>NC_090931.1:1005068923-1005371953 GCF_040938575.1 Ambystoma mexicanum | reverse complement strand
TGGGGTATGTTAATTTTGAATGTTAACTGTAAACAGAGCTTTGCCTGGGAGCAGAGACATGTGATCCCTGACCCACCCAGCTTTAAGGGGCGGGCCAGACTTCAGTGTGGATTCCTATTGCAGCAAATATATATTTTATAGAAACATTTATAACTTATTGTAACCAAATGACAGGAATGTACAACTTTGAGATTCTTAGTATGAAAAATGCCCTCACGATTTGAGTCCAAACTCCAATTTCTACCGTGTTCTAGGACCAAACCCCGCTATTTATTGATATTACAGACACCGGGTTTATGCTAGAAACCTAGTAAATAGCTGGAATGTGTGGAGAAGGAGGGTGTACATTTGTGTAATTTTTGATGAAAATCCAATATTGCAAAACCAGTCAAAAAGCGCAAAATGTTGTCATTTTTTAATGCATGCCCCCAGGAAGATCAGAGTCGGACAAGCATGGACCATAAGGAATCTCTAATATGTACATGTAATTTCAACAAATTATGTATCTAGGAAATATGTATTTGGATCAGAAATAGATTTGTGTGCACATTGACAAGGGGAGTGTCTTTCTGTAAGCCATTAAGATGACACACAACCCAGCTCCCCAATAAAGGGAGAGGGGAGAACTGGGCCAATGACAAGTGAGAGGGGCAGGCTTAGCTAGGCCCAGGCACACACCCATTTTCAAAACACATAAAAAGTGCCACAGGGACATTCACTTTCCACTTTCTTGCGGGACGCTTTGCCGGGAGACTTCAGACTTCACATCCAGAGATCCAGACTTCAAATCCATCAATCTCCAGAGACCAGAAATTAACTACAGAATTTGTAGCAGAGAGGCCTGAATCTACAAGCTGAATCCTCTTCAGCAGGCCTGAAAACCAACCAAACTATTCAACAGCGGGCGAGCTGTTTGAATTCTTTGTCAAAAACTTTTGCAAGAACCTGTAGCAGTATCCAGAAAGCAGTGCTGTATCCGGAACCAGAGAGAACCAGAGACCAGACGCTGTGAGCAGAACCGCCAGAAGTCCCGTTCAACCTGTTGACCAGATCTGTGACAAGGCCCATTCCTGTCCAAAATCTAGTGTGAGTACCCAACTAGCACGTTGCCAAAACCAATCTCTTAGTGTAAAATAATCTAATTAAAACTATTTTAACATATTTAGAACTACCTCATAGGAATCGTGTGTGTCATTCTGTCCTTTTTAAAGCTGAAAACTGTCATCTGCCATTTTGAACTTTTAAATTTCAAATCCGAAAAACTACCTTCACAAAATCGTGCGTATCTCTGGAACCGTTTGTTTTAGGAACAAAATTTAACTGTCATTTTAAAGCTTAGAATCTAGGCTTTCCGGTCCTAGAACTGACTTCCTACTCCTCATAGTGTCTCTGTAATTACGCTCGACGCGCCTGACTAATTTGCCGCGATTTGACATTTGCAATCATTCCGGCCACGTGTGAACATTTTTGCCTTTGCTTTCATCCTTGAAATTCTTAAAATCAATTTTAGCATCATTTCACTTCATTGCCACCACATTCAAAGCATTTTGGGCCTGTGTTTTAAAATCATACCTATTTTTCTCTAAGCTTGCTAGAGGGGGACTGAATTTCGTATTGTATTTGATTGCATTCCTGAGAACTGTGTGCTCTTCTTTCCATCTCCTTATATTGCATAAAGGGGGGGGAGTGAATTGTCAAGGAAAAGTGATTACATTGTCTTTTGTTCAAGCCATATCAAGTTATTTTCTGTACTGCATTTCATTCATCATTGTGTTTCCTTGAACCATATAAAGCATTCTTTCCCACCTTATTCTTCTATTCCATATTTAAGTAACCAAGAACTGTGCTACTGTAGGATTACCTCTTGCTGATTACTGCTCATATTCACAAGTGTACTATCCATTATCAATTTATTTATAGAAGTGTGATATATATATATTTCTGAGGCTTGTGGAATCTGCTTAGATCACATGCTGTGCATAGGCCGACATCTAGTGGAAGCTGCGGAGTATTACAGTTTGTTTTTCGAAGTCGAAAAATGGGCGTCGACACAGGGCGTGCTAGTAATACTATCCCTAGTGTGACGTCCCCTGTACCCATGATCCCTCACGCGTCTAGGATCCCCAGATTGTTTTTTTCCGCCATTCTGGTCGGAAGCACTTCATCGGAGTTCCCTGGCTTTGCCATATTTTCACTCTAAACTAATTCTAATTTGCCCCGTTTGACCAACCTTTCGTCGATCAACATCTCGACGCCGAACCGGGGAGGAGATCAACTTCGAATACCCGACGGATTGGGCCTTGAGGCTTCCGCCTCGGCTCGGGCCTGGGCCGCTGGCCTCGGCCCTACAAGTAGGGAGAGTGGGGGTGGTACACTTCCACACTCGACACCTTATTACCTACACACACTTGCCCGCTGCCCACAGGCGCGTATGGAGGGTACGCCCTTTCAGTTTTGCCCCAAGTGTAATAAGAAATACCCTTGGGTAGATAAGCACGCTACGTGCAACCTTTGCCTACCCAGAGACCACCCCGAGACGGGTTGCAGGGCCTGTAGTAGGTTTAAGGCCAAAACTCTTAAGGACCGCTCCACCAAGCGTTGGGCCCACCACGCCAAGCTAGCAGCTATGGAGGCGGAGGGTACCTTCAGCGACGGCAGCGACGCCGAACTTTCGGACGGCGAGGGCACCAAGGCGTCGAAAGACAGCCGAACGCACGTCCCCGGCCTCGGAAGGTCGTCCGTCCCGGCGACTATGGGGAAGTCCCCCGGCGACAAAAGCGTTACACATACACACGCTAAACACAAAAAATCCACCCAAGATTCGACGTCGTCGAAACCTCGGAAAGAGGCACAGAAGGAGCGGTCCGAAAGGACGTCCTCTGGGCGGTCCCAGTCGAGGTCGCCGCACGACGTCAGGCAAGCCTCCACACTTGCACAGAGTGCCTCGACCATTAATATCCCGGAAGATCATTCGTCCGGAGACGAACACGACTTCCACCCCCAGCCTGCACCCCAGGAAAAGGGTACATCACTTGGGAGTAAAGAGGGCCCAGTTTCGAAGGCTAGTTCGAAAGACAGGGATTCCACCTCCGATCCTCGACGCTAGGCGTCGAAAGATAAGGGAAAGGGGAAACACACTTCCACCCACGGGGAAGGGGGTAAACAGCAAAGGAAACAACCCTTGCAGTCCTCCACTACAAAAGAACTGACCAAGTCTTCTCAGGGCCAATCCATAGAAAGTCCCAGCAAGGTCACCCCAAGCTCAAAACTCTGGTCATGCGAGGACATTGACAGAGTAATGTCAAGGATGTCTTCCTTGGCGAATTTTTTCGAAAGACACCCTGAACAACTCATAGCTTTAAACCCTCAGGAAGATTCTCCCTCAGGGTCAAGGGACCCTATCCCCTCAAATAAAAGACCCCGGGTCGAGACACCATTTAGGCCTTTAGACCCCATCGAGGTCCAACCCTATTCTTACCTCTTCCCTACAGACCAAGGAAACTCTTCCCTTATAGAAGGTCAGGAAATTGACACGCCAGAAGATCCTGCAGGATCAGATTATTACGGCGAAGACGAAGACGAGGATGAGCCAGAAAATAGCCCAGATATTTTCAGAATGGACTCACCAGTCGAAAGGGAAGCCCCAGTGTCTGATTCCCCGATAGATAATCAGCCCCTCCTGAATGAACTGCTCTTTCGGGCAGCTAACCACTTCCACATAGACACACAAGGTGCCCAGGAAGAAAGGGACTTTGCGGAAGAACTAATAGGGGAAAGGAAGCCAGTAGCCCAGACCATTCCCATCCTAAAATCTGTTCAACGCAGAATAGCACCATCCCTTGTCAACCCAAACCTGACAAGACCTGTAAATCCGAGAGTGGAGAAGCTGTTTAAAGCAGCCCAGTCGGACCCCCTATATATTAGAGGTCAACTTAAGCCAGACTCTCTAGTAGTAACCAACACCCGCAAAAGAGCTGGTACACCATTATCTTCCTCTGAGGCTCCCCCCGACAAAGAAAGTAAAAAACTTTATGGTTTTGGCAGGAAAGTAGCTTCCACGGCAGCCTACCAAGCCAGAATCGCGAATTCCACCACACTGTTGGCTAGCTACAACTGTCACCAGTGGGAAGAAGTGGCAGCACTAATAGACTCTGCTCCCGAACCCCTTAAAAGCCAGCTAGCTCGCATTTGTGCGGAAGGAAGGAACGTGTCAGGCTGCACTGTAAAAGCAACTCTGGACGCCGCTGACAATGCGGGTAGACTTATAGCAGAGGGGACTGTCATCAAAAGGCATGCTTGGTTGAGGCAGTCGGGATTCAAAGCAGAAACACAAGCTGCGCTCTTAGACAAACCAGTGGAAAGTGATCTCCTGTTTGGGAAGGCAGTCGAGGACGCTCTAAAAAACGCTAAGGAAGAATTCGACACCCTCAAATCCCTTGGCCAGTTAACTACCAAACCACCTAACCAAAGAGGGAATGGCAATTTTCGTCGCTCCCGCGGCCAAAATTCCAATAGAGGAAATAGCTACTCCCACACCCAGGGTACACAGTGGAACGCCAGCTCACAACAGTCTACCCAGGCGTATGGTAGGGGTAGTAAAAGAGGACGTGGTAGAGGCAGAGGCAGCCCCAGTAAAGGAGGAGGCACGCCTCCACCAAAGCAGTGACGCTCAGTTCAGGGTCCCTTCCCATGCAACCCCAGTAGGGGGACGAATATCAAGTTTCACCCAGGCATGGGAAGGGATAACATCCGACAGATGGGTGCTGTCAACAGTATCCAATGGGTACTGCATAGAACTACTGCAACGTCCCCTAAACCATCCTCCAAGACAAAAAGTCCACTCTTTACAACATCAGAAGATCCTCCTCGAGGAGATCGCCATTCTGCTAGAAAAGGACGCGATAGAACTCGTCCCGGGACACCAGGTAAACAAGGGTATCTATTCAACTTACTTCCTTGTGCCAAAGAAAGATTTAACAATGCGCCCAGTTTTGGATTTACGGCCTGCCAACAAGTATGTCAAGCCCCAAAAATTCCGTATGACCACACTACAAGAGGTAATCCCACTCCTAAAAAAGGGGGATTACATGGCAACCTTGGATATGAAAGATGCCTATTTTCATATTTCCATGCTCCCGGCGCACAGGAAATACTTGCGCTTCAAGGTGGACAGTCGCCACTACCAATTCAAGGTACTGCCCTTCGGGATAGCTTCAGCACCAAGGGTATTCACCAAGGTACTGGCGGTGGCAGCTGCACACCTACGCAGGGAGGCAATCCCAGTGTACCCTTATCTGGACGACTGGCTCATAACGGGGGAAATCCCAGGAATCTGCAGGTCAAACATTCAGAGGACCATCGACCTCCTCCACGAATTAGGCTTCTCCATCAACGAGAAAAAGTCAAGTCTGGTGCCAAGCACCTCAAAACAGTTTCTAGGAGCTATCCTAGATACTCAGAAAGGATTAACCTTCCCTTCGGAAGAAAGAATTCGGAACATACTTCTGCAAATTCCGCATTATCAGTCAGGTCAACAGATAACAGTACGCAAAGCTATGCGGTTACTGGGCATGATGGCGTCATGCATTTACCTGGTCCCCCACGCGCGTCTGCGCATGCGTCCCATGCAGGAATGGTTGGCGAAACAGTGGTCTCAGGCAAGTGGTCAGTGGGACGATCTAGTGGTCGTTTCGCCAACACTCGTACAGAACCTACTCTGGTGGACAAGAGAAAATCTCGCAAAGGGGAAACCCTTTTACGATCCCGAAGTACAGGCAGTGGTGACTACAGATGCATGCCTGACGGGGTGGGGAGCTCACCATCTCCACCACACAGCTCAGGGTCTCTGGTCTCACTCAGTAGCCAAGAACCACATCAATCTGCTAGAGCTTCTGGCAGTATTCCGAGCGCTGCAGGCGTTCGAGCCCCATCTACTAAACTTGTCGGTGCAGATCAGGACGGACAGCACGACAGCCATGTTCTATCTGAACAAGCAAGGAGGGACTCGTTCGCCAAATCTGTCCAAGCTTGCCCAGAAAATATGGATATGGGCACTCAGACGGAACATCTTCCTGTCATCGCAACATGTTCCAGGGGAGCTCAATTCCCTAGCGGATGCTCTAAGCAGAGACTCCCTCCCAGAAGAACACGAATGGGTCCTTCACAAAGACGTAGTAGAAGATCTCTTCTCTCAGTGGGGTTTCCCCACTATAGACCTATTCGCCACAAGCGAAAACAAACAATGCCCAGGATTTGCATCCAGGTTCCCACAACCGGACTCCCAGGGGAATGCCCTGTGGATGAACTGGTCAGGGATGTTTGCGTACGCTTTCCCACCAACTCCTCTCATCAGGAAAGTGGTGTACAAGATGAACAAGGAATCGATGACGCTCATCCTAGTTGCTCCCATGTGGGCGAGACAACCATGGTTTCCACACCTACGCAGGATGGCGGTATGCGAGCCCATCAGACTCCCAGCCTGGTACAACCTTCTGTCCCAGCAACAAGGTCAAACAGTGCATCAGGAACCCAACTCTATGAACCTAGCAGCATGGCTCCTGAAGTCATAGAGTTTGGACATCTCAAATTACCACAGAGGTGTATGGACATTCTAAAAGAGTCCAGGAAACCAAATACAAGGCACTGTTACTTTGACAAGTGGAAAAGATTCGTTATCTGGTGCCAGAGTAAACAAATCAACCCGGTTGATTGCACTCCTTCCAACGTTGTAACATACATGCTCCACCTGCTGGATGCAGGGTTGGTTTTTAACTCTCTGAAAGTACACCTGGCAGCCCTCTCAGCCTACACCACATCCCATAACAAGGTTTCGTGGTGGAAAGTACCAGTGGTTAAAGCCTTCATGGAAGGAGTAAAGAGACTTCACCCTCCTATATCGAACCCACCGCCAGGATGGGATCTCAACGTGGTGCTATCTAAGCTCATGGGGCCCCCCTTCGAACCCATGCATAAAAGTAGTCTCAAACACCTGACTTATAAAACGGCCTTCTTAGTAGCCATTACCTCCATAAGAAGGGTCAGTGAAATTCAGGCTCTGTCAGTGCAAGATCCTTTCTTTACTATCCACAAGGACAAACTGGTTTTACGCACACACCCTAGATTCTCACCAAAATTCATATCCAAGTTCCATGTAAACCAGTCCATCGAGCTTCCGGCTTTCTTCCAAAACCCACAAAGCTCAGCTGAGGTGAAACTACACACCCTAGATGTGCGTAGGGCGGTCTTATACTATGTAAATAAAACCAGACCGCTAAGGAAAACAGATCAACTGTTTGTCTCCGTAGCTACAGGCAGAGAGAGGGATCGCGTCTCTAAGGGCGCTATCTCAAAGTGGATTATCAACTGTATACAGCTGTGTTACTCTCTTTCTGAAAAGACTCTGCCTTTTACGCCAAGGGCCCACTCTACCAGAGGCATTGGGGCCACTCTGGCTTTCATTGCAAACGTTCCCCTTGACACCATTTGCAAAGCAGCTACTTGGAGCTCTATTCACACTTTTACTCAGCATTACTGCATTGACACTCATTCCAAGGCAGATACACAAGTGGGACAAGCGGTTCTAAGACACCTGTTTGCTCATGACCCTTCTCACATCCCACCTCCTTCTTCTGGTACTGCTCGCTAATCTATGCACAGCATGTGATCTAAGCAGATTCCACAAGCCTCAGAAGGGATACATTACTCACCGTAATCGTATTTCTGATGCTTGTATCTGCTTAGATTCACATGCGACCCACCCTTCCTCCCCTCCGAGAGAAGGCGCATGGTTGCTTGTAGTCTTACCTTTCTGTCTATCTGCTTGGACTATCTGTACTCACGCTACTCCTCATGCTACCTCATGTCAGGAAAAACACAATCTGGGGATCCTAGACGCGTAAGGGATCATGGGTACAGGGGACGTCACACTAGGGATAGTATTACTAGCACGCCCTGTGTCGACGCCCATTTTTCGACTTCGAAAAACAAACTGTAATACTCCGCAGCTTCCACTAGATGTCGGCCTATGCACAGCATGTGAATCTAAGCAGATACAAGCATCAGAAATACGATTACGGTGAGTAATGTATCCCATATATATTGTTTAATTTTTCAAATAAACCTTTTAAATTTGCAAAACAAGCCCACTTCTTGGCCCAGTGGGGTCAAGGGGGATTCTTAGAGAGAGGTGTTATACAAGGGTTCATCATCCAGATTATAACTTGCCATAAAAATACATAAATAAGGGTTTCCCTTGGGCATCCCAGACAAGGCACTGACTTAGTGGGATTGCTTGATCGGAGTCACTTACAATGGATAGATATACCTTTAGCCGAACATCAGAATTTGAAATTGTATCCCAGGTTCACAGTGACCATGAATTATTAGCAGCCAAATGGACTTTAGAAACAGTCAAACAAAAAACTAGCTGAACAAGATATCATCTGGTTTTGAAGGTTAATAACGGGAAAACACGTTTTAGATGGAACGACCGTTCCTTACAATATTTGAAAAATTCCATTTGGATGGGCGAGCAGTATACAACTACTCTGCAGTCATTCCAGTACCATTGTAATGGGACCAATCAACATTATTTTCAACCGAAGCATGTCTTCGATTTGGAGGTGCAATCTTGCAAGAGTGAGTTGCACAGGAACAAGAAAATAGCCTATTGTTTGCCGCTTCCTGCGCAAAATAAAATAATACAGTCTCTAAAATGCAATCACAAAAATTGGCTTCGCTCGCACAAAATGATTTTATTATAAACTGATGCAGAAGCCATGTTAAAAGCTATACACTCCAAAAACACATCAGAAATATTGGCCCTAATAAATGCATCCAATCGGTCAGGACAAATGGCAGTACAGATAAACTGAGTCACACAACATGAATGGATCAATCATTACTTGAATCTATATAAGTTGCCACTCAGTTGGGTGGAGTGTAATCATCTACAAACCGGTAGTTATAGCAATCCGGAGATTTTAGAAGAGGATGTGTGCTTTTATATAAAGAGATCTAGTAACTCCCATGCACCGGGGCCTGATGGCCTGAGTAATCAGATGCTTAAGGCACATCCCCTTTTATGGTCCCAGATTCTTTATAAGGTGTTTCAAAAATGCCTGAAAACGAACACCTTGCCTAATTTGTGGAGGCGTTCGATTGCTGTCCCCATTTTCAAGACGGGCGATCGGTCATGTCTGTCCAACTACAGACCAATCGCCTTTCTTGATGTCCCTGGAAAAATCTTTTCTAGCTTTATATTGCAAGACACCAATCAATGGGCCATTCCAGACCGCATTCATTGCTGTGATGGGAACAGCAATTAACCTTTTGACTCTGAAGGCAATTCTATATCATTACATTCCCCTAAAACAATCTATATACTTTGTTTTTGTTGACCTACGGGCCGTATTTGATTCAGTTTCGAGGGAAATGCTGCTCGAAAAACTAGTCTGGGCTGAGTGTCCGGAATATTTAGTTGATTTAATTGGAGCCCTACATACGAAAACCTCAATTCAGATCAGGTTGGACCTAAAGGGCAAATTGTCACATCAAATTGATACCAAAAGAGGGCTGAGGCAAGGGTGTATCCTTGCCTCGGCCCTCTTTAATTTCTTCATAGCAGACATACAGGGTGCCTTAATGGAATAATGGCAGATGCACCAAAGGGGGCTTCCAAACTTGTTCCAGTCATCCTTTATGTGGATGATTTAGTCTTGATATCTAAGTCTCCCCAATGATTACAACGCTTACTAAATGCTTTGGCAACTTACACTCAAGATGATCTCCTCACTGTTAATTTGGAGAAAAACGAAGGTGATGATCTACAATGGCCACTAACAGAGTAAAAAGTATATTTGGAAGTTGCAGGGGAAAATGCTGGAGCAAATTGGGAATTTTATGTATCTGGGGTGTGCCTGTCTGATCACGCAGATGAAAAAGCACATTTCCTAACTCCAGAGATCAAACTGAATAGACTTAGCTTGCAAGGGATAATAATTCCAAATAAATATGGAACATTTTCGGTACAACCAGCTTTGTGGTTTTACATGCAAAAAGTTATTCCCATTCTTTCGTATGGATCTGAATCTAAAAAACCAGCTTTGAGTCAAGCTTGGAACAAGCTCGAATCCCAATATTGGAAACGGTTGCTAAAGCTCCCAAGTTGTGTTCCTGGTGCACTAATTAGGAAGGAACTAGGTCTCATATCTTTATATGCAAGACACCTCTGGCAAGTTGTGTCATTATTTAGGAAATGCCTTATGGCTGTGGACGCAACTTTGCTCATAGGTGTCTTAAGAAAGCATATGTTTAGATCTAACATTCCATTTATGTGATCATGGAGATAAGTAGTGAGCCATGCGCTTGCTGATGCAGATATTTCTATAGAAGTACTAGTTCAAGACCCGTCAAGAGCAAAGACTCAATTGTTCCAACATGATTGGATTTTTAATAGAACTAAATGTTTGAATTAGCAAGATTTCAAAAATCAGCCTTTAATCATAAAAAATATAGTAAGCAAGAACCTTATCTGCAACAATCTCCCTCACCGCAACATTGTTTAGATTTATGTGTGTGAGGCTAAATCTATGGTCTACTAGAGACATTCAGGCCAGACGCAAATTGATCTCAACATCCCATAATCAATGGTGATTTTGCAAAAGAACTAAAACAGAATAAAACTGCAACACATGGTAAACTATGAAGCACTTACATTAACACAAATCCAATATTTAAAACTGGCTATAGAACAGTATCAAATTTCATCCTCTGAAGTACTGTGGCATGTAATATTCAGTGGGCACAATATGTCACTCCGTATAGGCACCTTGGCAATGGCCAATGCCCTAAAGCTGGATGAGATTGGAATTTGTGTTTAATCAGTTCACTAGCAGCAGTTTTTGCTTGCTGTATATCCATATGCCCATACACAGGTGGGCCTGAGGCCAAAACAAAAGGTCTACATCATCGCTCATGCTGACAAAGTCAAATTTTATTCAGATAAAATGATGCTAAGGAATCATATTGAGATTTTTAGTCAAATTGAAATGTAAGAAAACTGATGTTCAGAACGTGTATATTAGATGGCTTTTAAGATAAATACGTTTTGTCGTTCTGAATAGCACATAGTGAACTATCTATTAGCCCAAGATAGATTTGTCACTGGTATTTTTAGTTTATATATTAATTTGAGCTCACTTATTGTAACTTTTGCCTTCTTTATCTTTTTTCCTCTTGTCCTTTTCTATCTAAGTAACTTTTTCTTATCAAGAATTACAGGTGACCATGCAATTCAGAGTGTGGGTTCCATATATTTTAGTCCTGTATATTTTAATACTGTATATTTTTAACATTGGCATTTTTTATGGCAAAAATATTTTTTTATATGTTCGAAATGTGATAAAATATTGTAAAGTTGATTTATTCAGCTATAACAATAAAAATTAAAATAAATCTTTCATTTTATTCGGGATTTCTCTATAGATGCTGTGTGTGTGATGTTATATTCTTTGTTCCCAATGCACAGGCACCACAGAACAGTGACCTTCTTATGTTTTTGTAGATAAACGTGGCCGTCTCTACTTTGTAAATTATCTGAAGTGTTGATATGACAGACTTGTATTGTTTGCAGTTAAGTACCGTGGATTATAATGTCCAAATCTTTTGTTTTTCAATTCACTTATGTGCATGATACTCTGGACACATTTCTGCTATGATGGACCAATACAGTAATGTGTCCTCCCTGATTCACATCCCTATTTGATTCTGGCACAACGTATCTGCACCGTGCAGTCTCTGGGTGGCTGACCAATGCATTTGCTCTCCCCATGAGCTCTCATTGTTTTCCAACCAGGAAATGATTTCTTACAAATGCAAATGTGCACTACTGTACACTGTAAGATGCAATAAACACTAGGGGATGCCTGATTCAAACAACTGGTCCTGGCTGAACTAGGTCAATAAACAATACACAATGGACCAGTGGAGAGGGATGATCTCTCTACTCTCCTACCATTCATTCACTCTCATTCTACATCACACTCATACTGATATATCTATTCTCTCTCTAACCCTTTTGGTTGATGTTGGTAACCAGTCCTGGAATATATACAGGATACTAGTGCAAAATAGTTTCTGTGAAAAATTTGTGAAAACGTTTTTGATTTTCTTTTAAATGTTTGTGTTTTAATTAAACTGAATTGATTGGATACTGAAAATAATTGTTTGTCAGTATTTATAAAAAGACACATGTATGGTTGGAGATCATCCCTCTCCTCCACTGGTCCATTGTGTATTGTTCATTGTCACTGTAAGATACAACCTCCTTCCTCCCTTTGCTCACCGCTACCCTCATCCCCCTCACCATCCCATTTTGCACGCCTGTTGCTTTGGTAAATTATGTGACATAATGCACCCAAAATAACAAAAATAAATCTGTCAGGGCTTTCCTTTTACTGTGTGTAACGGATTTAAAGACACAGAACACTCCAGACCAAGACTCTTTCCACTGGCAAGGGATGTGGCGCACATTAAAAATGGTTTTAATTTTATTGATTTCGGATTCTGCTTTGAGAAGGCACCCAACCAGTCTCACAGCCCCCTTGACAAACACCCTGTGTCATAATGGACCATGAACCAGGCCGTTGTGTAATAATGAAATATTTATTTATTTTTAAATTCAAATGCAAAATCAAACAAATAAAATGTAGGGCAGCAATCACCAGTGGTGTGATAAAATACAGCAAAATGTGATAATACAAGTAATTTAACTGTCTGACATTTGACACATACGTTTTTGGAAGCAAAGCCACTTTTTGGTCATACTTATAGATGACACACCTGTTAGGCACTCCCCCTGCAACACTCCCCAAACACCTGCTGACTAAGTTTGTGTGGGTGGAAAGGAGTGGCAAGGAGTCACAAATAAGAGGGAAAAATCGGATTGTAAATCTGACCTAGCTCCCGAGAATGGGAGGACAAAACAAAAATGAAACCTTTGCAAAATTAGCAAAATGGCACTTGGAATTCACTGGAGAGGACAGTTCAAATGTGTGGTAGACTGGATAGGACAGGAATGTGTGTTGCTGTACTAAAGAGGCAAGAAAACTTACAAACTACTGGGCAGGGAACTAAAGTAACATGAATACAACACAGTGCAGCAAAAATCATATGTGGCAAAGTTGCAATTTCTTATTTTAAACAGATTTAAACAAGTAAACAGCTAAGGAAATGGGCTAAACAGACAAAATCAGACATGTTTCTGATGAGGTGCAAAGTCACATAGCAGATACAATAGTGAAGTAAAGGGCGATCACTTATGGGGTGACAGTATGGGTTTCTTTATAGGAAATGCAAATCGGATTTTATCATGAAAGCAATCGCACGGGCAAAAATTGGTTTTGTTAACAAAATGATTTGTTCTACTGAGACTGTATTTTAGTGACTAGATTATTAAAGAAAGACACTGCACGCAAGGAGGTTAATTTGCAATTACTAGTTACTAGGATTCTTATGGAGTTTTAATAGGGTTTGGACAGAGTGTAAGGTAACAGAGTGGGGTATGCAGTTTATGGTTAATGGGGAGGGAGATACTTACAAAATGCACTTGAGTTGGGTAATTTAGGCAGCTAACCGGGTCTCTGGACAGCGAGCCCAGGGTCTAGTCACTGGGCAGCAGCTGGGCTCTCCTTTATGGGAACAGCTGGGCAAAAGGGGTCTTGTCTCTGGATCAGGGGATCCAGAGACAAAGGGGATCAGCGGCCTCTCCTCTTTTCTCCCTGGATTTGTGGTTCTGCCTGGATCTAGGTGGATGGTTCAGCCTGGATCTGAATAGGTGGTTCTGGAGTCTTGGAATCTTGCAGGGTGAATTTTGAATGTCTGTATTTTTGAATGTCCTGAATCATCCTAATCCTCCTTCTTATATAGGCATGATAACATCAGACAATGTTTACAATGTGGGCGGAAGTAATCTGAACATACCCCTTGGATGGGATAGGTCAAGGCTATGGGTGTCCCCTCTTCCTTGCGGTCGGATTGGTTCCAGGGAAGTGACATCAGTTTAAGTGTGTGCATTTTATGACTTGCTTTGTTTCACCACAGTTACTTTTACAAAAATAAGTTATGGAACAAAAACCTTATTTTTACAATCGTCATCAGCATAAAAATCAGATAGTCAGATCCCATATTTCACAAGGAATATCCCAGTTCAAACGCCAAGTCTGTGCGTTGCTGCTTTGCCCTTTGGGCACCATTTGGCAGTTGTTCATGGTAAAAACATTTTATCTAAAATTCTACAAATGGCTACACATAAGCCTAATAGTGTCTGGCATATTTTCTCCAAATTTAACATCTGTGCCATTTACTGCCAATCACGCCCCCCACATCACATGAAGACACACATAGGGCCTCATTACGAGTTTGGAGGCAGCTATGCCCTTAATAAGGGCATGGCTGCCTCCAAACTCGGGTCTGGGTCCGTGGTCCCTGAATGGGGAAATACCGGGCCATTCCAACCTTGGAGGACCCTGTATTTCCCCATTCAGGGAACACATTCCCATTCCCATTTGAGCCCCATAGGGCTTAATGGGAATGGGGAGGGAGCTAAAAACGGGCCCGTTAATAACTCCCTGCTAATTAGCTCCCTGGTCCCCTTGCCGGACTCGCAAAGGACGCCCGGTCTGACCAGAAGTCCAGAGCGGGCCTCACAAGGGAACCTCGTAATAGAGCGGAATGGGTTTAACGGCACTGGCACCTTTATCGGCGCTGTTAAACCCATTCCGCCTAGGTCGTAATGAGACCCATAGTCTTATTCTGCTTATACAACAATGGGGGTCATTACAACCCGGGCGCTAATTGCGCCAACTTTACCACCATGGTGTAAACTACGTTTACACCATGGTGGATGGCGGATTTACCGCCCCATTCCAAGGTGAGTGGGGCGGTAAATCCCCATTTCCCATTTTCCCTTCCCCATTCCCATTTTTGCCCCATAGGGCATAATGGGAGTGGGGAAGGCGCTAATTACGCCACCGTAAATTACGGTGGCGTAATTAGCATCATGGCAGGTTAGCGCCATGGATTTTAATGGCTGCTAAAAGCTAAAAGCAGCCGTTAAAATCAGAATAGGCGTTAAGGGTTAACGACGGCGTTAACCCTTAACGCCTGGGTCGTAATGAGGCCCAATGAATTTAAAACTGTCATAATCTCATATTACTGCTTATTTAGATTACTGAAATAAATGTCTTAATAAGAAAATGTCTTTAAATCAAATGGGCTGGAATTTCCCCCAAATGTGGTGGTATTCCAACCGCCCAGCCAAATGTCTTCCCTTTGTCAGCTTGCACAGACGTTGCCATGACTCCCCCTTTGAAGTCCTCCAGTTTGACTGCAAAGGAACACACACTTCTGAGGCAAACACAGTGCTTGACTCTTCCTTTGTCCTTGGGAGCATTTCTGCCATGCAGTCTAAGGCAACCTGTAATTATCACATTTGTTAGGTCCATAGATCAGGGCACCTACCCTGGCAGTATCAGTTCACAGGGAGGTGTGACATTGGCCTTTAAACCAAACTGGTCTGACAGGAATGTCTAAGCCTCAGCCAGGCTTTTGAAGTTCTTTTTTTAAGGGGAAAAACCCAGAGCACAATATACATATGCCTTTGCAGCCCCTCTTCCCAAATGTAGAGTGGTGATTCCATGCGAGCTACAGTATTATTTCCCATTTAATTTTCACAATGTCATTTCACTGCTTTGCAAAAGCAGGTTTACATGGGTTCATTTTTTTCCTCATGTTCATTTCACAAAAATGAGGTTTTCTTCGCATTTACTATCTGAAGGCTTTTATAGCTTTGGTCAGTTTCTGTACACAGGGATATTCTTGGAAAAATTGGTTCTTGGGAACTAACATATAGCCAGAGAGAGAGAGAGAGAGCTTCTTTTGAAATACTTTGTGTGGGTTAATTTGTTTCCAAATGTAAATTCATGCCGTGTTTCAGTAGAAATCCGAATTCCTTTCTTTTCAAGTGATTTCCCATTACATCAGCTGATCTTGGAACGTTTTTGCCTCACTTCTTGCTACTCAGCATCAAAATAAAACATGCCA
Source organism: Ambystoma mexicanum (assembly GCF_040938575.1). NCBI lineage: Eukaryota > Metazoa > Chordata > Amphibia > Caudata > Ambystomatidae > Ambystoma > Ambystoma mexicanum. Next base: position 1,005,355,852 of record NC_090931.1, on the reverse strand, counting down.
GAAGGGGTTTCCATGAAGGGCACAACTCTGTGAAAAATGAAATCAAGAGTAATTTGCAAAGCCGTCTTGGGTGTCATCTGTGCAGCTTTAGTATTCAGCATGACAGAACAGAAAAAATGTGATGCCGTCCTGAGCAAAGGTCATTTTCTGCTGGATTTAGATGAAAGAAGCAAATGCAGCCATTCTTTGTTTGTTTGTTTGTTTGTTTGTTTGTTTGTTTGTTTATTTCTAATGCGCACCAAACCCAGAGGTAACAGGGCGGAGCAATAAGAAGGTGCAAGGCTTACCAAGTTTCAAAGTGGCTGACAATATAACATCATGAATGTACAGGTACAATTACAATTAAGACAGAGTGTAGGTATAAGCGTCAAGATAAAATACAATACAAATATATACAGTTCAGTTACAACTATAATTTACAATGATGGGCAGCATGGTGTAGGCAATTGTGACAGTTCAACCTATCCTTCAGTCAAGTTGAGATAGGTGATAGAACTCTTTCTAAAGTGTAGATAGGGTTGGTCAGCTCTCAACTCATGGGACAAGTTCCAAAGTTTGGCAACCTTCACAGGAAAACTGTTACCACCGATCTTTGTGAGTCTAAATCTCGGTACCACAAGACAATTCGTATTGCTAACTCTTGTAGGCCTATTGGAGGTTCTTTCCATCAGTTTGTCTGTTAAGTAACTAGGGGCAGCATTGTTTAAAGCTTTATGTGTCAGGGAGGCAATTTTTAGATGTATTTTATTATGGGTAGAAAGCCACTTGTATTGATGTCTAGTCGAGGCCAAGTGTGCTCTTTTGTTAATGCGTAGTGCGGCTCTTAGAGCGTTATTTTGCAGGATTTATAATCTCTGGATGATGGCTTTGTTAGCGCCACTGTAGAGAGCATTGCAATGATCTAACCTGGAGATAATTAATGTTCTAGCCAGGATAATGCAACTGTCATTTGAAAGGAAAGGCTTACCAGCTCTGATAAACTTGCATGTGTAGGCTGTGGTAGAGGCCATGGATTTCACTTGTTTATCGAAGGACATAGTAGAGTCCAGGTAAAAACCCAGGGTTTTTACCTCCTTAGATACTATAATGTTATTTCCATCAATAGTGAATGATGCATATTCATGACCTAGTTTAGTGATGTTAGAAGGGGTCCCTAGAATTATCAACTCTGTCTTATCATAATTCAGGCAGAGGCCATGGGTTTCCATCCGTGCCTGAATGATGAGATATTCCCTATTCACCAACACCAGGTCCTTGCCATGATCCCCAGAAAGCGGGAGGAGAATCTGTGTATCATCTGTATAGTTAGTGTAGGTGATGCCCAGAAGGTCCAGATCATCGAACAAGGGTTTGGTGAATATATTGTATAGACTAGGAGAAAAGCATGGATTGGCATGGGGTCTGCTGCTGCCGATGGGGAGAGCACTGTCATGGTTCTATCGCTCAGGAATGATTCTATCCATTTGATAGCATATGTAGAAAAGTGGGCTGCTGAATCCAGGTGGCTGCATAGGACCTTGTGATCCACCAGGTCAAATGCAGCTGAGAGATCAAGTAATAAGAGCAATGCTGTCTTCCCTTTGTCTCTCAACTCATCAACCTGAGTTTTCAGATCAATCAGGGCTGTTTCTGTCCCATGTAGTGGGCGGAAACCTGATTGTCTGATCCCTAAGAGCAGTGTAGTGGCAATGTTTAAATCTTGCCAACCCTGCGCCAGGGAAAGAAAGCACAACCGCTTTTGGGTAAAATGTAGAAATGTGGTTTTTGTTTTAGGGGGCGTTCTGTTGGGGCTGGCAAATACCCCACACGTGCCTCCGTCCTACTCCATTTGTTTGTTGTAATGCTGTGAGCAGTTGAAATGGTGTATGTGCGTGATACCCTAGGGTGTATGATGCACTTTATAAACAGGAAATAAATAAATAAAGACACATTTCAAGAGACTTGATGCTGTCTTCTTGGTTCCCCTGAACACATAATGATTTTCCATCATTGCACGTGTCCCCCAAACCCTAGCTTAGGGGATAATCCGTCATTCTCAGATTCACCACTTCTCATTTGCATAATCAATTGTAATGTCTGACCAATGGGAGTGAGATCACCCTGATGTGCTGACTGATATCAAACATCCCATACCCAGCAAAATACCTAGAAAGCTACCACTACGAACACATTCTTGAACATGTAGAAAACAACCAGCTACTAGACCAAGCACAAGTCGGATTCAGACCAATGAGAGGAACGGAAACAGAATTGCTTTTAATATGGGATGATTTAAAAACAAACGCCACTACAACATCACATTAGTACTAATACTACTAGACCTATTAGCAGCCTTCCACACAGTCCACCACGAAACCCTCATCAAAAGACTCAGCAAAATAGAAATCGGCGACAAAGACTTACGATGGTTAAAATCCTTCCTAAGAGAAAGGATAAAAACATTGTGGCTAAGCCCCTACAACTCAGCCCCACACAGTACAACCTGTTGAGTCCCACAAGGCCCATCACTCTCACCACTGAGTTTAAACATCTACATGACCCTTTCATTAATCTACTTAAAGGACACACCTGCTACAACTAGCAGAAGACACACACATCATCTATAAAAGTGAAGAACCATACATAACCCTCAAAAACTGCACCTCATAAATAAACTCTGCATAGCCCACAGAGCAATCCAACAGAAGAACACCTAGCGTTCAGAAAACAACTAAAACATGGCTCTTTAATTCACTGAACTAAACGGGAAACTCTGTTGAAGAGAAACAGCCATCACAAGACTATACAAGAGCGACAGCCAGAACAACCTAAACATAATGAACCACATCTGGAAACCTACAGAAATAATGCATCTAAAGGTGGACAAGCATAAAATAACTGGCACTGTTCCAAACCAACATAACCCCAAGGAAAAGGCATAGAGCACACTCATCAATTACCATACTAATACAATGTCCAATGACTCTGCATAACTACCCTCAAACACCAAAATAAAACTCACACATTCCTCAAGCACAACAGTAACCTGAAACCACCACAAACTGCACACATTCTGCTGCACAACAATACCCGAAAGCACCACAGAAAAAAAACACGAACATGCAAACCACCCATGCACATGAATACACAAAACACAGCTTGGCTTTTACCGACCAAAACACACCCAGCACACAGTGACTGGTTTTTCTGGAGTGAAGCTATCAATGGCACATCAAAGCTGTCTTGCACTCTCCCTCTCAGTCCCACTAACAAACCAAGAGCCCTGATTCCTTTTCAGGTCTGCCAGAGCGCCTGGGGACCATGAAAAGTTCAGCAGTGGATGGTATAAATCACAGTAACATAACATAACATAACATGCCACTGAACTGTTACTCCGGGAATGGGCTGTTAATGTTCGCTTCATCCCTCCTAGTTCACATAATTGTCTGTGCATTGGGTACTCACTCTGGTATACAACTGTTACACATACCACCTAACTATTACTTCAGGAATGAGTGGTTACTTTATGTTGACCTACATGAAACCTATCACATGGCAGTCATTTAGATGCATTGGGAATGCAATCTCCCCTCTTCACAGTCTGAGTACACACTGCAAATCATTATTTAATTGGTAGCATCAGCACAATTCACTTCTGTGTGCACTTTCTTCCCTATCAGTGAAGAAAGTGACTGGTTTCATGGCCATTGAACAACAAACACCTTGAGACTTGGATATTGGGGTTAAAAATGATTTCTTTTACTAATACAAATATGCCGTGATTCAGGGTAGAATGCCTGTGGGAAAGGGGGATCATTTAAAAATAACGGATGTGTAGTTCCAGTCCATCTGGACCTCATGGCAATTAATTGTCAATCACAGTCTCTGGAGTCTCAAATTCCCCCTGCACTTATTTCTTGACTTGACTGAGTGTTTCCTCTCATCGTTCACTCAGGATGTTGGTATTTTCAGGTGGCCCTTTTCACCCATCAGGACTTGAGGGGCTCTGGGTCACAGACTCCAGTTCCATACCTGTGCCCGCCAGTGCCAGCCTTCAGCAAATCTGTGCGGGGTAAAGCAAAGAATCAGAATGCTGTTGTTTGACTGAAACACTGTATTCACCAGTGTTGGATTGTTGGCAGTACTGTTCCCGGAGCACTTTGGGATATCACCCCTGGTTCTTATTTTAGCCTCTCTTCTCTTACCCTCATAACTGCAGTTCCTCTCGTTTCCTCATCAACGTACCACAACTGGGCCCTTTTTCACCATTCCTCTTTACATCCCGTCATCTTCTTTTACTTCATTTTCATCAAATTCCATACTATCCTCTCGTTGTAATTTTACCATTTTTGGGAAGTCAGTCTGCTTCACCTTTTTATTCCTCCTCCTCTCCTCCTATCTCTGCTCTTCTCTTCCTTCCACTTCATTCATTGGTTTGGTAGGTTTACACATACATTATAAATAAGTCTGGCTTTGTTGCCATAGTTTGTTGGTAGGTTTGCGCTATGTATTTTGCTGTAGGTACCTGTTGACGAACTCTTGCACTGAAGTCATTCATTCTTTAGTTCATTGGATGAACTGGAAAGTATGCATGACATTGCCTTCTGTCTCTCTAAACTCTCAGCATATCCAACACATCTCTGGGTTCTCTACCATTGACCAACTTGAAGGGGAAAAAGCCAGTGGATACTTGTAGTCTTTTCAGGACAGACAATAAGGGACACAACCCCGGCGCTAAACCATGGCGCTATTAGCACCATGGTTGGTGCCGGTGTTGTAACGAGTCCGCCATGGTGGAATGGGGAAATACCGCCCCATTCCATGGTTGGCGGGCGGTATTTCCCCATTTCACCATGGCCCTTCCCCATTCCCATTTTCGCCCCATAGGGCTCAATGCGACTGGGGAAGGCGCTAAGTACGGTACTGCAAATTGCGGAGGTCGAGTCCCGCAAAGGGACCTCGTAATCAGGCATTAAGGGTTTAACAGCGCCGACACCTTTTACGGCGCCGTTAAACCCTTAACGCCAGTGTCGTAATGACCCCCACAGTAACATGTCACCTTAGTCCTTTGCTTCTTCATTTTATCAAGTGGTTATTCAACGTTTGATTAAAGTGTTGCAATGAGTCATCATTCTGTGGCCTCTAAATGGAAGCGCAGAGGGCATTGATTTGCAACAGGGATGTTGCCTCCTTCATTACACAGGCCAAAAAGGTTGAATCCCGATCCATTACGATTTCTTTCAAGGACCCACCCTGGAACAATACAGGACTGGATGCTTGAGAATCTGCTAAGTAGTATTGTCTATAGGTGGGAAGGCTTCAAGAGATTGGCTGACAATCACCAGGATGTATCGATTCCCAGACTTCGAGAAGTTTAAAAGTATCATAATACCCATCCATACATGTTAAAAGGGGATTGAAATATTGTGATGGGGACATTAATAGGCCAGTCCCTATCTATACAGTTGGTCGTCTGGGAATGGAGCAGGTTTCTCAGTAACACTTGGTTTGTTGTTAAATTTCCATCCAGTAAAAGCACCTCAAGTCCGGCTCCTGGGTTTTGGTGGCACCTTGGTGCCCTACTGTGAGGTGCAAATAGGGAAGGGGTTTTCACACCATCCTCTCAGTTGACTGACTACCAGCTCAATGGTAGGATGGAGAGCCAAGTCAATTATCTGAGCTGCTGAAAAGGTGGGTCATGGCAGCCATTTTCCCCCTAGAAGTTGTTTTTTTCACTGTTACGTCCTCCACTTGAATGAGACAAATCAGTTTGCAGATTAGCTGAGTGGGTTGCCTCTCGCCTTTATACGGAAAGAGGCAGATGCCTCATAATCTCTAAAATCTGTATTCCTACCTCCCTTTATTTTTTCCTACAACAATTTCAGGTAGACGACCAGCCCCGTCTTGGATGCAATTAACCAATATGGTCAAACAGGTTGAGCAATGTTAATTCTTGTGCAGGTCAGACCCAGCTATTCCTGGTGGGGCCACTGAGGAAGTTTATATTTTGAAATGTTCCAAACCACCTGCAGAGATGCAGGGGTTGTGCATTTGGGGACCCCAGAGAAGAGTATGTTGATACCACTTATTACACCATATGTCATGCCCGAGTGCTCAATAAACAATATGAGATTCAGATATTTAGGTTAAGAATTATGCATTTATAAACAGAGGGTGTCCAAGGTTTAGAGTGAGCTGGTTGTGGGAAAGGGGTATAATTTAAGAAATAAAGAATAGGCAGTGCCCGCTTGTTAAGGAGAATGGTCCATAAGTCCATCCCATCTGGCCTTGGACTCTACCTCCTAGTTGTCAAATAAAAGTTGCTCACAATCTGTGGAGTCTAAAGTGTCCCCTGCACCTCTTGTCTTAGCCGACTGATTGCTCTGTCATCAGCCAGTCTGGATGTTGTTTCTCCCCGTTGGTCATTTCCACCTGTCAGTGTGCGACGAACCCTGTGTGGCAGGCTTCTGTTGCACACCTGCCAGCTTCAACAGACCTGGGCTGGGTGTAACAAGGACTCCGGACTGCTGGTGGTTGGCTCTGCCACCAACTCCACCATTGCAGGATAGTTAGGAATACTGTTGTCCGGGAATTATGGGGCGCCACCCCTGATAACTGTCTTGGCCTCTCTTCTGACTGTAGCTTCTCTTTTCTACCTTCGATTCTCCACAAGGATCGTACCCTTTTTATCCCTCCTTTTAACCTCCTGTATTCTTCTTATTCTTTCTCATGGCCACCTCCCTTCTTTTACCCTGACTGTAATTGCACCAGTGTTGTGGATTTTGTCTCCTTTCTTCGTATTTCTTTTCTTAATTTCCTCTCTTTCGTCCCTCTGAGGCAGACATGCTTCACTGACTTTCCAGACCCTTTAGGCGCTTGATCAGTGGACATTTAAATCTGAAAATAGGCCAATGAATCCTGCAGTATTTAATACAGGACCTTATAATCGATTGTCAACTGCTGTAGCCAGTGACACATGGTCTGTCTGTAGGGGTCCAGCTTTCCTTTCAGTCTGAGCAGAATCTGTGACCTGCCCCATCAATGACCACATACCGTCTGTCTGTCCTGCCGAGTACACTTATGCAAAAAAGGCTATTTCTGGTTGTTTCATGACTTGGCTGGCCAATTGGCAGACTATTGTATGCTTGGAGTTTGTAAACGGTCCTGAAAGAGGCCATAAACCATTTTCTCTTAAATGGAACATTTATTTGTACATTTAAAAGAAGCGCAAAAAGGCTGTAGGCATCTAGGCGCTGGTTACAGAAGAAGAAAACAGAGAACGCAAGGAGAAGGCACATAAGCGAAGGAATGTCAGTTAAAGAGATATGTTTTGAGATGTTTCCTGAGGTATTGTATGAAGGTTCATTTCGCAGGTGCCGAGGAAGTTCATTCCAGAGAGCCAGAGCATGGTCTAGGAAGCTTTCCCCTCCATCTCTTTTGCTGTTGTATCTTGGTGTGATAAGTCGGGGTTTGTAGGCTGATCTTACCAGTCTGATCGAGGGGTGACTTTTGATTTTTTCGACCAAGTATTTTGGGGAGGGGGGCGGCATCCTTGGTGATGCACCAGTGGGTGATGGACAGGATCTTGAATTTAATTCTGTCCTTAACAAGTAGCCAGTGGGTAGTCTGGCCTCTGAGATGTGGGCATGTTTGGCAATGTCTAGTGCAAATCGCAGTGCTTTATTTTGGATTGTTTGTAGTTTGTGAGGATTTATTTCAGATGTGCCACAGAGTAGCGATTTGCAGTATTCCAGTTTGGCACCTATTAGGGCACGGGCGATTTCAAGGCGGTTCTGAGTGGTAAGGAATGGTTTACTAGCATTGATGAGTTTGGAGGCATTCCCTGAGGAGGAGGCAATGTGGTTGACGTGGCGGGTCTTGCAGAGCGAGGTTCTGGGTCTTGACAGAGGATGCCATGGCTAATTTATGGCCATCAATGGTGAAAGTTGTGTATGCCTCATGGAGTCTCACTAGGCGGGCGAGGGGTCCAATGATGAGGAGCTCGGTTTTCTCGTCATTGAAGCTGAGTCTGTGTGCTTCCATCCAGGGCTGTAGATGATGTTTATTCTGAGGGAGTTTTTGGGATGATCTCCAGTGAGGGAGGTGAGAATTAGTGTAGGAGATACCGAGAGCATACAGGTGGTCGAAAAGAGGTTTGGTTCATTATAGAGTGTAGGTGATACGCATGATACTTGTGGTACACATGGATCATGGAACATGGAGACAAAAGTCACAGTAATGCTCACGGAAGTCATTTGGGTGGGCGCCAGCGGTCGCAGCTGAAAGCCCTTAAATCTCCCTTGCTACCCCTGTGGTCTCCCATGCTACCCCTAAAAAAAATCTTTCATTTTTAACGTAAGCTCCTGGGCTGTGGCCAGCACCATATGGCTCTTTGTTTTGGAGTGACTGGCATTCATGTCGAGGCCTCTTAAAAAAACAGGGGGTTCCACAAGTGTACCACTTTGAGCAGTGACCCTAAATAAGAAAGACCAGGAATAACACATAGTTTGTCTTTCTGGAATTCAATACAATAATTTCTAGACTCATTAAAAGTTTATTTCAGACACACTTCAGGGGGTGAGTCACTGATTTAGTCTGTTCTTAAAATCCTCAACTCACCCTTTCATCCTTCTGCGATCGATAAATGAGTACCAACACAGTTTGGGTGATATTGTATGTATATTTGTTCTATATAAAGTGCTTAAGCGTAAGTGCTAAATAATAACACATCATTATCATTTGGCCTTGGGTGCCTGCTTGCATTCACAGTAATTTGGTAATATGGGCCTATACACGCGATGCATATGGCGATCCATTCTTGTATGAAATGTATATCACATTATAGTCATTTCATAACCATATTTTTGTAGTGTACTTAGGAACAATGCTATGTGATGCCACTTCCTGTTTTGTCAAGGGGTGAAAGGTTGTGTTGCATCACTTCCCCAGATGCCACTTCGGGTGGGGTCACATGACATCACTTTCAGTGCTGACATCAGAGGTCAAGCGTTGTGTGAGGTCACTACCGCTACCCTTAGCATTTTGATGGAATGACATCCCTGGTAATGCTCTGCAACATACCATTGATTGTGGTTTCCGTTATGGATAACAGGAAGGAACTTAAATGGTGCTCCATAAACACATTCGTTGCACATGATAGAATTGTCTCTGTGTGTCTCCCTTTTATTTCTATCTGCCTGGATTTGGTCACAAAAAATCAACATAGGATAAAACGCTTCAAAGGGTTTTTTATGCTATGTGCAACACCTTTTGACATGTTTAAACAAATGTAATTATGGCGACAAACTTAAGGAAACTAAAATATAATGTTTTAAAAGCTCTAAAGTTGACTATATGAAAAAGGGATGCTGTTAGATTTGCGTAATATCAGCGCTCTTTAAAAAGCAAAAGCATATGGTCAATAAGGTGTGGGCCTAGCTACTAAGCACATCAAAACAAAAAAAACTTGCATAACGTTTGGGAAATGATAGCGCGACATCTTATGAGTGACAAGATTGAATAACGTCTAAATTCACATGTCAATGAAGAATAGCAGATCCCATTATTGGAGAAGCTTTATGGCATAACTTCTCAGTTGGATCTAAGTACCTTTCGTAGTGACATAGATGCTCCTCTAGTAATGGCAGATAATCTTAGGAGCAGAAAATAAACCTTGCATCTAACATTAGTTTTTTAGTCTTCATTTATCAAGCGCAGAACCCGTTGGCATCGAGGTGCTGTTACAGAGACCAGTTACTTGCAATGGACAGACACATTGACAGTTAGATCAGACATAAAGTACATAAGGAGGGATCCCTGACTAGGCAAACAAGCACGTTTTGAGGTATCTCCGGAATACCCAGTATGATGGCTTAGCTCTCAGGTTGGGAGGAAGAGAGTTCTGCTGTTTGGGCCTCATACGAGGAAGGAGGTAACCATGCCGCTATTAGCGGCATGGCTACCCCCTTACTGGGTACTGGTTCCAGATTCCTTGAATAAAGAATTACCGGGCCATTCCGACCTTGGAGGGCCCGGTAATTCCTCATTCAAGGAACCCGGACCCGGTACATCCCCATTCCCATTTCAGCCCCCATAGGACTCAATGGGAATGAGGAGGATGCTAACAACGGGCCTGTTAATAACGGGCCCGTTGTTAGCATCCTCGTCTGCTAGCGGAACCCGCCAAGGATGCCTGGTTTTACCAGGTGCCCTTACTGGGTCCCGCAGGCAAACTCGTAATGGGGCGGTAAGGAGTTGACGGCTCCGGCACCTTTACCGGCGCCGTTAACCCCTTACCGCCAACCTCAGAATGAGGCCCTTTGACTCTAATATATTGGAAACTCAAGCCTCCAGCTTTAGAGCATCTGAATTTGGGCTGTGAAGGCAGTGAGCACAGAGGGTCCTGGAAATTTTGACAAGTGGTCTTTTGAGATTTTCTGGGAGTGGTGGGGGGACAGTGTTAGAGAGGCACTTGTAAGTAATGGACAAGGTTTTAAAGATAATGCGTTCGTAATTCGGTAGCAAGTATGCCTCTCTCCTGGCGGCAGAGATGTGCTCCCATTTGTGAGTGTTAAGAATGCTCACAGAGCATTATTCTGCGTGTTTTGCAGCTTATGGAGGTTTTGAGATGAGGTGCCAGCAAAGAGGACATTACAATAGTCAAGCCTGGAGGCAATGACTGCTTGTGCAATGATTAAGCAACTGCCTGGGGATAGAAAGTGTCTGGGTGCATTTATAAGTTTGGTTGTGTAGGCCACAGAGGAGGCGATCGCGTTCACTTGGCGGGTCAGTGAGAGAGTAGCGTCAAGGTAGATACCCAATGTCTTCACTGAGGTGGAGACGGGGATCAGAATGTCGTCATTTTTTAATGCTGTGTATTGGTCCTTGAGCTTTTTTAACACTGCAGGTGGCCCTACCAGTCAGATCTCTGTCTTATCATCATTAAGACAAAGGTGGTTGGCCGCCATACAGGCCTGGATGGTTTGTTAAGCAGCATTAAGGAGTCTTCTAGTTTGAAGCTACAAGAGATTACATCCATCCTGGCATCAGAAACTAGCCACAAATCCTGGGCACTTATCATGTCCTGGTTGATTTGTGCAAATGTGACCATGCTCTTTGGTCCCCTTTGTTATTGTCAGTTTTTAATTATATTTGTGTAGTGGCTACTAGCCACATGGGTGGATGCTGGCCATAGTTGTGCTTGGATTTAAAAAGGGAGACTAGGGCACATCACCCTATATTGCTTCTGGATTCCTATGCTAAATTGCTGGATAGAATGATCTAAACAGATAAGAGGCTGCCTCAAAAATCTTGCAATTCTTTATAACAGGCTACCTGTCATTAGGGAGGGACTGAGTACAAAATAGAGGCTTTGGATTTCAGTTTGTTAAAAACTAAACATGTTTACGGCTACAGTACATCATTCTGTGTGGCATACATGGATTGGTCATCTGATTTCAGTTGTTTTGACGAAAATAAGCTTTAGGATGTTCTGATAGTTATATATATTTTTACTAATTTAATTTACCAATAATTGGGCTCAAAGCAGAAAACAAGTCTCAAGTACTGTGACGAATACTGAGCTATCACCACTGCTTTAGAATGGGAAGCCCCTTCCCATGTGGCCAGGGTGGTGAGTCTGCTACCCGATAGTCAGCGGGTGGATCTTATCGGGAAGGAGGACCTACCTCATTGAGAGATGTGACCATGTAGGGAGAACGCAGTAGCCCTTTGACCCTTCAACGCCCTTTGACCCTTTGACCCTTCAACCTTCCATGTAGCCCCTTCTTTCACACCACAACCAAGTACCACAATGTACTTGTGTGAAGCCAGATAAAGAGAGCTGGGCGAGTGACCAGATGAAGGAGGCCTGGGACCCACATGGTGGAAGATACACCCCTCAACCAGCAAATAAGGAATAAGAACTTTGCATTTACAAATTGTTGGCACAGACCTTGGCAATGGAGTAAACCAAGGCTGTGGGTGGAAGTAGAGTCAGAAAAAGAGGGCTGTGAAGTTGACCAGTTGATGGGGGTCTGGGACCCACATGTGCAAGATATTGTCATGGTCATCGGGCCAAGGACACAAACCTTACAGGGTCACATACACAGGGGGCCCAGATGGACACAGCCCTGGCACCTTTGGCGCCAGGCTCAGGAAAAACAATAAACAGGAACACTCATTTTGGTCAAGAATACTTTTATTATGAACATAGCACCTCATTTCGAGTGCAAAGTGTATTTGTCATGGGAGATATCATCTCTAAAGCAGCCCCACGTGTACTATTGGGTGGGGCTGCTGCTATTGGGTTGCCTTGCATATGCTGATTCACTAGGAGTGGCAGGGTGTGGCAGGCAAATCAGGCCTAGTGGGTGTGCCCACGATCACAGCTATATAACCTATTCCGATCCCTGAGGCAGACGCTTCGCATTATTCTGCACTTCCATGCAGCGTAACTCTCACCGCTGCCTGGGATTAAACTTACCTTTGGAAATCCTGTTTCCTGCTTCCATACTTACCACCTGGGAATCCTCTCACCTGTGCGTGTCTTTGTTGGCATTGCAGCTCAACTTCATCTCCAAACCTTCCGGGATTCTGAAATCTTCATCTTGACACCTCAGTGCGACGCGCTCCACCCGCGTCCGCAGCACCTGCAAATAAAAACAAAAGGCAGACAGGCATTAAGTTTAACGTCACGCTAACACCAAACCTTGCGCTTTCCCTTAAACCATCACTCACCTGTTGCGGTTTCGTCCATCTTCCTCCCGGCCGCGTTCCGCGCCTTCACAGCTGTTTTTGGGCCGCATCTCCATCCGTTGGGATGAAAACAAAAGAGAAAACGTTATTCAGGAATTAACAACAATATTGAGAGCAATATTACCAAGACAGAAAGCGGTGGGGAAAAGACAAGGAATTGTGGTCTGAAAAAATAAAGGCAAACATGCAAGCTGCAAATGTCACCATGGAGATGCTATTAGAACGTCCTCAAAATGCAGAGAAAAAAAAAAGTGAGACAATGGCTATGGATTGATAATCTCGAAAAATATCACAAATGAAAGACTGCCCTGGATTTGAGGCTGACATCAAACAAATTGGACCAACTGTCGAAATACTTGTGCAAATTAAAGTCTTGACATCACAGAGATGGTTTTCTGCGTTTAAGAACAAACACTTACAAGACTAGGCAATTGTGTTTTGTCCGGCACATTGACAATATAAAGGATCCTCTATGTAGGTTTTGTGCGAGTCATCTGGAAACGATAAAACACATACTGACTGAGTGTCATTTGCTTAAAGATCTAAGAACTCTACACTTGTTCAAGTTCGCTCCACTTGCTGACAGTATGGATGACTTGTGGATGCGAATCCTAAGTGGGAATTCAGTTCACCTGACTTGTGCAGTCATAAATTTTCTGGAGAAAACGTTAAACTGAAAGGTTTTCTGAATTTTGAACTTTGATAATCCACAAGATGTGAAATGGAGAGAATGACGAGGAAAGCTGATAATAAAAATTGCAATAAAAGTTTGTAAGAAACTAGATATTACAAATAAAAATAAAAAAAAATAAAAATAAAAATAAAAAAGACAAGAGACATTGGGGGTCATTACAAGGTTGGATGTAACCATGCCGCAATTTGCAGCATGGTTACCCTCTAACCGGGTACCGGGTCTGGGTTCCTCAAATGAGGAATTACCGGACCATTCCAACCTTGGAGGACCTGTTAATTCCTCATTCGAGGATCCGGGCCCGGTACATCCCCATTCCCATTTGAGCCCCCATAGGGCTCAATGGGAATGAGGAGGGAGCTAACAACGGGCCCGTTAATAACGGGCCCGTTGTTAGCTCCCTGGTCTGCTAGCGGGACCCACTAAGGGCACCTGCTTTTACCAGGTGCCCTTTGCGCGTCCTGCGAGCAGACTCGTAATGGGGCGGTAAGGGGTTGACGGCTCCGGTACCATTACCGGCGCAGCTAACCCCTTACCGCCAACCTTGTAATGACCCCCATTGAGAGAAAACAGAAAGGGGAAAAGACAGGAGACATTGAGAGACACTTACCACCAACCAGGAGAAGCATAGTCACAGCTGGACTGCACTATTACTTACCAAGGTTCAGTGAAGGAACTAGATCCCATCAACAAGCGCCCCTGCCAGAAGTAGCAGGACGTAGAGCTCATTGTCTACAATTAGCAGGTGAGTCTTATGGGCCAATACATGCCCACAGAAATCGCACCTTGGGTAGAAGGGTTTGAGAGGTATAACAGTCATCGATCAGCGCACTCACATTTTCTCATATCCACGCAGGAGCAGTGCCACCAATTGTCACCGCCCACAGCTTGCCCACAGGGGGAAAGGCCTGAAGGGGGTGATCTAACTACTGGGGGTGCTGCAACCATGCCCCAACGCCTCTGCAGAGACCAGGTGAGCGTAACAGAACGCAAAGCCTCTACAACTCTCTGCCTGGGCATTATGGAAACTTAAGAGACAGATCTATTGGCCCAATTACTGGGGAAATTACGGGCTGAAGTACATGCTTCAAGGCAGGAGACCAGTGCATTAAGGAGGGATCTTATTGTAACTTGAGAAAGAACTGATGACTTGGCAAGACAGCTGCTACAGGCACAAGCAGGACAGGTTCCCTTGCCTAGGGTAGCCCACGCTTCTACGCCACAGCAATCAACACCGGTTTAGGTGGTTAATCCAGGGGCAGTGCCCCTAGCCCCGCCCAAACGCTTCAACGGCGATCCAAACAAGTTTGCCATATTTATGAACCAATTTCACATAAATTTCTTATGTAAACCAGCCTTTCCTAATGATCAAGCCAAAGTTGCATTTGTACTCTCAAATCTAGGACGCAACGTGGCAAACTGGTCAATATCATTAGTAACTCAAGATGATCCTTTGCCTCGCAACTTTGGGGATTTCCAACACGAGATGGAGAAATTGTTTGCCCGACATACTCAAGAACAAGCTCCGGACAACAAATTATTGTCACTCGACAGGCGAATCAAGATCTGTTAACCTACATTGCAACCTTCAATCATCTCATAGCCCAAACCAACTGGCCAGAATAGAAGAGAACTATGCTCTTTTACCGAGGGTTACGTGGAGAACTTAAGGATGTGTTGGCTCAACTTGTGAACCCACCTGAGGGGTGTGCAGACTACATAGACCTAACAGTGCAACTCGATCATAGGTTGCAGAATAGGAAAATGGTTCGAGCCAGACCAGAAGGAAGGACAGTTTATGTGTGACCCTGCAATACCCAGACCAAACCACACGAAGAGTCGGAACCAATGCAAATCGGTGGGTTGTGGAGTCCTCTTATCAAGGCGGAAAGAGAGAAAAGAAGAGCAGCAACAACTCTGCTTATATTGTGCTAAAACAGGTCATTTCATTTGTGAATGCCTGGTAAAACCCCCCCAAGAAAATGATTGGAGCAATGGACAAAAACAACAAAGAAGAAGAAGTACAGGACGCGGGAAACTCCAATGCCCGGCAAGCGCAGGGGTCCACTTGTTGAGCGAAAAAAAGGAATCCGTACAGACCTCACATCTAGTCCTTCCGGTACTTTTGGTGAATGACAAGCAACCGACAAAGATACATGCCTTGGAGGCATACATTGACGGTGGAGCGGTAGGAAACTACAGTGACCAAGATCTGGCTATCTGACTAGGCCTTCCTCTCCAACAAAAACAGAAATCGTAAAACGTCACTGCAGTGGATGGTTCTCAGCTATCATCCGGCCCGGTGACACAATACACCAAGAAAGTCAAGCTTCTGTTGCAGGACGGGAATCAAGAGGACATTACCTTTGATCTCATCGGTGCTCCTCAGTTCCAGATGATATTGGGAATGCATATGCTGGAGACACATAATCCTAGGATCCACCAGCAAAAATGAGTTCTGACCTTTTCTCAAGACTGTGCCAACACCTGTTACAACAAAGACGTCATCAACCTGACACTAAAGAAAGGCATTGTGCTGGGTTTCACTGGCTCTTTACCACTTGAATATCTGGATTACCAGGATGTTTTCCAAAAAGAGCAAACCAACGTTTTGCCCCTGCATAGCCCCTATGATTGCCAAATAGACCTTGTGCCCGGAACCCAAATTCCCTGGCCAAATTTACTCTCTAACAGAGCAAGACCCCTTCTTCTTCATGCCTAAAAAGGAGGGGGACTTAAGAACCTGTATGGACTACCGAGCAATCAATCAAATCACAGTAAAAAAAATGGTACCCTTTAACACTTATACCAGAGCTCCTGGATCAGGTGAAACACGCTAAGATTTACACAAAGTTGGATTTGCAAGGGGCCTACCATCTTGTGAGAGTCAAAAAAGGAGACGAGTGGAAGACGGCCTTTCGCACGAAGTATGGCCTCTTCGAATACCAGGTCATGCCTTTCGGGTTATCTAACGCCCCTGCGGCATTCCAATTCTTTATAAATGACATGCTGTGTGAGCTATTGGACATTTGCACACTTGTCTACATAGATGACATTCTCATTGACTCGAATTCCAAGGAAGAACATGTCGGTCATGTCCAGGCGGTCTTAGAGAAACTTCGACAACACCAGTTGTATGCCAAGCAGGAAAAATGTTTCTTCCATGTGACCGATGTCGAATTTCTCAGTGTCATGCTCACACCACCGGGCGTACATATGGACACATGAAAGGTGGACGCAATCCTCCAATGGCCCTCACCAACATCCACAAAAGGAATACAAAGTGTGCTCGGATTCGCTAATTTCTATCGTCGATTTATACCTGGGATCTCACAAATTGTACACCCAATTACTTCCTTGCTGAGAAATAACAAGAAATTCCATTGGTCCACAGAAGCTGAAGAAGCCTTTCGGAAACTGAACTAGCCTTTACCACAGCACCAGTTCTTCGACACCTTCGACCAGACCTGCCATACGTGGTTGAATCAGATGCCTCAAACGTGGCAATCGGAGCGGTGTTGTCCCAACGGGACCCGGAAACAGGACAGTTACATCCCGTCGCATTCTGGTCCCACACATTTTCTGCCCCCGAATTGAACTACGCGATCACGGATAAAGAACTACTGACAATTAAAGCAGCATTCAAGGCATGGAGACACTATCTTCTTGGGGCAAGACAGATAGTCACCGTCATCTCGGACCACCGTAACTTAGAATACTTGAAGACTGCCAAAGCACAATCCTCGCGCCAACTTCGTTGGGCACTCTTTTTCTCAGAATACAACTTTATTATCACCTACAGACCTGGAGTACGGAATGGGAAAGCAGACGCACTATCACGCATGAGTGAAGAAAAAGAGGCTTTTACAACATCCGATCCCGTGGCCATCATTCCCGAAGAACGAATCCAAACCAAGATCGGTGCCACTACATGTGTAGATGACTTAAAAACCAATTTGCTGTCCCAGATGAATCAATCGACACTACAGGAATGGATTTTAAAGGGAGACTGGTACACCATCAAAAACAATCTGCCATATTTTCAAGGACGCTTATATATCCAGGACAAGAAACTGCAAACTTAAATCATCACAAACTATCATGATTCATTAGTGGAAGGACATCCAGGAATAGCCATGACGCAGGCTAAGATAAAGCAAAACTACTGGTGGCCTACTTAGAGAAAAGATATTGTCCAGTTTATTGCAACCTGTGGTGTCTGCGCTCAACACAAATCTCAGAAGCAAAACCCTGCTGGTTTACTACGTCCCTTGTTGGTAACGCAAGTACCTTGGCATACACTGTCAATGGACTTTGTCATGGATCTTCCGCCCTGCAATGGTTACAACACCATCTTAATCATTGTGGATTTATTCTCCAAAATGGCCCATTTCATCCCTCTGAAGGGACTTCCAACTACATCAACTCTCGCTACTGTGTTCTTAGAACACCGGTTGTCCACAAGACATCACCCTCAAACCGATGGGCAAACCGAACGAACTAATAAGACATTAGAGGAGTATTTAAAGTGTATGCTATAACACTCTGAAGACTCCTGGAAAAACATACTCTGGGTAGCCGAGTATGCATACAACAACTCTTTTCACACGAGTACTGGGCAAACCCCATTCTATACTGTGCACGGAAGACATCCACAGACATCAGTGTTTGATCCACTCGATACTTTGGAAATGCCAGCAATAAAAACCTTGCATAAAACCATCACTCAGGTTCGTGAGAAAGTGACAGAACACCTGACTAAGGCCAAAGAAAGACAAAAACTGTTTGCTGACCGGCACCGAAAATAAGCTCCTGATTACCAGATAGGGGATAAAGTCTGGTTAGCCTCCAAATACATACCACTGAAAGGACCACGGGCCTTCCACCCCAGATATTTGGGCCCCTATACTATCAAAGCAATAATCAACCCTGCCGCCATGAAATTGGAGTTACCATCGCACATGAAGATTCACCCAGTATTTCATGTCTCTCTCCTCAAACCAATGAAACTGGATGCACGGATTAGGCCTCCACCAGAGCCCGAATTTCGAGATGGGGAACCAGAGTATGAAGTTAAAATCATCTTGGACTCCAAGGTGGTTCGGTCCAAATTGTATTACCTTATAGACTGGAAAGGTTACGGACCTCAAGACCGAACATGCGAACCCAGTGAACATGTCCATGTTCCACATTTAATTAAACAATTCCATCACAATAATCCCACCAAGCCAGGACCAGGAGGAGGACCACCCTTGAGAGGGGCCTTGAGTGGGAGTGCTGTCATGGTCATCGGGCCAAGGACGCAAGCCTTACAGGGTCACATACACAAGGGGTCTGGATGGACACAATCCTGGCGCCTCTGGTGCCAGTCTCAAGAAAAACAATTAGCAAGAACACTTGTTTGGGCCAAGAATACTTTTATTATGAACATAGCATCTCATTTCGGGTGCAAAGTGTATTTGACATGGGAACTTTCATCTCTAAAGCAGCCCCACGTGTACTATTGGGTGGGGCTGCTGCTATTGCCTTGCATGTGCTGACTCACTAGGAGTGGCAGGGTGTGGCAGGGAAGCCAGGCCTAGTGGGCGTGCCCACAATCACAGCTATATAAGCTGCTCTGATCCCTGAGGCAGACGCTTCACGTTATTCTGCACTTCCATGCAGTGTAACTCTCACCGCTGCCTGGGATTAAATTTACCTTTGGAAATCCTGTTTCCTGCTTCCATACTTACCACTTGGAAATCCTGCTCTCACCTGTGCACATCTTCGTTGGCATCGCAGCTCATCTTCAAATCTTCCGGAACGCTGACATCTTCATCTTGGTACTGCAGCTCATCTCCAAACCTTCCGGGAAGCTGAAATTTTCGTCTTGACACCGCAGCGCGATGCGCTCAACCCGCGACCGCAGCACCTGCAAATAAAAACGAAAGGCAAGGTTAGACACTTAACAGACATTGGGTCTCATTACGATTTTGGCAGTAGCAATGCCACTACTGGCAGCATGGCTGCTGCCAAAATCGGGTCTGGGTCCGGGTTCCCAGAATGGGGAATTACCGGGCCATTCCGAGTTCGGAGGCCCTGGTAATTCCTCCCTCCAGGAACCCGTGCCAAGACGTTCCGCATTTCCATTTCAGCCCCCATAGGGCTGAATGGGAATGGGGGAGGGAGCTAACAATGGGCCGATTACGACCGGCCTGTTGTTAGCTCCCTCTTCCCGTCGCGGGACCAGCTCTGCATGTCTGGTGAAACAGACGTGCATAGCGATCCCGCGAGGTGACCTCGTAATGTGGCAGAATGGTGTTAACGGGTCTGCATCCTTTTGCGGCACCCGTTAACCCATTCTGCCACTCTTGTAATGATGCCCATTAAGTTTAAGGTCACGCTACTACCGAACCTCGCGCTTTCTCTTAAACCATCACTCACCTGTTGTCTGACATTGGCGGTTTCATCCATCTTCCTTCCGGCTGTGTTCCGCGCCTCCACAGCTGTTTTTGGGCCGCATCTCCATCTATTGGGAAGAAAACAAAAGAGAAAACGTTATTCAGTAATTAACAGCAATATTGAGAGCAATTATACCAAGACAGAAAACACAGGGGAAAAGACAAGAGACATTGAGAGAAAACAGAAAGGGGAAAAGACAAGAGACATAGAGAGACACTTACCACCAACCAGGAGAAGCATATTCGCAGCTGGACTGGACTATTACTTACCAGGGATCAGTGAAGGAACTAGATCCCATCAACAAGCGCCCTTGCCAGAAGTAGCAGGACAGAGAGCTCATCGTCTATAATTACCAGGTGAGTCTTATGGGCCGATACATGCCCACAGAAATTGCACCTTGGTTAGAAGGGTTTGAGAGGTATAACAGTCACCGATAAGCGCACTCATGTTTTCTCATATCCACGCAGGAGCAGTGCCACCAATTGTTGCCGCCCCCAGGTGGCCCCAGGGGGAAAGACCTGAAGGGGTGATCTAATTACTGAGAGGGCTGCAACCATGCCCCAACGCCTCTGCAGAGACCAGGTGAGAATAACAGATATACATCAATACCAGAGACTATGGAACACAAACCGTTGCACTCACAAGTTGTCCGCACAGACCTTGGCAGGGGAGTAAGTCAAAGCAGTGGGTGGAAGCAGAGTCAGAAGAAAAGAGTCATGGAGTTCACCAACGGAAAGGGTTCTGGGACCTAGGCAGGGGAAAGACACCCCGAAAAACACCACAGATGAGCACACAGTTGAAATGTATAGATGACCCTCAGAGACCTTGGCGGAAGAGTAAACCAAGGCTGTGGGTGGGAGTGAGGTCAGAAGGAAAGGACTGTGGGACCAAGACCATTGAGTACCCCAAATGGAAGAGAGTGCGCCAAGAAAGGGGTACTGTGAAAAGGGGTCAAAGCCCTCAACACAGCTTGGGAAAGTTGCCTGGGCCATCCCTCCTTATTGCAAGGCTTGGGGAGTCAGGCCGACCAATAAAGGATAAGGATTGATCCCTGAGACAGAAATCACATTCTATAAAGCTGGAAAGACTAAGGGGAAATGGAATCAGCCCCTAAGTCTTGTGGAACATTCTTGTTTGCTTTTCTTCAACTTTTTGAATTTTCATTTCAAACTGCAAAGGTGGGCTGCAGATCGACAGCCAAAAGATATTCTTCCCTTTCACTTCATATTAGGTTTAGCATGTGAGGGCTAGGTTAGGATTTGGACATAGGACAGTGAACTTTACTTTGGACATTCTGACAGAGACAGTTTCATTAGCTAATGTTTTTGAGGCAGGGAAACCCCGCTTAGAGATAGGGAGCGCTAGGCTTTTCTTCAACTCCCCCCTTTCCATTTAGAATGAACGTTTTTGCCAATCAACGGACCACCCTTATGTCGTCTTGTACTCCTAGACCCTCACATTAAACTTGATTATAAAGGTAAGCTTATTTGCACATTTTGAAGTAAATCTAGAGCTCAACAAGGGTGCGTGTGGGCTCACTTGCGTATTAATTTATATATAAATGATTTGGCAATCACCCTAGAACTTGTGTGCGCTGATATTGCTTGTATAGCAGCAAGTCAATGTCTGCCAATTCTAATGTATGCAGACATTGCAATATTGTTTGCAAAAACACAACCTGGACTTAATACATATTTATGTGAAGTTGCTTGTAAACAGGGGTCTTATGATGATCAACTCAAAATGAGGAACTATGCAATTTGCTTGTTCACAAAAATCAATAAGAATCTCTTGAGCAAATGGGCTCCCGTTTCCAAGATGCAAATATTATGACTTCTGCGGCCAAATATGCCCAGAAAATGCTACATTGGGAGTGAGGGGGACTTGATAGACAATCAATGAGAATGACTCAGGATGTTTTGGGGATTTTTAGATTTACCTCGTGGTCTCTCTATAGTCTTCTAACACTTATCCTGGAGCTCTTCTCTTATACAAGCATTTTCTATGGTCCTGTATGGAGCAAGTATCTTGAGTGGGAAATGTGCTAAAAATCTCCATGGAGTGAAGAATATTGTTATATGTCATCTACATAAAGTGTGAATGCCCTGTGTAACATAATTAATCATGGTACAACCTTCAGATCTATGTTATTCAATTTGGCTAAAAATACAAAAGCATATACAATTACATAATTAGGAGTCTATTGCACAGACATCAATGGCGTTATACGTACCCAATGTTCATTATTTGTCCAACAGCTACTATTTGTACAACAGCTACTTGTCCTCTGTGTTCTATCAACCATACCACCCTGCTCAATTGACTCTGTGACATCCTGGGTATCACTGATCAGGCTCTGGCCTGGCTGACCTCTTTCTCTCTGAGCGACCCTCCCAGGTACAACTTGGGTCCTTTCTATCTTCCATTTCCCTCTCCACATGAAGTGTCACTCAGGGGTCTAACCTCTCGCCCTGGCTTTTCAACCAATACCTGGCAACTCTCGCCTACTGCATCTCCTTTTTCTGCTCAACTTTCCAATGCTATGCTGATGATACCCAACTCATTTTCAGGCTTCCTTCAGCCTCTTCCTCTCCTTCCCTCATCTCTGATTGTGTAATCCCCATTCAAAATGTGTGTGCCACCAGCGATCTATGTCTCAATGCCAACAAGATTGAGATCCTCCTTATTGGTACACCATCTTCTTCCTTTCCTCTCACTCTCTGGCATGCCTCCCTTGGCCCTCCTCCTACTCCTACCTGCGTGGCCAAAAACCTTGGGGTTATCTTTGACTCTACACTCTCCTTCTCCTCACACATCTCTGATGTCTCCAAAAAGTCAAACCTTTTATTGCACCTCCTGAGAGGTACTCTGCCTTTCTTATCCTTCCCTCAAAAGCTCATGGTTTCCCAAGCTCTGGTTCTCTCCAGACTGAATTACTGTAACAGCCTCTTTCTAAATCTACCTGCCTCTACTCTCCACCCTTTACAACTAATCCAGAACAGGACTGTGAGACTTGTCCTTGGCCTCAAGCCCTGGGATCGTATCTCTCCAGCCCTGAAATCCCTTCATTGGCTGCCAGAGGATGCAAGGATTAAGTTTAAAATCCTCTGCATTGCCCACAAGGCTTTCTGACAACTGGGTCCAAACTTCCTTCAAATATCCCTCAGTAAATACCTCCCCTCTCAAGCCCTTCGCTTCTCTACTTCTAACTCTCTCAGGGTTAGTTGTTTTGCAAAGAAACAAGCAGGGGGTAGATCTCTGTCTACTGCAGGTGCCTCCCTTTGGAACACCCTCCCTGCTGCCTTGAAACTTGAGGAAAACCACCTCCGATTCCGGAAGCACCTCAAGACCTTCCTCTTTGCCTCTGCCTTTGCCCCCTTCTCTCTGTTGATCTGTTTCTTCTCTTGTCATTGTGCACCTGGCCACCCTCTGTCATCCAGACCCAGGAACCTGCTCACCCTGCCATCCTCCTACACTGCCTCCAGGCCACCACCTGCATCAGGGTTCTGTATCTGTACCCATACAGTCACCCTCCCACCTTTCTTCTGCACTTATCAGATATACCTTATCTGACCAACTTTCACCTGCCACTTGCTGGTTGCACTAGCAGGATTTTTATCGCCCTTGATTTATTTACTTATTTTATTTTATATTTATTTCTGTTTTTCTCTCCTCGCTCTGCACTTTCACCCCCCTTTCTATGCATTTCCCCCATTTTCTCTTCTCCATGCACTTGCGCTTTCTTAGATGTCACTGAGCCTAGTAAGATCGCTGTTATATTATTTTGTTCCCCCGTGTTTCCCCTCCCTTTTTGCTGGTCTCGCTCTGAAACACTTGTTTACGAGCACGATATAAATAAAATATCATATCATGTTATGTGTACAGGACAAGATTTGGTGGGATAATCCAGGACTCATAATTAAGGGAGTTTCTATAGAGCTTAAAAATTGACACACAAAGAACTGTCATGAGGAGGGGTGATGAGTCAAAAGATCATCACTCTATGGTCAAACCGAATTAACCATAACAAAAGACATAGGGCTTCATTATAAATATACCATTCCGGAAACAACAGTGCCGGTAAGCTTGCCAGCACCGTTGTTTCCAGACCGGCATACCACAGGTCTGCCTGCCGGAGCCGCTGTGCTCGACAGGTCGGACCTTGCCGGGCACAGCGGCCACAGTAGGCAGACCGTCACGGAAGCACCGGCACCGTTAACAATGGTGCCGGTGCTTCTGTGTTCTCCATTCCCATAGAGGCCTATGAATTAGGAGGCAGCGGCCATCTTGGATTGAATTTGGTCCCAATTCAAACAAATAGCTAAATGGTGACTACAAAGTTGTTGACCCTCAATAAATACTGCCACACACTTGCGCAACGCCAGAGGAGATGCAAAAGCGCATTTAGAAAATGTGGAATATGCAGAGAATTTGTAGCTAGAAATTCAATTTTTCCCATTTATGGCAAATAAGTATTCTGCATAGCCCAAAAGGGCTTACCTTTGATGGTCGAGGATGGCCATGCTGCTCCAACAGCTCTTGGTGAAGGTAGAGGGCGGGAGCTGGCTCACAAGGCTTCACTCCTCCCTGGGGTGAAGAAAATACATTGTCTACCAGCATTGTTTTCCCTTCTTTTCATGTCAGATATCCTGACTTGCGCTATTTTGGCAGAATATTTTAATGGAACTTTTTATACTAGGGGGACGCGTGTATATATTTGATCAAACCCTTTAAGTTTATCTATACATTATTTCTAATGCAGGTTAAAACGAAGCTTTAGTCAGTTGTTCAGGAAATTGGTGGCTACTATGATTGTATTTGATGTTATTTGTATTTTATTCTGCTTTTCTTGAATTTATTTAAAACTCCAAAAATAAATAAATGAACTGAGTGCGCTAGTTCAAGCATTAAGACTAGAGCTGCGCTTGAGTTCTGTCCAGGCCACAGTGTTGATGAAGCGCGGTACTCTATATATTAATATGAGATAGGTGCTTTTTTGCGAATAGTGGGTACTGCCCTACTGAATAAGGGGACAAATGATCGTAAATGTCTTAGTAAATTGTGTGAAGATCTGTTCACAGCTATCGGATGGTGCCCGAACGGGTTGTCGGAGAGAGGTA
Source organism: Ambystoma mexicanum (assembly GCF_040938575.1). Classification (NCBI taxonomy): domain Eukaryota; kingdom Metazoa; phylum Chordata; class Amphibia; order Caudata; family Ambystomatidae; genus Ambystoma; species Ambystoma mexicanum. The sequence continues at coordinate 1,005,330,865 of NC_090931.1, read as the reverse complement.
TATTGATAAAGGAATTCTCTGATCAAATCAAATTGTGGGACCGGGGTTTAAATCATGCATATTTGACAAGTCTAAAAAGTGTAAAGCATTTGTAGGACCCAGACCACGTATTTGACTCCCCAACATATCTGATAAAAACGTCAACTCCTGATCTGAGACAGATCATCTTGGTATTAAGGATACATCTATTGCCAATATCAGAGGTTAGAGGTGCATGGCGGGGCATTCGAAGGGAAGAACGAGACTGCAGGATATGTGAACCTCTGCAAATGTTGGAGACTTGCCAACATGTAATGAAAGGTTATAGTAAGTTAGGCCACTTATATATGGCCTATTTGAGCGAATACATGTATTGGACGGTAGAAATAATTAGCGATTCATTTTGGAAAAAGTGTTTGATGGCTAATATTGGTTGAACATGGCTTTATTTTAACTGTGCCTGAGAATTAAGGTGGTACTAGAAACCCTTGTAAGGACATTGAAAGGAGAAAGTGGCTCATGAGTAGTCTAACACAAGTGTATCCTTTTTTTAATTAACGTAATAAGTGGGTTTAACATTGGTATTTTATGTTTTTAATATGATATGTATAGTGATTGAGAGGGTTATTGCCCGTTGAAATGTGTTTTATGTTTTGTTATAAGTTGCATTAAATGTGTGTAAAGTTCTGTGAAATAATACACAAATAAATAAACAAAAAAAGAAATACATTGAACATGCAGAACGTCGTTGAACAATCACAGGCATTCTGCAGCGGGTTCAGCTGCCTTGGTCCTTTAGATAATAAATGATCTTCACAATGCAGTTTCCCCTATTCTGCAAAGACCAGTCCTCCCAATGTCTGAACATGCTAGAAAGAGTAGACATCAAGTTGCAACGTGAACCCTCACCGGGGCTATTCCGAGTTGGAACAATCCCAGTGGTTGCAAATCCATAAGCTTCTGACAGCTTTGGATAATTTCAGAAACAGTTCGAAAGAGGTCGTTCTGATGGTTTTGATCGCAAGCATGTAACTTCACTGAGAGAACATCAATTATATTTTGTGTCCAGCAACTTCACATAAATTTGTAGCAACCTTGTAAGAGCAGGGACAGTGAGATATTCTCTGCATGAAACAACAAAGCCAATGGCCCCGTTCTACTGCACTTACAAAGAACAGCCCTCCCACTGCTTGTGCACCAACGTGTGTTCTATCATTCACAGATTTTAACAGCATCCCCCAGACATGGGTGAGACAGTATCATCATTGGCAGCCCCGATCCTAGTCTCCATGAACAGAACGGTGCCAATGAAGCACATTCAGACAATTAGCCTAACAGTGGACACTCACCTACTGCTGTGGCAATACCTCACGCGCCGCCCACTAAGCTTCTGGTGGCAATGCAAAGCAGCTGGACACGGTTTAGAAGGATCAAATGCAATGGCATTAATGTATATATTAATGTTCCTAGGCTAGACATGTAGCTAGAATGTTGCTTCCTTAGCTCTGAACGGTATGCCTTTTCTTATGTTTTATACTTTGAATATAAACTATTTACACTGCAAAATGAGATTCTGGTCACATCCAGTCAAGTTTTTAACTCATCCTATTACAAAGTGGCATCTACTAAGGCATCACAATGACATTTAAAATAAACAGAATGAAGTGGTACATTGCTGAGTAATATGTAAGGTTATGTTGTGGGGGTCAAAGGCACAGGCAAAATAGCATTCTTTCCAATAGGTGAGGGGATGCTGTATATGTGTGCCCTGATTCTGGCTGTATTGCCAGAGCAGAGGTGTTCACTTCTGCCCTCTGAATTGAGACATACAGTAGGTGTCATTGAGCCTGAATGATACCCCTTGCATCATCGAGTGGTCTCTGGCTGATGTATGTCTTTTGTTCCTCTCACTGATAGTCCTAAGGCAAATGTGCGTGCACCTCTCCCCTCTCTCCATGGTGTGGCACCTAAAGCAAATGAGATAAGATTCTCCTTGTGCATCCATTATGGTTGACAGACAGTGTATCGTGCTTTGCAGATCTGTCCCACAAGAAGGATACAGTATCCATTTGCATCAGTGACAGGAGATGCATGTTATTTGGTGGACAAGTGTAATCTAGTGTAGACAATGGATAGTAGGGTATTGGTCACAGCTCTTTCTCTCCATTCAGTATGATACAATAGGCAGTGTACACCTCTTTTCATTTTCAGTTTTACAATCTCCAACCAATCACCAAGCTATAGTACAAGGGGTATCATTCAGGGTCAAGAGTGCCACGGAATAATGGCTGAAGTTACAAATCTCGAGGACACCAACTGTTACTTGTCAAATCTTCGCAGGATGAAGAGCTAATGCAGGAAATGTAAAATGTTACTGCTGTAATCCCTGTGAAATGGATAATTGTATCTGTCCATTGTGTACCTAGGACTCCAAGTCACAGAGATGCTTCAATTGTTTTTCTTTTTCCTTTGTGGGGCTTAAGCCAATCCCTCTCTTTCTCGTATTTGTTATGACCTTCCTCCATTACCCAGGTGTCCAAAACACGGGTGAGTGCTACTGAATGTTGTACCCCTACTGTTTAAAGATGATATCTAAATGCCAGCTACCTAAACCCCCTACAGGACTTCCTAACTGCCCTGACTCTGTCTAGTTTTTAGTGAGCTAACAGGAATTGGTACATATTTATAGGGAAGAGTAGGCGTTTGGAGGGAAAAGTAGAGCTTTGGAAGGAGGAGGAGTGGTTTGCAGGTAGGAATAGTTGATTGAAGGGTGGGGTAGTGGAGTGGAAGGAGGAGTAGTAGTTGGAAGCAGGAGCAGTAGTTGGGAGGTAGGAGTAATAGTGTGGAAGAGGGAGCATAGCAGAGAAGGAGGTAGTAGTAGTAGTGGGAAGAGGACAAACATGAAAGGGTTAAGGCAAGACCTAGGAGGAGTGAGAACAGTGGTAGGAGTAGTGAGGCGGAGTGCACAAGAGGAAAGAGTAGAAAAGGGAGAGTGAGCGCATTAGATGAGACCTGAATCAAACCGATTGTCTCTGTAAATTAGCTGCTTGTGTAATACAACTCTCTTAACAATGTGGGATTAAGCCAGTTTATTTATAAGCAATATGTAAGCAAGATGCGTAAGCAATATCTGTTCCTTGCACTGAAGCCCTGAAACATGGAATTGCAAAGCCAAACGTTTTGGCTTATGTATAGTTATAAGACAGACATTTTGCAGGCAATTACATCATACGCCCAGGTGCTTGCACCATTTCCAGCTGTTCCCATGTTATGGCCAGGCGGTACCCTTATGGCAGTGCCTGGCAAATTCCTATCCCATGCCTAATCAAAAGCCTAAACTGATGGCTTTTTCCAATGCTTGTTGGTTTTTAGTTTGTCTCTCTAAGTGACAGTTTATATGCCCAGATGTGGGTGCCTTACTTGCTGCAATTAGCGATTTAAGCTGCACTTCACTGAGTTGGTTCAACAAGGCCCTGTCTGAAAATGTCAAGTCTAAGATGGCGAGTATGGACCGGTTTCAGCACTTCTTCTCATGGATACATAACAGTCAGGATAAGGCCTAAATGTAATGTACGTTTTTCTTTGTGGAGCCCTACCCTGCCTTGCCAAAACTTTTCATGATTTTAAATGATAAGTACTAACTTGATAACCTCATACTGCTTGATTAACTAATAACCGAGTGTGTTCTCCAACATCATGCACCATGTGTATTGTGGGTCTTGTTTTGAAAGTATGATGTAACTCCTGGGTGTTTAGGCAGTGCTGAAATTGAAATTATTTACTGTGGATCCCACTAGTGAAATGCCAGGGGATGGGGGATTGTTCCCACCCCAATAAACATTTGCCTCGCAGAAGGTTAATCGTGAACACCTTAAAAATAACCCAAGAGAAGAGAGTTTCCTGTAATGCTGCTGGCAAAGTATAAAAGATATGAACGTTTCCATCCTAAATAGCTATATTTAAATATGTCCTACAGAATGCAATCTTAAGAAGCAATTTCACAAGCATACTGATCAGGCATTCAAGTTGTCTTGTGGTTAAGTGTCTCGCCCTGGTCCCAACAACCTGGGTTTGGATCCAGGCTTCTGCACCGTTTAAAGCAGTCCAACAGTCTTAACCATTCGAAGGATGTGAATGACCTTTTTCTGGATCAAGGAGGATATTTTTGCTGGATCCTGGATCAGTGAAAATCTACCCAATGCCAGCAGTGTGTTTAGGGTACTCCGACACCCGTATCCAAGAGAAATTGGGCCCCCTTGATTACAAACCTGGCCCACTCAGATGGAAATACTTGAAACCGGGCCCTCTCTAAAGTTTTTCATAATGGTGTCTAACAGTGTGCCTGATGGTGCTTTGTTTGACCAATGGTAGCCACTCTTTGGCTGATTTCAGTGTAGCCCCAGGTATGTGGTAATGTCGATTGCAGATGAGGGCTTTCTGAGATGCTTGCCAAGAAGAGTGTAGGACACTGTAAATGGCATAGTCAGGTATATCATGCGGACAGCCAAAGAGAAGCCCAATTTTATAATATATCATTTTACTTTGCTTGTTAATTGATCACAGTCAGAGATGGCACCCGCCCTCACATACTTCATATCCTGCTCCATACCATAGTAAGAGGTAAGTGGCACCTTCATGATGATTTGCAAAGGTAGCGGGCGCCCCTCTCTCGAAAGAACAAGGCCTGATAACCTGTTCAGTGGTTATTAACCACTTGAGAGTTCGCAGCCACTGCTTTTACTTACTGTGCCTTTCACAGATGGGAAATATCCATTTGCATATCAGTCTTTGTCCTGCCCAGGGGCAGTCCAGCACCGAAATGCAATGGCAATTCCAACCTGAACGAGAGTACCACCAGCAACCCCATACACGTGTTTCACCCTTGTTGGGGATCATCAGTGAGGTGAAGCTGATGCCTCTCTAAGCACAGTGAGAGGGAGATCACGTCTGGATGCCCCCAGGAGACCTAGGGTTACCAATCCCAGGTTCCTTGAAATTTAGTTTGCAAAGGTAGCGGGCGCCCCTCTCTCGACAGAACAAGGCCTGATAACCTGTTCAGTGGTTATTAACCACTTGAGAGTTCGCAGCCACTGCTTTTACTCACTGTGCCTTTCACAGATGGGAAATATCCATTTGCATATCAGTCTTTGTCCTGCCCAGGGGCAGTCCAGCACCGAAATGCAATGGCAATTCCAACCTGAACGAGAGTACCACCAGTAACCCCATACACATGTTTCACCCTTGTTGGGGATCATCAGTGGGGTGAAGCTGATGCCTCTCTAAGCACAGTGAGAGGGAGACCACATCTGGTTGCCCCCAGGAGACCTAGGGTTACCAATCCCAGGTTCCTTGAAATTTAGTTTGCAAAGGTAGCGGGCACCCCTCTCTCGACAGAACAAGGCCTGATAACCTGTTCAATGGTTATTAACCACTTGAGAGTTCGCAGCCACTGCTTTTACTCACTGTGCCTTTCACAGATGGGAAATATCCATTTGCATATCAGTCTTTGTCCTGCCCAGGGGCAGTCCAGCACCGAAATGCAATGGCAATTCCAACCTGAACGAGAGTACCACCAGCAACCCCATACACGTGTTTCACCCTTGTTGGGGATCGTCGTTCAAGTTGGGAGAGGGGCGCCCGCTACCTTTGCAAACTAACCTTCATGATGATGCTTGCGACAACATTATACCAATACAAAATGGCATTCCGGTCGCCATTCAAGATGGTGGCCTATCAGGTTGACAGCACTCACATGGTGGCAAAAAAGAATGGAATGCAGATGATGCCTGCTACATTTGGGAACTCTCCTGCAATTGGTTGTCAAGTTTTGAATGTACATTGACGCATCACTTTTAAAATAAATAAATAAATCTTAAAATTAGGCATTATCCAATGTAGGCAGACAGAAATATTCATCTTTACAAGTTTTGGATTTAGAAGCTGTCATCAGACAATATGCCTCCATTTGTAAATGGTTATCTATCTTTACTAATGGTGGTACATCACACACTTGAGGTGAGTATTCCACTATAGGATTATACCTCCTGCACTAATATGGTGAATCCATTTAAAACTCAATAGGGAATGTTATCGCCTACTGCATGAAGTGAAAAACATTTACCTCAGTACAAAAGGGCCGAACCCTCTTTTAGCCAGAAGATACCATATCTCAAAATGCCCGTAGGAGTGCTGTCCCAAAAAACAATAACAGATTTTTGTTTTGCTTTGTTAACATCTCTCAGGTATCGAAAGACGATCGAAGTGACATTGAATCCAGTTCAGATGAAGAAGACACAGTCCGCCATATCAAGAACCTACACAGCACCACTACCAATGGCACCAGTATGGCCAGTGGGACAAATGGCTACCTCACAGGGGCAACCTGCTCAGAAGAACACTAGCCAATCGGTTAAACCACGCAACAGAACAACACAGACTGTTTCCTATTGGAAGTTCGTAATAAATTGTGAATGCGGTTTCTTCATACAGTATATCTCAGCCTCGGAAAAGCAGCTATGATTATCAGAGCTAAAATATCGTGCACCGCCATCTTTTCTGTTTGTGAATGAGGATGTGCCATTCCATGACCGGTAGGCATGCTGTATGTGTATGTAAATGACCTACTGGGAGCAGTATTTTCAGATGCACTCTCTTTCAATGTTATTTATTTTTTACCATATTTTGAGACCTCTAGACACGCAGGATTCTTTTCGCCTACTTTGGTTTGCACTGTGTACTTTCTGTGATGGACCTGCTGAGAACGCTTTGATCCATGCCTGATTCCGTAGGACAGGGGACTGCAACCTGTGGCCTCCATATGTTTGTGAACTACAACTCCCCATAGTCGTCGCTCACCCTGGGACATGCTGGCTAGGGCTGGTGGGAGCGGTACTGCAACACACATGGTGAGGCACAGGTTGCAGACTCCTGTGGTAGGGTAACCTTCTGAAAGTCGTTTTTGGAACAGGTACTCGTGAACAAATGAAACTATAGTTGTAGAAAGGTAATTTAGCATTGCTTAAAAGGCATTCGACCCAATTGTTAAGTTCTGTACTGCATCAAGTTGTGGCCAAAAACCTATTATTTTTTTAACATCCAAAACATATTTAGGAACAGAAAGAAAATCATAGAATACGATAGGTTATTTATAATGCGCTTTATACCCAGAGGTTTCTAAGCGCGGACCTGGGGATCGAACCTGTATTGGTTCACTTCATCATGTTTCAAACGAGCACGTTGCCCCTGAGCTATCCTCCCGAGACATAGGGAATGTTAGACAACGAGTTAACTGTTAAAGGTGTCAAATCATGGCATGTAATGCCAGCCAAATATGTAACATGATTGTATAGGTAATACATTTTGGATATTCAGGAATGTGTGCCATCATGGTTGTAGCTTGTGCGAGACATTAGTCCAGCCGTGGGAGAACTTTGTGACTTTAGCAAATGGCACCGTTTGTCATTGTTCGTGTTAGTTTTCTGTTTAGTATTTCGTTAGGGGTGCCGTCCCTTGTTTACATGGGGCCAGCCCAGGCTAAATCGAGGAATATGTGCGTTCTGCTACACAGGGTTCTGTAATGTAGCATACATTGGAAGGCATAGACTCCTCTCCTGAAGCCATTGCAGAATTTCCTCACCTGTGGGTTGGAAGGTTTGTTGCACCCATCCGCTCTCTGGTAACTTTATCAGGGAACAAAGAGGTTCATACTTAGGGCCCTTAAAGGGATTTGGGGTGATGTTGTGGGGACAGAACATATCCTTCCTGGAGTGTGAAGTCAGAGATAAGTCCCACTAGCAATTAGATGCCAAGTAACACAGGCTCAGATGCCAGTTCAAGGGCTTAACAGTTCATGTTTGTGCCTGCTTGAACAGCTGATGGCCTATAAAATGTTGCCTATTAGACTGCATCAGACCGCACCCAGTCTGGGTGGTACACAATTGCCCATTTCGCAAACATGTGCACTAACGAAAATCAGGAAACACCCTCAGCATCTCAGATGTGTTCCTGCTACCTTATACTTGATTTACAATCCCTAAAGCTAGGGCGAGCCCAGAACTGCCTGGAGAATCTGTCTCTGAGATACCTTTCTGCAAATGTCCAGTGAGGCTCAATAATAGATGAGCAAGATACATCACTGCTGTGTGAGGGAGACCAAGGCCAACACCCATAAATGCCGCTGTTCTGCAGACTATCTCAGCTTGTCAATAACATTCACTGCTGTGAAGTTCAAGAAGCACAGGTGAATTCTGCCTGTGGCAAACACCATGAAGATTAATGCGCCTCATTAATAATGTGGCCTCATCGGGAACATCATTCAAGTTGGTCAGCCTGCAATCCTCTCTCTAATGCACAACATCCAAGTGTATCCGGTACATTTCAACGAACGGGGAGAACATGTGAAGCTCTTAGATCATGTAAGGTCATGAAACAGAACATTCCAAGTGCTTAGTAGCTCAATGATCGATTTAACATAGATTTTAAGTTACCTGTAACCACTTTACATTCCAAAGCTTCAATTATTCAGATTTCTTAAAAAGTATGATGCTTTCAAAAAGTATTACAAAGCTGCACTTTAATTTAGTTTTTCTTTTCACTAAGAAGGTGCATCTGTCTGTATGTTTAATACATGCGATCATGTATGAGCGAATGTTAATATTTAATATGCAAACTAGAAAAACAAAAACATGAGCAGTAACAATAAAATCTGAGAGCAGGTGAAACCTAATGACTTTAACGCACGTTTTATTTAGTGTTGAACCTGCTGCTAACCTTGAGAAATAGGCGTCTATTGCTCCATTTCCTTATACCTGAAAGTGCATGTAAAGTCGATCCAAGATTAGTTGCAAAGAAAAAAGAAATGTTGGCATTCTCCTTTGAAACAAAAAAGCCTATTTTCTTGCTTACGTTAAGTTTGATTCAACGACCTGCAAACAGTCTAATGCATTGGTGGCTGGAGCCAAGGTAAACAGCCTATACAGCAGATGGAATGTGCTTCTATGTAGAGGTTGGTCGTTGTGGTATTTAAATGAACACACGCATCTATGACAAGTCCCCAATCGCCTCCTCTCCAGAAACGATTTCCTTTCTTGAAGAGATTCCCCTGTCTTATGTTAGAGATGTGTGATGCCATTAGCTGGCTAAATTTGGATCACTATCATAACAAAGCAAAATGGGAGTCTTACATTTCTTTAAATCGGCTCTTTGCATCTTGGCGAGCAATGCAGAATCCGGCCAGAGGAATGGCAAGAATGTCAAAGAGCCTAACTCTAAAAAAAATACTCCCTGAGGAGTACAAGCGCACAGGGGGTACACATTCAATTTCCTCACAATACCTTTGAAATGGGAAACTCAGAAGTGTCAAAGCACGGCCTCTGTTTGGAGGTGGGGACAGAATTAGCATTGAATCAGTAGCGAAGATGTGAGGGTGTTGGGGCCTGGGGGTGAACAGGGATGCACAGGTTTCATTCCCAGACACTGGGATTGCCTAAGGTAGTTAAGTGATGGGTGCTTGAGAGGTAAGATGTGGTCACATGCATATTCATTTCACAGCATCCCTTACACTACATAGTTATTGTACTTAAGAAAGAGTGCGTGCCAACACACACACACACACCACCCACTTTGCTGTAAACTCATGTCCATGCTAAAGAATGACATTGGTCATCCATCTCAGAATGTGTTCATGTGTTTGATTCAACACACCTATTTAGACAGTAATCACACCATATTGTGTAATACAGAACAAGGGCAAAGAAGTGTACCCTGTGAGAATCGTATATGCTGATTCCGTTGTAATTGTTGATCTAGCTGTGGACGTTGAAGACTGCAGCCCATGACCACTCCTAAGTGAATCGCTTCAGTAGTTTATGAACAGGAAATTGTGAACACAGATTAAAGCTATGCAGAACAAACGGGCCTCTCTCTCTCTCTGTTTCTCCTTCACTCTTCCTTCACTCTCTTTCAACCAATCCTCTGACATATCAGTATGAAACCACGTTTCCCTATGTGGACAATGTGCTGTAAACATGATTAAAATATTATGTTGAGGCTGCAAACATGTTGGTGTCAATTATATGCTATTATGATACTGCGAATTACCAGTAATTAATGAATGTTCAAAACAGTGGCATTTTCTGTCTGGGACTCTATCAAGGAAGCAGAACCTGGTGTCACCTTCAAATCGCGTGTGGGTGAATTGAAGGATGAACAATGAAGTAGCCGAGCTATTGGGTGACTAGTTGACTGTACAATCACGATGGCGGTTTACCGCAGAGTGCTGCTGTTGCCCTGAATGGAAATGCTGTTCTCTAATTTGTTTTCAGGCACGTTTGTTTCGGAAAAGCTACCTCTGCTCAAGATCACAAAGCAGGCGGCCGAAGGAGCTACCAGGAAAGGTCTACGATTCATCTCAGCAACATGCAGTACAGTTACAACACGTGGGTGCAGGCAATAGTCCAAATATACTGTTTCAGAGCATTTCTTTCTTTATCTATTAACTGGACAATGCTCAATGTTACTGTAGTCCCGCCCTAACACGACGAGGACGTCATAAACTATTCACTCAAAGCATACGGGAACAAACATGAGTAATGAGGCCAAAGACGTGGTATTTAAAGCTACATGCCTTTAATAAAGGATTCAGCAGTCCTCAATCTATATGGCTTTTACATAATCCATAATTGACATTCTTACAAGGTGTATGTATATATATTTCGCAGGAAGACATACAGGTAGGTCTGTCTGCAACAACTGGCTCATGCGACAGAATATTACAATCAACGACAGCGCTTCTCTGACAATATGTGTATTTGGTTTTCTATAGCAGCTGCAAAAACATGTTCCACCCGGTCAAGCAGATGCACGATAATTCTATGAAATTATTTGGTGCATGCCATGAACTGTATGATGCTGTACATCTTTGCGCTCTGCAAATAGGGGTACGTTGCTCCATTTTTCATATATATGTGTTGAATTGGCGCAAGTTTCTGATTCATGGGCTGCAACACCAATTACATGGCATGAACCTGAGTTTCAGGTGTGTATGTGAAGATAGATAGATAGATAGATAGATAGATAGATAGATAGATAGATAGATAGATAGATAGATAGATAGATACATACATACATACATACATAGATACATAGATACATAGATAGACACACAAAATGCAATCATTTCCACAATGCTTTTGGGGCAGGCAGCACTAAAGAGCCTCAAAATAATCATTGCAGACACGGTAAGTGATGGAAGGGATTTATTGTTAATCCGTGAATGCTCCACCAGCAGCTTCCAAAGCCATTTCCATTCACTATGTAACTTGGAACCCGAAAGTGATTCCACGTTGCAACTGATGCACAGAGAATAGACATGCTACACATCTCCTTTCCTTACACACACAATTGGTTACTGACTGCATTATACACTAAGTCACATAAAAAAGCCTTCCAATTGAGCTATGAACATTTCTGTGATTGCAGGTGGAAAACAGCAAGAGATAAGAAATGCTTAAACAGAAAACTTGGAGCCCAGCATAAGAAAGGAAAACTGGAGAAAACTGCTATCACTTATTCTAAAAAACAAGAATATATAAAGATAGCTGCTGAGGAAGTGGAAAACCTGAAATCTCAACTTTGAAATCTATTTGCATATTCATCAAGACATACTTGCCTCCTTATTTCTCTTCAAGGTCTACTGGCCACCTCAATTACTGAACCACAACCATTATACCTTTTCTTCTCATTCCTCCCCAAACTGACTATGATACACATTCAATTCCCTCCTACAGCTTCCTCTCCATTTGTATCTGTTGCTGACAGTAGACGCTTTTTACACTTACTTACTATACCCATATTCCATACTCTTCCATCAGAGGTCTTAAAAGCTCCATAAATCACTTGTGTTGCTAGTACGAGCTTAGACCATGAGCAACCTTGCTTCTGCAACCCAGGGGGTAGCTTAATTCATGCCATCTCACCTTCCAAAACATTGTACTCCTTGGACACTTTGTGACTATCATACACAACTTTGTTACTTTGTTGCCTTTCTCTTATATTTTCTTGCACATCTTCTAACGGCACCTTATGTCGTAAATCTCCCCCGTCTCACCTGGGATCGCTTCTTGCTCTGTTCCACGGGAGGATTCCTCTTGAGGATGGATCGGGTCTTGTATAGGCTCGCTCGAGTCTCGTCCGGCTGCAGAGCGCGTTCAGAGTTCCGGGAAGGCCGCTGATCCAGGATGTCCAGGAAAAAGGTAGCGGTCGCTAGGAATGAGGATTCCAGAAGCAGATTAGAGGGAAGGGGTGAAAGGAAGGAAGAAGCAACCAGGAACTAGGAATAGCGGATTCGCCGAACAGCACGCACACGTCAAGTCACTACCTAATGATAGTGTTGAGACATGCGGGGGCATGGCCAATTTATATAACGTGCCATGTACGACGTGAAGGCTGGTGCGAGGCAAGTCGCTTGGCGCGGCCATGTTGGGAGTGACAAAGAATACAAGCCTCGTCGCGATAAGGACCAGGAAGTCCAGAAGGGGCAAGTTCTATGGGTCATGACAGCATGCCTCCTCCGAAGACCTGTTCCACCAGGTTTGCCCGGGTGTATGAGATGGAATCTTCTAAGCAATCGAGGGGTATTTAAGTTAGAAACTGGTTCCCAGGTTCTCTCGCTAGGAGGATATCCCTTCCATTCAACCAGGTATTGAAGTCGACCCCGTTTATACCTGGAATCACATTCTGGACACTTCATATTCCAGCTGATCGTCCACAACAACAGGACTCGGTCGGCAGGATTTTCGGGTGGATTGGATGTAAGGTTTCAATAGGGAAGTGTGAAAGACTGGGTGTATTTTCTTCCAGGAATCAAGTAGCTTGAGTCGGAATGAGACAGGATTGATGATCTCCTTTATGGAAAATGGTCCATAGTAGCGAGAGGCCAATTTGTTTGGCCGTAGATGTCGCGGTAATAGTTTCAAGGACAACCAGACTTGATCACCAACAGAATAAGAAGGTGCTGGTCTTCTTTTGGAATCCACATAAAGCTTAGTGCGTGTTTGGGCCTCTTTCAATTGTTCCTTGGCTTCCTTGTGTATGTTGATGAGAGTCTGTATCCATGAGTCGAGAGTAGGTACTGGAGTGGGATGTGGAAGAACAGAAGGTAAAACGAACGTGTGAAAACCTTGACTGCAATAGAAAGGGCTGACCTTGAGTGCTGAGTGATCGGAATTGTTGTAGGCAAACTCGGCCAGGGGTATGAGGAGAGACCAGTCATCCTGAACCTTGGTGGCAAGACAACGAAGATATTGCTCCAGAGTTTGATTTACACGTTCCGTAGCTCCGTTGGTTTGTGGGTGATAACCTGATGAGAGAGCGCGTTGGATCCCTAGAATACGACACAGATGTTTCCAGAATTGTGAGACGTATTGAGGTCCTCGGTCCGATATAATCTTGTTAGGAAGTCCATGAAGACGGAAAATATGTTCCAGGAAGATTCCAGCAAGTTCTGAGGAGGATGGTAGTTTATACAAAGGTGTAAAATGAGCCATATGAGTGAACAAGTCTATGGTTACCATGATGGTCGTGTATCCTCGGGAAGGTGGTAATTCCAAAAGTCTGTAGCAATAAACTCCCATGGTCTTGTTGGCAGCGATGGTTGCAGTTGAAGACCCGCCGGTCTGTTATCATGTTTGTTTTGACTGAAGATAGCACAAGCCTTGTCGTACTGTTGCATGTCAGTCTTCATTCGAGGACACCAAAACTGTCTTTGTATAAGACGAAGGGTGTTAGTTATACCACGATGACCGGAGTGAAGGGTATCATGGCAGAGGTTTATTATCCTTTGTTGTAATTTCTGCGTAGGAATGACCAGTGCATTGTCCTTGAATAGATATTCTTCCTTAACTGTTAGATTCCATGAATTCTTCCTTGAAATATCCTTCCAGAGGTCAGAGGACTGTGTTTGCACTCGGATTTCTTCCAGGAGGTTGATTGCTTGAGCTACAAAGATAGTGTGGGGAAACATCTTAGGATGGGCCTTGTCCTCAGTGGCTATGTAGTCAGGACGTCGAGATAAGGCGTCAGCAATAATGTTTTGTGATCCGGAAACATGAGTAATTTGGAATTGGTACTGGGCAAAGAAGTAGGCCCAACACGCCTGACGACTGTTCCTGCAATCCAACAACTGTAGAATTTGGAGATTCCAATGGTCTGTGCGGACCTGAACTGGATATCTAGCACCCAGGGGTAGGTGTCGCCATTCAGTGAAGGCTTGGCGGATGGCCAGCAGTTCCTTCTCCAGGACGGAATAGTGTGCCTCGCTGAGAGTCAGGGTTCGTGAAAGGTAAGCAATGGGGTGTTCCAGTCCATCCTCAAGTTCCTGTTTCAAGACCGCTCCTATGGCGTAGTTAGAGGCATCCATTTCCACTAGGAATGGGCGATTTATGTCGGGCTGGGTCAGGGTGGGGGCTTGCGTGAACTCTGTCTTCAATCGTTGGAATGCTTTATCTTGCGGCGTAGACCATATAAAGGGCGTGTCCTTCTTCAATAGAGCAACGATCGGCTGAACGATCTCGGAAAAGGTAGAAATAAACTTCCGGTAGAAGTTGGCGAGCCCCAGGAAGGATTGAACTTGTTTCACAGATGTGGGGGCGGGCCAAGCCAGTATGGGCTTTACCTTTGAAGGGTCCATACCAATACCTTCTGGTCTAAGGATGAATCCTAGGTAGTGAACAGAAGTAACATGAAACAAGCATTTTTCGGGTTTGGCTAACAGTTTGTGTTCATGAAGTCATTGTAGTACTGCCTTTACATGTTCTTCATGTTTTAGAGGATCCTTGGAAAAAATCAATATATCATCCAAATAGACAATGACGAAGAGGAACAACATATCAGAGAACACCCTATCCATAAAACGCTGAAAGACTGCGGGAGCATTGGCTAGTCCAAAGGGCATGACTAGGTATTCATAGTGACCAAAGGGTGTTCTAAAGGCTGTTTTCCATTTGTCTCCTTCCCGGACAAGGATTAAGTGGTAGGCACCCCGGAGATCCAACTCTGTGAATATTACGGCGCCTCTCACAGCTTCCAGGATATCCGGGATCAGGTGCAGTGGATACCGATCTTTGAGGGTGCATTGATTCAAGCCTCGATAGTCGAGGCAAGGTCTGAGTTCCTTGGTATCCTTCTTGGGAACGAAGAACAACGAAGCACCAGCTGGAGATTTCGAGGGTCTTATGGTGCCGTTTTCAAGATTGGTGTCTAGGTATTCCCGAAGGGCCTTTTTCTCAGGTTCGGAAAGAATGAACATTCTGCCGAAGGGAATTACAGCTGAGGGATCTGTATCTATGGCACAGTCTTCGGGCTGTGAGGGGGTAAGGCTTGGACTATGGCAGTAGAAAATACATCAGAATGTCCCTGATAGGCCTCTGGAACTTGTATGATATTGAAAACCATGAGTGTTTTTTCTTGGCCTCTTGGTGGTTCTTTAGGAGTTATCGAGGAGGGATCCAGGGATAGAAAGTGGGACATGCAGAACTCTGAGCCCAGGAATAATGATCCTGCTGTCCAATTGATATACAGATTGTGCTTTTGTAACCAGGGCATACCCAAAACCATGGGGTAATGGGCTGACTTAATGATGTTGAATGTAATCCGCTCTTGATGATGGTTTATGGAAAGTTGGATCTCTTTAGTCTGCTGGCTTATGGGTCCTGAAGAGAGGGGTCTTCCGTCAATTGCTTCCACCGGCTGCATGGTGTTTCGTGCCTCATACGGAATATGATGACTAACAACCCAGTCTTCATCAATGAAAATTCCCATAGCTCCGCAGTCCACCAAGGCCAGAATGGGATAGGTCTTGTCTTTGGTGGGCGACAGGAAGGCCTGTAGTATCACCAAACTGTTTTGTCCAGGAGAGTTCAAGGATGGAATTTATGTGGAGCAAACTTCTCTCTCCCGACACCTCGCTCCATCTAGGATCGGGAGCTGGCGTTTCCCGAACGCCGTGGAGGGGCTAGAGGGCATTCTCTAACAAGGTGTTTATCCGAGGCACAATACATGCACTGGCCTGTGTGGATCCTTCTCATCCTTTCTTGAGTGGAAATAGGCCCACGGAAGGCTCCTATTTGCATAGGTTCCGGATCTATGTCAGGGGTTGGGGCAGAATCGGTTTTAACAACGGTCTCAAGGGAATTCTTTTGAAAGGGTGTCTTGGTCTTTCTTCTTTCAGCCTTTCTTTCCTGGATTTGGAAGTCTATTTGCATGGCTAAATCCATAAGAGCCTGGAATGAACTAGGACGAGCCACCCTGGCTAATTCATCCTTAATGTCCTCGTTTAGACCCCTGCGAAATAGAGTGAAACTTGCTTCTGAGGATCAATCCGCTTCCTTGGCCAGTTGTTTAAATCTAGTAACGTACGTTAGCATATCCTGAGTACCCTGTCTGAAATCAAGTAACCGTTCCTGAGAACTAAAAACCTGTTCTGGGCGGTCGAACATAGTCTTGAGTGCCTGAATGAATCCATCATAATCATCCAAGAAGGCATCCCCTGAGTTGACTAAGGGAGTGGCCCAGTTCAATGTGGTCCCTGTGAAGTGCGAGATTATGAAACCCACCTTCGTCCTAGAAGTTGAAAAATAATAGGGCTTGAAAGTAAAATGCACCAAGCAAGAATCCAGGAATCCACTTTGCTTGATTACACAGTTAAAACTGAGAACTTCAAACGTAGACACCCCAGTTGTGGAGTGAGGTGTGACCCTGAAGTCCACAACTGTGTCATTCACATTTTCCAGACCTTCTTCTCTACTATGACATCTTGGACACTTTGCTTGATTACACAGTTAAAACTATCAACTAATCCAATTGTCTCTGGATGATAAATGGAACTTGTGGAATGTTCTATGTCATTTCCCTTAAGAAAGCTCTCCATCCTCCTTGAGACTAATTAGTGTCTCAATATTAGTCATCAGAACAATGGAATAACCTGAAATACAGTATCTAAGAATGTAATAATGTCATTTGTACATATATTGTGTCCACAGTACTTCAACCCATCTCGACAGAAAATCAATCAACACAATACAATATTCTTGTTTTCTTTGACTCCTCACAGAGCCCACAATATCAAAGCCAACCTTTATTATAATTCTCACATGTATAACAATCTCTGATCATTCTCTCAACTTAATTGTCCATCCCTGGCCGCCAAAAATCTTGCCTAACTATCTGTTTGATTTTTGACATTCCTTGGTGACCCTCATGGGCAACTAACAATATTGTCTTCCTTACACCTTCCAACAAAATAATTTGATCAACGCTCCACACAAATCCATTCTTAACATACAGCTCATTGTACACCATTTTGACTGCCTCAGATTGAAATTCTCGACATGCTTCCTCATTCACCCTTCCACCCTATAATGTTTCTTTCAATTTATTCAACATCTAATCCAAATTCATCGCCTCATCCCACTCTTCCTTAGATGTCATATCCTCCCCTATACTAAGCACGTCTTGCTTATCTTCTTCCTCATCCATATCATCTATTAGATTAGTCATTCTCGATAATCAATCTGCTACCTTGATATGAATGCCTGGCATATATTTCACATCCTATATATGTTCCTGTATATTAGTGATCCATTTTCTTATACAGAACAAGACTTTGTCCAACCCTTTAGATGTTAAAATCTCCATCAAATGCTTCTGGTTCGATTGCATACAAACCTAGTTCCCCCCAAGAATGGTCTGAACTTCTCCACAGCCCATTTGATGGGCAGTAACTCTTTCTCAATGGTAGAATAGTTCAGTTCAGATTGCTTCAAAACCCCAGACGCAAATGCAGCAGTACAATCTTGTTTTCCTTCTCTCTGTGATAATACCGCACACAAACCTTTTTTGCTCGCATCAGTAATTTCAACATTTATCCTGGTAGGATTTGAATTGCTAAAAGCTGGTCCTAGATTAAGTTCACTTTTGATTTCCTGAAATTCTGATTCACCTTGGGTATCCTACTTCAAATTCACTCCTTTCTTTACTAATTTTCTCATGTGATAGGTCTTGCTGGCTAATGCTGGAATACATTTGTGATAGTATTTGGTCATTCCCTGAAATAATGATGATTGTTGCTTGCTCCGAGGACTATTAATGCAATTCAGAGGATCAACCTTTGGTCTAATAGAATGTTTAGAAACTTCATGCCCCAGATATTGTATGGACTCTTGATGAAGTTTGCATTTCTCTTTGCTCACCATCATACCAGCTGCATCAAGTATAGTCTGAGCTCTCTACAGTCTCCAAATATGTTTATCTAAGCTTTTCCCATACAGCAACATGTCTTGGAAACAGATGATCCCCTGTTAATCAACAAAGAATTGGTACATTACACACGGGAACACAGCCACAGCTGAAACTAACCTGAAGGGCATTCAAACACATTGAAACAATCCCTCTGGTGTGATGATACAGAACGATTTTTTGATGAGGAATGCAACTTAATATGATGATAAGCTGATTTTAAGTCTAAAGTGGAAATCCATACAGCCTTCCCAATAGTACCAAGTATTTCTGTGATATTGGGAAGAGGATGTCTTTCTTTTCCTTAATTTTTCTCTTTGTGAAAGGGCATATTTATTTCCTTACAAACTGCTTATTCTGTTTATGCTTCTTCATCTGCACTGCCAGTATTTCCGATAAAGTTGGTGGATCACTCTTTTTTTACATCAGAATCTGCCCTTTTTTCTAGCTCTCTCACACATTTGCTGGTGTGCTCTACTTCCTTGGCAACTCTGAGAACTTCGTCTAAGGATGGGTTGCTCTTTGAGGATAACACTTTCCCATCATTACATTGTAGCATACATTGATTTCCAAGGTGCTCCTCTAAAGTACTGCCAAACGCACATGTGGTGGCAAGTTCCCCTAAGTGCAGTGCTATACTATTCAATGCTTTCACCTTGCTGTGGCACCCACTTGCCAAAATGATACCTCTCCAGTACAAATCTGACTTTCTTGTCATAATGCTTATGCAGCATCTTCGTTCACGTTTCATATTCGAATCAGTGGAAGGGATAAGTAAGGTTATTGATGCAATGCATGATAGCCTGCATTGTGCTAGCGATTAAGTATTTTAGTTGAGTGCAAAAGTATAAATACGTAATGACATTGAAGTTGTGTTTAATTCTTTTTTATTTTAAACCATTTTTACGAGTAGGTTATGTTTTAACTACTGTTTAGGTTTCAAGTCCCCTAATGTAAATTAATATGTGAAAGGTTCATTGAACTGCATCACATTAAATGTAAATAACCTTCAGATTCTTCTTGATTTAAAGCTGGAGGATTATCAAATTGCTCTTGGCCATAATTTCCAAGAAAATGCATCAACAGTGATTTTTTTCCCTGCTCACCCGAGTAACTTGGCCGATGCACCACTTGAACATAATGATCAAACCGTTTCTTCCATATTTTCCACGGTACCTGAGGCTCTCCCTGGGTATCAATGAAGATGTTAGGATGTGGTACACGGTGCATTGGGATATCACACTATGCTTCGTTTCACAACAAACAGTTCAACTGTTTCCCTCGCAAGTTGCAATGTAAGTGACTTTATTAGTGTCGTTTTTCCTTTTCTTTTTGCTTTCATCTATTGTGAATGCTAATTGACTTAGGAAACCAAAATGTGTGATGGCTGAAGGTTTAGAATGAATCTTAACCTCTGGCATTTCTCTGGGCAACTCGTCAGACCATCGTTCTTCACCTTCCAAGCCATCACAGAAGGGGAAAGACCATATGCAAATCAGACATGGTCCCACCCCAAAAGGGGCAGTCCAATCTGAACTGCGTGGTCACATCCCTTCTGCACAAGACCACAAGCATCCCTAAACATGTTTCAGTCTTGTTGGGCATCATCGCTGAGTAGTAACGTGGGTCTTTAGGCCCAGCAGGCCTGGGACCCACTTCTGGGCATACCCATCCCACTCAGGGTGACTATATCAAAACAAAAGGTGTGATGGCTGGATGGTTTAGAATTAATCTTAACCTCTGCCATTGCTCATTGATTTAGAACACATGTGACAAAATGTTCCAGCTGCACGTGTAAATTAGGCTTAATATTGTTAATTGAGTACTGAACAAAACGTACCCTCATATCTGATAGATATTTGCGTGGACACTAAGCCATATGTTTTATTTGCTTATTTCTCTGATCCTCAGCTGTGCCGCTAGACACAGGGCCATCTTCACAGTTTTGGGGGCCCGGGGCACAGACAGCCTTGGGGCAACCCTCTGAAACCCATGTCCTATCCCACCCTCCTCCTCCAAACCCATGTTGCCCCCCGCCCCCCGAAGCAGAGCACTGCAGCGTTACCTGCAACATTTCTTGAAACACAACTATTTCCTTGAAGAACAACACCAGACGCACCAACAACTACACTAGAGAGCACAGCACTTTCAGTATACAGTACCTCTATCTAAGTGGCAGACCTAGTAACAGGCTGCCCGCAAAGACTGCTATCTATAGCATTGAGTGCAGGGTGGGTGTTATCTGATCACATTGATGTGAGGTGCAGACTGCATGGGGAAGCATTGTCGCAGTGGCATTCTACATGTGTCCAGCCAGGGCGCAGACCACGTGGTGGAAGTGCTATCACAGTGGCATCGATCGCATGATGACACAGTGGTGGAGAAGGTAGCATATAAGGCAGATAGCATGGTCAGATTGCCATCACAGTGCTGCTGTGATGTACAGCCCACATGAGGACTGAATGTCAAAGTGGTGCTCTCTATATAGTGTTTAGGGTGCAGACCGCATGGAAGAGGGCTATCACTAGCATCTAGGTGTGGGCAACATGGGGTGAGACTATCACATCAGGGCGCTATATAGAGCATCAAAGGAGCAAATGACATGGCATGAATCTAGTGCTATTACAGGAGAGGGTGTTATCACACTGATGCACCATATATTACGTATAGGGTGCAGGTCGCATGAAGAGAGTGCTATCACTGTGTGTGGGACACTGTCTATGGCATTTCGGATGCTGACTGCACAGTGGGTGTTCTCATATTGAGTGGTGCACTATATAGCGTTTCTATGGTGCAGACTGCAGACTGGGTGTTTTCAAATTCATGAGCTACATGCAAGGTCTGAGGTGTAGGCCTGGGGGAGCAATGTTAGCACAGGGGTGGGGTATATATAGCTCCTATGATGCGCCACTAGCCCCCACCCCTAGGTTTCCCAGGTTAGAATGACAGGAAGATTGTGTGATGCACGTGAGGTAAGAAGGACAGGGAGGGGTTGTGAAAGATAACAGATTCACGTGTAACATGCAGACAGGGAGCTCAGGTTTATCTATGTATCTGAAGCTGCTCTTTGATTGTCACACCTCAGCCTGCGCCACAGCCTTACACCTGCAGAAAAGCACTGCCTTCTTCCGCCTACACCCAGAGCACTGTACGTCAGCATTCGTGCCACTGCTACGGACAGAGCACTGTCTGGTGCAGCTGTAAAACACAACCTGCAGCACTAACAAGTGCACTAGAGTATAATACATGCCTGCAACACTGCTACTGCTTCTAGAGAACTGCATGTGTGCTACTGTTGCAGAGCACTGACTCTGTAAAATACGACCTGCAGCACTGACAACCATATCAGAGTGCTGCACCTGTCGCACCACCACTGGCAACAGCAGCACCAGTGCAGAAGCACCTCAGTAACAACCCCACCCACAGCACCACTAGCAGCAGAACACTGCGCCTATACTACCAAATGCAGCACCACCACCTGCCGTAGCAGCAGTACCTGCCACATCACCATGTGTAACGTCACCTGTAACATCAGCCGTGGCACTGTCTACTGCCTGAGCTGAGCATATATGACAGCAGAGCTGCCTGTTACACCCCACCTGTAAAATCACCACCTCTAGTGCCATGACTTGAAGGTCAACAGCACCGGCACCCTAGTAGTGGTCAAATCAGCTCCTGCTACATCCATGTAATTCATTGCAAACAGAATGTGCTCATAGAAAGCTGCGTAATTTCCGCCGAGTATGTGTAAAAGCAGGATAATGAAACAATTGTGGAGAGGCGGTTGGCACATGGCCTATAAATAATTCGAACCCAAAGGTGAATGGTGTGCATTTTGAAAGCAAATCTCGCAATGTTCTTTTGTAAAGAAAGAACACAAATGAGGACAAATATTGAAGTTTGAGGAAGTGTGGGGTAACCTCACAAAATATTTTCATTGAAAAGGAGCGAAACACAGCATTTTCAAAACACAGAAAAATTAAACGAGTATGTAGGTGGGCCCACAAAGTACTCTGGGGTGGGTGGGCAAGGTGGCACCAAGGAGAGGAGCGGGTGAGCGCCTCATTTGCAGAGGGTGGATAAAAGTCGTCCAGAGGCCTATGTCCTCAGTGCCAGCACAGCAGCATGCCCATAGCGTGCAGTGGAAGGAAAAAGTTGGATCAGTGTGAGGCTTCCATCAACCACTCATGGCAAGCTTGCGTGTTTCTCATTCTCAGCACATTTCTTAGCTTCGATGGGAGTAGATTTCCCACAGCGGATGAGGTGCTCTGTGCATTCCCCTGGGTTGCGAATGCCATCCCAGACTAATGGCACCAGACCAGACATGCTTGTCTTATTTGCAAATGATGCCAGGACTGCCGCAAGCATTGCATGTTTTCACACTCTTCTTTTCCCCTATGCATAATGGGCTATATGTGCCAGAGGTACTGCATTCAGGCCTGGCGCTAAATGTCTCTCTTCTGGTTGCTTACATGGTGACTAGATGGCACGATTGTGGGAGTGGCATGGAGCGTGTTGTAGGTTCCTGCTATGCCATGGTTTATGGGACTTCTCCCCTTTTAAACCTGGTGAGTCGAGCCTGTTTCCACAGAAGGTGGAGGGAGTAGGGTTTTCATAAGGGGAAGCAGGCATTGAGTAAGTTCATGTGCCCGAGAAGGGCCACAGTGCTTGTGTCAATTCATCTTATTGTAAATGCCCAACCATTAGAATTCCATACTCTGTGTCTTTCTGGTGGTTCTTCTCCCTTATGTCCTCCAAGAATAAAGTTGAGGTCCATTGCCTACCAGTACACCAGACACCAAAGGTGACTTGTACTGTCAACTTCAAATTGCTAGTAACAACTTTGCCTTCAGCTAGTGACGGAAATCTTCATTAGTTTGAGCCATTGCACAGGTTTTTAAGTCATAAAAGGCCCAAAATGCACAATAAAACATAAGCCAGGAAGTACAAAACGTAAATGTTATATTTTCCTTGAAGGTCTCTCGTAGTCCCTCCCTCTACTTGAGACCTTTCAAATCTAATCAAGTCCTCCGACTGTAAAAAGAGAAGCCAAGGCAATTAAGACACTCCTTTGACCCAAATATTGGCTCCTATGTTTTTTGCCATGGAAGCAGGGCAGTATTTTTTGACTTCCACAAAAATGAATGACTTCCGGATTTTGAGGCATGGAATTGTATGGCTTTGTCACCTAGTCCTACCTCTAGTTCGTAATCTTTTTTAAAGGGACAGAGATTGGCCACCGAGTGATATTGGCCAGGGACATTTCTCTGTGTCGTCAGCATGGATCATGTGGCGCTGCCACCTCCAGAGTTGTCTCTTCCCATCCCAAAGGGGCAGGCATCCAGCCCTCCAGGACCCACATCCCAGGTGCATTTCTTGATTCTGCTGCCCTGGCCCTGACGCTTAAAACCACCAACGGCTCCACCACTCCCTACCCACCACCCGCCCGAGGCTCATTTTATGATGATGTAACTAGCACTTTCCAGGCCAGGGTGACAATGAAAGAAGTGAGGTAGGAGCAAGTGCTTCGGGAAACGGCTATCTGCACCTTTGCAGGACAGGTGACAGTCAAAATGCATCAGGCACTGTAGGGAATGCTTCAGGAAATGGCGGCTTCTAACACCCTGAGGCCCTGAGGGAGGCTTTGTTGGCAAAGTGGTGAGAGGCAAGAAAAGAGACTACAGGGAAGAAGGCAACTGCTGCTCAAGCAGAGGCTTCCCATACTCAGGCCATGATTGATTACAAAGCTCTCTCTGCATCTTAAGGGGACATGAGTATGCCAAGCTAGCCTAGCGGAAAGCCTCGAGATGTAATTCTGGGCGTGCATCCGGACACCACAACAGTGCATAAATAAGGCAAAAATTGCTTGTTACTGCTTACCCACCAGTGCTGGGCACAGCAGGGCACTGCCGGCAGCACACAGCTCTGAGCCTCCGGGTGCAGGACTTCCCCTCAGGACCAGAGGACAGGTACACAGGGGGAGGGGGGTCTGGGGTTGGCTGTCGGCGTAGCGGGTTAGGTGAGGGCACGCGGCCCAGGTAGTCAAAACCTTGATAGGGCGAGGCCTCAGAAGAGCAGAACATGGGGCCTCGTGCTCGTGCAGAGCTTGACTGTGCATGCAAGAAGGAAAGAGCCTTGAAGTAGACACGCCCATAAATTCACATCAACCAAATATAATTGGCTCACAGAAACTGCTGCATGCATGGCACCCGACTTTAACCAATGAGGAATCAAAAGTTTTGATTCCTCATTGCTTGATGTGTTATGGGGCAGAGGCAGAAACAATTGTGATTGATGGGGCTCCTGTTGTCCTGGCCCCATCAATCACAATTGTTTTTTTCCTGTCATCAAAAAAATGTGTTCCATTGAAGCCAGACACACTGGCACTAGAGTGACCACATCATCCACGGCATGGTGTACAAATCTGTAAATGAAATGCTGGGGTGGGGGTACTGGCAGAGCAAGAGCAGCAGAATCGATTCTGAATTGCTCAATTAAGCCTTTAATGTTAAAATCACTGGAGTGGAAGAGCTCAGCCGCATGCTGCCTCCTGCTGGCACGTGTACGGTGTAACACGTGTTGTGTCCACACACACTCACTGTCAGCACATCGTACCCAGCCCAACCCAACCAACCAACAAATGAACATGTGGACCGGCCCTCTGTGGGGGCCTCCTCCAGCATAGGGGCCTGGATCACATGCCCCGTTTGCCCTCCCATAGAGACGTCCCTGGCTAGACACAGTCGTTGGTTTCTGAACAATGCATGTCACATTGCACACTAACATCATACGTTGTTAGGTCCTTTCCTCTGGGGTCATGCACAGGCAGCAGTAGCATATAGGATAGCAAGGGCTAACAGAGGTGGCCAAAAGTTATTTGAATTGCATTGCTCTCTGATGGAACCCGGATCTGCTCACAAGACAGGTCTGGAGGTACTGTGCAACAACCTTCACAATCATACTGTGTAATTGACTTTCAACAGGTCACACTTGTATAAAGGTGGTATTGCTACTCGGTAGAGTACTGCCTGAACTCGAATCCCGCTGATTGCCAGTGAAATAATCATGTTGTACCTAGTAAGTGATCAGAGCTGCTCCCTTTCACTGTGTAACATGGAACCGAAAGAGATTCAATGTTCCAATCAAGGCACAATGAATATGAATGCTACAAGCCTTAAATTCTGCAGCTCGTAATATCAAAAATAATTTTCATAAATCATGGCAAGTGAAAGCCTCACTGGTTTCACTCCCAACTGAGAGCTTTCTCACAGGTGGTTAAAGCTGTGCCAGACAGAGCAGGTTATTTATTACTAAATGTCAAGAATACATACCACTAGTCCATTGTTAGTTTCAACAGCTCAAAGGCCAAGGGATACATTGTTGCAAAACATGTCACCCATCTTATAGCGTGTCCACTCCAGGTGTCCACTTAATCAAATACATGAATGTACATAAATCTTTTCGGATGCTCTGTAGGTAAACCACGATAACGTCTTGAAGTTAGCATTAAGAAATTGTGCTTGACATTTATAAACACGCAATAACACAGTACTACTAAAGAAAATCGAGGCCAGTTGGCCCATCATTTCTTTCAAAGACATATTTAATGCCTAGTTGTTTTACTTTTAATATTAAATATTAAAGGATTGCTAAGGGGAAATAATCAATTAACAGTATTTTAACAAAACATACATGTCATATACTTTCGCAGCTATAATAATATTGTTCTACCCAAATTTGATCTTTGAATTGAAAAAAAAGTTGAACATGTCTTCTATACAAATCTTTCTTTTATTTTTGTGAAGGTGGGCAGTCACAGTAAATATTAACATATCAATGAAATCAAATGGAGTCATCTCTGTTTTCCCGGTGATCCTGACCCTGAGGGTGGTTATATGTTATGTAATGTTAGTCATTAAAAAAGCACTCGTCGGCCCATAGGCATCTTTGCAATGAAAACATCTGACAAGCAAACGCAACCAGTGTTGAAAAAAGAAAAGTTTTCATAAGACATCTAAACTCCAAATAGTTAAGAGTACATCTAGCAACACGAGGGAGTGCATTCCAGAGTCTGCCAGCTGCCACAGAACCAACTTTGGACATACGAAACCTCGGAACAGGGACTAGACATGCACTCCCAGAATGCAGAACTCGAGCAGGAGGATAAGGTGGATCTTACCGCACAGATAATCCTGACCTTGATGATAGAAAGCCTGATGAACTAAACAAAGGGCCTCAAACTCCACACATCTAGTCACTGGAAGCCAGTGGAGAGAGCACAAAACAGGCAACATAAGGAGTGTTAGTGGCCACCCGGGCTGACAGATTCTGCAACAGCTCAAGCAGGTGGATAAGCCCCAATGGCTGAGCCTAAAACAAGGAGTTACAGTAGTCTATATGGCTCAAAACCAGCGAGACCACCACCAATGGCTGCAGATGACTAGGTAAAAAAGGCGAAACCTTGCATAGACTCCTTAAATGGAAATGTCTGCCTTGCAGACTGCCCCCACTTGGGTGGCTCTAGATAGCGTCAAAGACAGGAAAACCCTAAGTTTCCTAACAGCCATCACAGGAAGAGGGAAATCACCAAGTGCAACAGGCCAAAAAGAGTCCAAAGAGTAGAATTAGGAGGAGGAACCACCACCCGGGCCTCAGTCCTGTCCCCATTCATCAGCCAATTTCTGCCCATCCAAGCTCTCATGGCCCAGAGGCACTGACTCAAGAACAACAACACTTCTGTCAGGTCCAGATCTAAACGAGCCAGGATCTGAGTGTCATCGGCATACGAGTAGCACCTGAAGGTGAGGAAGGATCACATGGTAAGAGACAGCTACGGGGTAGATATAATTCAATGGAGAAGACACAGTATTCCCCTCTTCTCCACGAGGAAGAATCCCTGATAATCGAAGTCTTAATGTTTGAAGTTTGAAGTTTAGTTTATTTATAAAGCGCAAACCAGGCCCAGGGGCAACTGGGCGCATACTCTTGAAACAGGTTAATGGCCTGTTGCTATTCTAATCAGGGCCCCACGTGTAACCAAGAAATCTGCAACAAACATACAACACCTTTTTGTTGTAATGAGCATTTCTGTGAAAACTCTGAGAGAAATAATTTGAGAGTGACAAGTCCAAAAAGATCTATGGACTCAAACTCCCACAAACCCTCAGGTACTGAGATGAGGAGGATGGCAAGGAAGTTCATGCAGAGTGACAGAAACTCAAAGGACTATGTGCGTGCTAGTTGTCTTTCTAAGCCTAAAGTGTGCGGGACCTTTAAAATTGAAAGCTGCACTGTTAAATGGAGAGAGAATGTCAGAGAGGACATCAATTCCCAGCTGGAGGCTCACAAACGTGAAGCGCATAGGACTCTGGAAGGCTCCCATACCAGGAGAGGGACAACACAGGCGAGTAGAGAAGGCCACGGAGACAGTGTCAGGCCGCTCAAGGAAGCAGCCTTCTCCTTTCCCAACTGGAGAAACAAGTCAGCCTGTGACTGTAGACCTGCGTAGACCACTAGAGGGACATTATCACACGCAAAGCTGGTGAACAGGTGTTGGTGCTACCACACATAGATGCACGCAGCATCGTAAATGCAGAGAAGAACTGGTGCATCTACCAAAAGTAGATGGGGGACCCTCGGGCATTCCAAAAACTTGCTGGCAAATGAAAAAGCTGTACATAGTGGCTAATGCAGAAAATACATGCAATTTGTTGAAATGCAGTTGAAGCAAGATACAGACTCAGCACCCAATAAGAATAATGTTTGAATTCAGATGAGGCAAAGTAGAAAAAAACAAAGTTTATTTGAATGCTGAAAAGATACAGTACAAAAGCAAAGTTTGTTTGAATGCGGTCAAGACAGTATTTTCGCCTAGGGTTGGGGGTGCTATCTATGAAAGCAATGATACCAAGATGAAGGGGTGAGTTCTTATTGAGAACTCAGACTATCAGTAAAGATAATCTGTTGGCGCATATTGTTCCTGTTTGCACCCAGAAAGGTAATACATATTTGCAATTGATTAACAACATGTTCCTTTCTGTAAATTGGAATCCTGATTTTAGTTGCGGGACAAAATACGTGGTCCTTAAGCAAATCTTTGCTTAAAAGGTGGCTTGTTGGGATTAGACCTATAACTGTGAACAAGTTGTATTATTACACGGTACGCGCCGGTGTCTAAGGTGATCCACAGATTTATGAGACCCGAGCCCTATTTAATGCTGTGCTGAGACTCCAAAGTGCCAGTACTTCCAGAGGTAGAAAAGTGTGTTAGGTGCTTGAAGCCGCATTCTCTGCCTCTGAATGGGACTGCTTTTGGTGGCGAATAGAAAATCAGTGGCTGGGTCACTTAGTCTGCAGGAGGCTACACACTCTGTTAACTCAACATGCTACATCTGCATCATTTTTCAGCAGGAATTTCTGCATTCCCTATGGCCGGTCGAGACTCTTCAAAGAGTACAGTGGCTGCTTTTAATTGAAAATGCAAGCATATATGGCTTGGAGAGCATGGCCTCACCATTATTTGTAGGCAGTTGGGATGTGTGTTGGGCAACACGTTGTCTTTCTACATCCCCTACTGCCGATGTATTCACTTTATATACTGGGACGAGCCCAGCAACCTCAGTAAAAATATTGTTTCCGGCCACCCCCACACGTTTTAAATGCTTATATTTTCTATTAAATGCACTCAGAATATTAAAGTGCCTGCCCCCACTACCCTTGCCAGAGGTGGGCCATGTCCTTATCCAAACCAAAGTGGTACAAATAATTAGAGGAGAAAGGTGGGAGCATGCAAACACCTTACGACCACCCCACCAACTTGAACTCATGATTCGCCACGTATCACCAAGCAGCAAGGGAGCAGGTGCTCACTACCATCGGATGTGTAGGGGTCCTGAAAACTAGGCAATCCATATGCATGTATCCCTGCTGGGATGAAAGGCAGACCTGCAGTGCCAAGAATGGTTATTCTAAGCATTGTAGAAGGAAATGAGGTGACAGGACGGCTCAGCTCTGACGGTGAGGGAGGCAGCCATCTGCAGACCTGAAGGCTTGTTTGTGCTACTAGATCAGGCTTCTGGCTTGCTTTTTAAGTTTCTCCTTTACATCACAGAAGCAATTATTGTCAATTGCAGTAGCTAGCTCTAACAGTATGCTTGCCATACAGTCTTTTTTTGATTCCTGATGCTTGATTCTTTTTCCCATAGCACCTTCTGTTATCTTACACACCGTTCTGAATTTACTAGACCCCTGCATTGTAGATACGAGAGGATCTTAAAGGCCTCGGTTTTTAGCTTTCATCGCTTTGTAATTTTGCCTATCCTAATATGTGAATGTTTAAGTAATTGGAGTTGTGATGGAACATTTTCAACTGAAAACTCACACGCATTTCCCTACCGAATTTCCTATTAGGCAATAAAAGCAAGCAATAATAAAACTCCCCTTCTAAAGCTTAGTTACAGCTATGATCTATTTTTAAGCACTATGCATGTCCTTCACTGAGGTCCTGTTAAAACAGGTATTGGCAAAACCAATATATTTGGCTTGTTGTGCACCTCCTTTATATGTCTAGATACACCATTTTGCACCTACAACCATCAATACACCCCCGGCTGTATATCTGTTCTGTTGTTACCTCTGAAAAGCATTCTGTTATGCATCACTACTGTTGTGCACCTCTGTAAATCACTCACTTAATAGAATAATAATAATAATAATAATAATAATAATAATAATAATAATAATAATAATAATAATAATAATCAATAGCCAGTTAATACCACAATGGCAGTGCCTGTCAAGTGCCTTTCCCATGCCTACACAACAGCCAAAACTATTGGCATTTCCAATGCTTGTTTGTTGCTGCTTGTAGGGGCAGTGTGCATCTTCCTACACACGTGCGTAATGATGTTTATATATGTTCAAAATTACTGCTGCATAGCTCATTGATGGGTGGTACTCTGAATGATTTTTATTTATATATAGTGCAGCTATATCAAGTTGCTTCCATCAGTTTTATTTTGCAGGACCAATTAATGCAACGTTCCTATGTTTGTATTTCAAAGGGAACATTTCTATACATATATTGACATATTATTAGCAGTTAACTACTATTTAGCTCACTATTTACGTAGGCCAACTATTCCACATTCGGCTGAATGGTAAATGTACTCTTCGGTAGATCCCTAATACCGACACAGTCCATCCCCACCCTAACCTCCCAATGCACTATACACAAAATAAAGCTAAAAAGAAGTGCAAATCACAAAAGCTTAAAAAATTGTCCCCAAATGTCTTCATACATTTGATATTTCTTTTGTTGCATAAAGATCTTTGGGCCTCATTCCGAGATTGGAGGTAGTCATGGCGCTATTTGCGCCATGTCTGCCTCCAATAACGGGTGCGGCACTGGTATGGTTCAATGGGGACTTACCGGTGTAGTCTGACCTTTGCAGGACCGGTAAATCCCCATTGAAAAGCCATTCCCCATTACCATTTGAGCCCCCACAGGGCTCAATGGGAATGGGGAAGGCGCTAATAACCGTACCACAAATTGTGGTACCGTTATTAGCTCTGAAGTCCCTTAACGGGTCCTGTACATAACGCCTGGTCAGACCAGGCGTTAAAGGAGGGTCTGCTAAGGGACCTCGTAGTAGGGCGGTAAGGGATTTCTGGCACCAGTCTCCTTACCGGCGCCCGGTATCCCTTACCTCCCTACTCGGAATGAGGCCCATTATCTCATTTAAGGGCATGTTTATGAGCTCTTGTAACCAATCTTGCATCATTGGCACTATATCTGATTTCCATACTCATAAATTAAGTTTCTTGGCTACTTGCTCAGATCTGAAGAGGCAATATTTATGGGGATATTTAAGATCCTCCACAGGGATATCTTCTCCCAAAATCAATATCTCGAAATAAAAATCCAATTGTGAGTTTAACACCTTATTGATTTCATTTGTCAGAGCAATTCAAGATGTAATCTTGCTGCATTACCAAAATATATGCTCAGAAGTACCAATCCTATGATTGCAACCCCAACAAGTCTCTGTGTCTATCATGCCCCATCTATACAGTTGTTCCGCCATCCTGTATACTCTTTTAAGAATTTGTATTTGTCTGACGCCCAGGTTCAAGAAAGTCAAAGCATTGTTCCTATATAAGTCACCCCATCTAGCTCCTGTAGTGCAGAATACCAGGGAGTCAGTCCGTTCGACCATGTAGCCAATAATTCTTTTTTTTCTTTATTGTGCAAATAAAAGAATCTCTATTACAAGTACATATACACAAACATTTAAACATATACATTACAGTTATTTCAATTCAATAAAAACCTTCCATAATTTATCCTTTAAAATTCTAGGTCTAAAATTCCTGTCGTCAGTTATACAATTGTCGGTGTTATTTATCTTTTACATGATACTTTGTAATTCATTGTCAGTTATGCTTCTTTTAATCTCATGCAGTGTTAATATTTGCTTCCAGATCTTATGTGCCGCAGCTGTTATCATGACCGACTGTGCCCCATATAGGGTGCTCCAGAATTGGTCCTGCGCAATTGCATCTATCGAGGAGATAGAACCACTATAGCCCCTCATTTAATAAATGTGTAGTGTTGGGCATAGTGTGAGGAGATGTCGGCTAGTTCCAAACATTTTCTCACAAAATCTACATAGCTGATCCTCTCTAGGGATTTTTCCCCACGCCCTCACATGATCTATTGTTGGTAGGATACCCATCCTTAATTGCAGTGTAAAACGTTTGAACTGTGTGGAACAAAATTTAGTTAGATAAGAACAGGGACTAGTTAAATTAAAACTTGATTTTGCATATTCCATGTCTCTCTTTTTAGCTGATAATTTCCCAATATTATCGGCTTTATCGCAGTAAGGCGCTTTCCTCTTCAGGATCTGTTCTATGGCTGGGCCATTATGAGCTGTCTCTATTGGAATTTCCAATTTAGTTAAGCAGCTCCAGGCATTATTTTGTAACTCATCCAAAAACACATTTTTTTTTCTAAGGCTCTTCCCCATTAAATATCTTAATTTATTTTCTTTCTTACTGGTCTTCACTATCCTTAAATACAGGAGGGTTGTTTGTGTCATCCATCTCGATGTCTGTGATTGCACTCTGAATTCCATTCTTAGTTCTTCCATCGGCACTGTGGGTGGGAGATTGATAATGCAGCGTAAATAGCATTCCCTCTAATTTCCCTAACCAAGTAATATGTTGCTGTGAGAATACTGACGTGGCATATTGTCATGATGCCTACCCCCAGGCATCCGGACCAAGCCCATCAGCCCCGGGAGCAGGCATCTAGACATTTAGTAAAACCTCAGCAGCCCTGGCTAGGGGCTATCTGGGTTCAGTCCTGGCGCCTTAGGCACCAGGCTCATAGTAGGAATCAGTCCTGGCGCCTAAGGCGCCAGGCTCATAGTCATTACTTACCTCAGGCAGACCATGCTGCAAATGACTCCAGTCCAACATGAAGCCTGAAAGGGACTATTTTTCTACAGGGACTATATTTTACTCGGGTGTGGTTCTAGGCACTTCTTACCTGGCACTACTTTTGAGGCTATTTAAACCACGCCCCACCAGCAACACACGCTTCGCGTTATGCTGCATCCAGCAGCGTAACACTCACCGTGCCTGCAGCCTGCATCCAGTCTTCTGCCACTCCTGCCTCGAATCCGGAACTCCTAAAACAAAGAGGAAAGAAAGGCACAAGGTTAGAAAAAAACATATTTCTATTCCACACCTTATTCTGGATCCATCTTGTCTCCGGACCTGTAAAGAACATCATTTCTGCATGCGCCGCACCTCCAGCTGCAGCGCCGCGCCATACTCACCAGTCTTCACAGCATCCTTCGGGTCGGCGCTGCCTCCATCATTTCTTCGCCGAACTTCGGCACCTAGGAGACAAAAGAAAACCACAAGGTGAGCCGAGGGAACCAACAAATATAATTCTTACCACCATAGACTTACCTGATTTACCACCGGAGATATCCTTTTGTGACTCTCCATATTTTCACGTGCCGCATCTGTAAAGAGAGACAAAACAACACGTTTTCCTCGTGCAACATTTACCGGACAGCGCCGGGTAATACAGACTCTTACCTGAGCGCCAACAGCTGCCACAAGAGAATCTTGGCCCCAACACCTCCCATTTTGCCCAAAGAAATGCAGCAGAGTCCCAAGCAAGCAGCAACATGTTCCAAACTGCGTTTATTTCTGGGCAACAAAAAAAAACACACAGAGAGCTTCGTGCACAGCGAAAATCAGGGCTCCGTCTCCCCCCGGGCTGGCTTGCAAGCCAGCTTTGTAACACACTGCAGGTTGACATCACATAATTGGACCAGCTCCCAGAAACCTATCTCATCCTGCTATTGGCTGCTAAGTGATAGGTTACCTACGGAGCCCTTATATGACGCCTGATCATTGGACATTAGGACGTTTGCGTCAGTGGGCTGGTTTTAACTGCGCCACCCCCATTACCTAATTGTAAAATTGTTGCATTATGAACTTGTTCCCATTAGCGCCCTGAGCGTTCATTGGCCAGAGCTGAGCCATTCTTGTTACAATTATGTTTCAAACGATGTGTGGGTCTTTGCGAAAATGTCTTTCGTTCCCAGTGGCTTACTTGTATTTGTGAAGAATTAAAAAAAGCTTGTCTGCCAAAGTTCACTGTCGTTCAAGGAAAGGAATCCCCACTGCGGCTGGTGAGACAGTGAGACAAATGTACTTGGCTGTAATTTTGCTAAACATGGCTTTACACTGTGCCATTAGATCAGGTTAATTCATATAAGCATCTGCAAGCCTTTAAACAGGAATTATTGTGTTTTGTAGATTCTGGTATTGCTGCATTGAGGCTAATGTAGCATGTAGGTTGCAATGTTGGTGAAGTGAGTGTCTTTCAGCATATTTGTTACCCATGGGTGCGCTGGGGCCTGGTTCAAATGATAAGTGCACTCCTTATTCTTTCTGCTGTTCTTTCTGTTGATGTGCCTGGGGTGAGGGGCAGGAGTTTGATCTCGATTTTCCCTCTTCAGTCACCCCTCTGGTTGACTTGTCGACCACACCACCAAGCAACATTCACCTCCTTCCGGTCTCCATATATTTGTCAATTCTCTGAAGTGTCCATAATTGTTCACATTATTGTCCATGAACAATACATGTAGTAGTGTTCTCCTTCTGCGTTCCACCACACTCACTCCCCTTCGTACTTCCTCGGATCACAGGGAGTGTCCACCTTTATTACTGCTGGACCATGTCGCACACCGCTATCTTCTCCCTTTGTCTGGCATTCCTTTCACCATGTCTCTTATTTTCCTTCCAATCTCTTCTTCTGTTGATCTCTCGCATCTTGCAATGGATCTTGATCTTGCACAATGAAGCTGCGCTTGGTACTAGTGCTTCAGTTATCACCTTCAATCAACCAGCCAGTCACGATGGCATCCATAACTATGGAAACACTAACCAGTTCTTGTCTTTCTCAGTTCACATGTGTTTTCTGCTGAACAGTCTTTTGTGTCCTGGTACTTCATCCAATGTTGCTTCTTTCTTGCTCGAGAAGTAATTCCCCCCTCTTTTCACTCCTCTGTCTGTTTCTCTTCTTCTGTTGTTTGGGCTTTTTGTTTTTTATTCAGTCACCTCCTCTTCATTCTGTTGATTTCCATCTTGGGAAATGTGTCATGCTTCACATCTTCCTTGGGCATCACCAACAAGGGCATGCTGATGTGCACCAAAGGACAGTCTCCTCCCCAATTCGGTGGTAGTTTCTCTTGAGATTTAGATGCATACGCTCAATAGTAGTCCATAAGCACTGATGTTCCTGCTCTCATCTCCCTACTTGTCTCAACCTTCTTGCATCCAGCATGTTTGTCCACTTCTTTTCACTGTTGTGCTGGTAATATAAATCTGGTGCCTTTACAATATAGGTCCTTCTTCATTCTCCACCCAAGTCACCATCTTCGCTCTCTTGTCCCACTCTGTTGGGCACTTATCATATTTTTCTTTCTTTATTTTTTTTCTTCTTTTTTTTCTTTATTTTTTTGCAGCTTGCTCACTGGTGCATTTGCTAGTTGTTTCTTCTCTCTCTGGCCACTTGCTACATACAGTTGTTCTTCAATGAGCTCCCAGTAGTTGTTCATCATGGGTAGTGTCTTGATGTAATCTTCTTTCATAGGGGATTACCTCTTTTTGCATCAATCTCAATGTTGCTGTCTTCCCTTGCAACCTTCTTCACGTTTGGAACACTTTGAGATACATGGGCATTGTGCTTTGCTGTAGGTATTTCTGTTGCAATCAATTTTCTCAAGGCATAGGTTATTAAAGAGCAGTCAGGACAGCTCTCCCCAGTGGTGTCTCTACCAATTTTATACATTTGTGCATGTTGTTGGTTACTTCTGCTATGTGTGATGTGTATCATATACTCCCTTTGTGTCTGCAGTTACACTGCGCTTACCTCTCCTTACTTTAGCAGCAGTTTTTTCCTCACCCTCTGACACCGTAAATCTTCTTGCTTGGGTTAGGGAATGTTAGTAGGGGGTACAGCGGTAATGCTCACTATTACATATCATTTTTAAATGACCACCCCCATTATTTCATTCATCATTAAGAGTCCCATCATGATAATAAAAGTCCTTATTTGCTTGCCCATAACCACTTACGCTGCTGTGTCCTTGCAGCTGATGAGATGATAAAGTTGCCCGCCTCAAAATCGCAAGAAAGGCATTAATACGTTAGTACTTGTTAGTAACGTCAAGCTCCGCAAACTAAACAATCACTAAGGGCAAAAAATGAAACTTCCCCTGGACATTTCTTGTTGAGGGTTTCTCAATGTGTGTCGGACAGTATATGCACTGTATTCAGGTTGGGGAAAAGTTTGGGTTTTGTATTCAATGGAAGCAAGGAAATATACTTCAGGGAAACATGCTCTAAGGGGTCTGAGGTTCCTGACAGAGTGGGCAATTGAGTGGGAAAGGTTTCAGAATGGTTGAATGAGTAGGCCTCAGGGTAATTAATAGGAGATAATATTAAGGACATTTCCTACGCAATTCTAACAGCATACATACGCAACAACCTGCATGTGCAAGGAAAAGATAAAGAACAAAAAGTGTTAAAGCTGTCGGGTGCACAAAATATCATTTAAATCCTGTTTCAGCATGCTATGCACACTGTGGTGTTGGTTGCTATTCTAGCTGGTTGTGTGCGTTGGTCCATGGGATGGCCATGTTTCCCTAACTCGAGAGTGTTCGTGCTGTCTTGCAGTGCATGAAAATCTGTTGCGTTGGCCCTGTTCTCCCTCGTTGCCAGGGTGGCCACCGCTTTGTAGGGCTTGACGTCTTGCAAATCTAACAAAGTCTGTCAGGAGGGCAAACATGTCCTACTCTAGTCCCTAGCCATTGGAAATGTAGTTGTCCGTTGTCTTCAGGCCTGCCCTGGGTCCTTTGTATCTGGCAAGAAATGAAAAAGAAGCGCTTGAGACCTGAGAATTGACATATTCTCCAATGTCTTGACCTAACCTCTCTGCACTACTCTTATACTATTCAGTGTCCTAGTGAAAGGAGCCAAGGGTACATTTATGCACCATCCTGTCACCACCTGGTGGGTGTTCAGTGGCGGTCTGACCGTAAATTGTTACATAATTCGGAATTTACCTGGAAAATGGGTAGACAACCACTATCCTGTAGCTGTATCCTTAACACATCTGGATCATCTGCACTTAATTTAAGTTAATATACTCATGACACACTTGGATTATATATACGCAATTTAGGTGCTAGTGTACAAATGGGCCTTTGAGCCTTTATATTTACTGTACTTTTGTTTTAAGCAATTTATAGTGCGCGCCTTTGTCCCGGGGGGCATTAGGCACTGACAAGCTAAACAGGGAAACATCAGGGTGGTAAATCTGCCATATAGGGTGGCTGTGTGTCTAAATTAAGAGGATCATGTTCCTTAGTTAAGATAATCACAGGTTTTTTAAATCTTTCTTCTATGGCTCCTCTCACAACCTCTCAGGGCGTGCCCCGATGTGAACTGCAGGCACTTTAAGGTGCTACTAATGAAATTTGCTACCAAGTATTAGCTACCTCCACCCCCTTTTTTAAATCTCTTTTTTCTTTTTGTTTTTATTCTCTATCAATCCTAACCATCACTATTTACTCCCATGCTCTGTATCCCTCCCCATGTCCACTGTCCACTTGTTGAACCCTACTCTGTTAATTACTCATTTAAGTCTAGGATTTTATTATTCCACTACTTTCATTACTGTTACATTTAAACAATATATTTCTCCCCCCATTATCTACTCCCACATTTTAATACAACCATTATTCTCCAATTTGTGCAGCAATTACCTCTTTCCCTATATGTGTTGGCTAATGCATTTGTGCCAGTGCTGTTTTCAAAAGCGCTAGTGCCATTACCACTTGCACTGTGTTATTTTGTCGCCAAATGGTGTTTGTTGGGAACATGGATCAGCCACCCTTTAACTTTAGTTTTCTCCTCCCGTGGTGAACCGTCAATGAAATGTACACCCTCCTCCCTCAAGTGCACCTTCCTCCAACTTATGAGTCTCATTTAATTGTTCTGTTTTATTCGTGTATGCATGAGCCCAGTCTCCTCGCTGAAATATGTGCGCTCAGAATGTAGCTGAATCTAGTCTCTTGTAATGCACTATCTTTATGCACCCCCCTCTGTACCGTGCCCCTCCACTATTCCTAAACAATCTTCCTTACTTTCAACATGTATATGCTTGGTGTTAAACAAGTTGCGGCTTCGTCTGTGAATAAAATGGCCATATCCAGTCTGCTCATGATGTCACAAATGTCCCTTCCCTAATGCATGGCCTAGTCACAACCATGTCACACAGAAAAGAAAGTTGTTTGTTACCTATCACCACCCCTATGCAATTGTCCTCTGCAATATTGAGTGTGTGTGAGTGTGTGTGGCAGAGTGAGACAAATCAAGTTTGTCTTGGGCTGTCCTATTAAGCGTA
This sequence comes from Ambystoma mexicanum, assembly GCF_040938575.1. Lineage (NCBI taxonomy): Eukaryota > Metazoa > Chordata > Amphibia > Caudata > Ambystomatidae > Ambystoma > Ambystoma mexicanum. The sequence continues at coordinate 1,005,292,596 of NC_090931.1, read as the reverse complement.
TAATGCCAATCTATTTCCTTTGAAAGGGTTGTTCCCCACCAAGAAGACCCTTCCCAGTCATGTAACCGGTACTGTTGCTATTGTGTCAGTGTTCTTTATGGGTGCTGACTGCTGTGCAGTGCCCCTGGGCTGTGATGCTTGTAAGTCCTGGGGTAGTGGTGCTGTCATTTGTTGTGTCTGAGTCTGCACATGTAGTGGAGACAGTGCTTGTGTTGGTGCTTGTGGTGTCTGTTGAAATTATCCCGTCCTGCCCCATGTTCCCTCCCCACATGGCGGTGCGTATTGTGGTGGTTGTTGATACTGCTATTGTGATACTGGTGCGTGTGAGTTGGGGCTGGTTTTAACTGCCCCTTCCATTGCATACTTTAATAATTTATTTTGTACCAACTTGTCCTCATCTGCCTTTCTCTGCCTCTGCCGTTTGTTTAACCCTCTTCTCTTGCCACAATCTACAATGCACACAGTCAATTTCTAGCGCGCTATACTTCCTGCCTACATTCCATAACCCCATGCATGCTGCACCACCCCCTACTGAGCCTCTATCATGTTTGGCTGTGATATCCTATTCAGTTCTTCTCTCCTCCTCCCATCTCTTCCTTTCCCATTCCAGTGCAACCCACTCACTGGCCACTTTTATGGCCCGGTCATCCTCCTGCTTTTGTACCCATTCCCTTGCCATCTATCCCTTCTCCATGCTCTTTTCCCATAAGCTCCCTCTCTTCCTCCCTTCTCCATTCCTTTTCTTTCCTTTCCAGTTCCCCCGCTCTCTTCCTCTCTCTCCTCCCACCACACTTTTATTTCCCAGTCCCTCTTCCTTCTCTCTTCTCCCTCCATTTGCTCTGCCCAGTCAAGCTTTTTGCGCTCCTTTCCCACTCTCTATAGCTGTTGTTACACCTCCTTGCAACTCCCCCTTTATCTTCCCTTTAATTTTGAAAGAATATGTGTGCTGCTATTTATTCCTCTGTACCTGTGCCTTCAAATCTGCTTTCATGCACTTTAGCCCTCCCTTGCTTGCTCCTGTGCTGCTAGTGGGTTGTTCTGCACCTTCCTGTGTGTTCTCTTTAGTGTATTGTGATGGTTTGTATGTAGTTTTTAAATGCCCTTCTGCTGCTTTAAATTATCTCATAGAATGCATTCCTTTCTTACCATCTGTGTCATCAAATATTACACTCCCGGAGGTGCAGAAGGGTGAGACCTCTCTTCCCTCTGCTCGTGCTGGTTCAGCATCGGCTGACGCCTCGCCACTTTCCTTTCCTTCATGCACCACAGTTCAACTGTAGCCAGGTGCTTTTCAGCCTCTTCCCGTGTAGGTGCTGTCTATGTGTGTCAGTACCAATTGCTGCACGCCTCTGGAGAAGCCGCCTATGGGCAGCCATGGTCTTATTTATTTGCCTTCAGTACTTTTTAATCTTTGCACACTATGTTTTTTACTAATTTATCTTGGCATGGGGGCTGTGTCCTACATAACAGTTGAAGGGGAGTCATTTCTCTATTGTGTGATACCTCAAGTTGAACATTTTGATAGTCCACTGTTCAGGGAGCAAAAGTTAGAAAATAGTGTAACATTTCTCTTCTCTTTTTTTTTTTTCTTAAATTTCTATGAGCCTTCTTGGCTCTGCACCTTAGCCAGTGCACTCCACGTGCAGCCCATCTTCACCAAACCATTGCCTTCTCCGGCACACCCCCACAATCTTGTGCATGTGTCTTCCACACACCGCCTCTGGCTCACCTCTCCTTCCTCTCCTTAACCACACCACTGGCTCCTCACCATCAAAAATCGGTATCCTATGCATCAATCTAAAGGTGACGTCACCAAACTATAAACACAGTACAAATTAACAGACAAATGTGCATACACAGAACAATAACCCATTTCTTCCAACCCCACAAAGATCCCAAAATAAAACCCCACAATCCCCACAGCTGTCTTTCCGCTTCAACTGGAGCAAGGTAATCCACAATAAACTCTTATAATCGACTGTGCACACTGTGTCGCCTCGCATGTGATACGCCCCTCACCAGGGGAGCTTAACCAGCCAATTATCTTCCTCCTGTGGGGAACCATCATCCACTCACCGAACTAAAACGCTCAATTAGCAGGGAACCTCATCTACTCATTGATGTACAATGTCAATTCATAGGAAAGCCATACCCCCGTACATGTAATCGCCATCCAGACCAACCAGCGTGGCACTCTGTCCTATACGTGTGGAGTCACTACCCCACCCAATAGCCTCATAAACACAAGAAGGGACCACTGCAACCGCTCTAGTCCCAACTACAATTCACATGCCGATCACCACCAGGGCTTCTGGGGGTCAGCTATGGGAGGCCCCAACACTTCCCATTTTGCCCAAAGAAATACAGCAGAGTCCCAAGCAGGCAGCAACATGTTCCATGTTTATTTCTGGGCAGCAAAAAAAAAACACACAGAGAGTTTTGTGCACAGCGAAAATCTAGACTCTGTCTCCCCCAGGGCTGGCTTGCAAGCCAGCTTTGTAACACACTGCAGGCTGACATCACATACCTATCTCATCCTGCTATTGGCTGCTAAGTGATAGGTTACCTATGGAGCCCTTATAGGAAGCCTGATCATTGGACATTAGGATTTTTGCGTCAGTGGGCTGGTTTTAACTGCGCCACCCCCATTACCTCATTCTAAAATTGTTGCATTATGAACTTGTTCCCATTAGTTTTAGCTGAAACAGGCTTTTCGCCCCTGGGCCCTCAGCATTCATTGGCCAGAGCTGAGCCATTCTTGTTACAATTATGTTTCAAATGATGTGTGGGTCTTTGCGAAAATGTCTTTCGTTCCCAGTGGCTTACTCGTATTTGTGAAGAATTAAAAAATGCTTGTCTGCCAGAGTTCACTGTCGTTCAAGGAAAGGAATCTTATCTTACTGTAAGACCTTGGCTGCTGCTGGGTTTGCGAGGAGCATTGCTGGAGTCAGCACGGATCCCCACTGCGGCTGGTGTTCAGTGAGACAAATGTACTTGGCTGTAATTTTCTTAAACATGGCTTTACACTGTGCCATTAGATCAGGTTAATTCATATAAGCATCTGCAAGCCTTTAAATAGGAATTATTGTGTTTTGTAGATTCTGGTATTGCTGCAGGCTAATGTACATGTAGGTTGCAATGTTGGTGAAGTCAGTGTCTTTCAGCATATTTGTCGCCCATGGGTGCCCTGTGGCCTGGTTCAAATGATAAGTGTGCTGCTTTTTCTTCCTGCTGTTCTTTCTGTCGATGTGCCTGAGGTGAGGGGCAGGAGTTTGATCTCGATTTTCCCTCTTCACTGCCAACCCAGGTCATGGCTCTCAATGGGTGTTTGGAGATATATCAATCTTTTCAGCAAACGATAATCCCTAGCAGTACATTCAAGAAGGCACAAGCTTTGTTTAAGACATTTACCAAGAATCCATTTATTGTACTTTAATACATCTCCAGTCCATGTTATCCCATTAATGAACCAATTGGGCCAGAGGATCATCAACTTCCCTTGTTAAATCATCAGATTACCAGCTTGATGAGAATTCCATGCAGAGGGGATGATGACCCAACATGTTGGACAATTGTATCCAGCAATGCCAAAAAATACTGTAGGTGCAAATGGCTTCTCAGCTTTCAGATTCTTAGATGTTAGGAGTTCCCTACATTCCAGTTGTGTATGTAGACTTTTTTCTGCAACAGTCCATTCGTCTGGAAGGTCACTGATAAACAGAATGAGGTTCTTAGCCATGAATGATAGATGGTATTCCCTAAAGTTGGGCACCCCCGTCCTCCCATCTTGCATTTTCCATACCTAGAGTCTTGGTGGTTTGTGATCCCACAGATATCCTTGCAAAAGTCTGTCAAATGTAACCATTGTATCTATTTCAGTGGAAAGTGGAATCATATTCAAGACTTAGTTGACCCGTGGAGCTACATTTATTTTAAGGGAGTTAATCCTTCCCCATAGGGACAGCTTCATCAGAAACCATTGATCCAAGCCCAACTTCAATCTCAGTGGGCCTCCTTACGAGGTGGGCCGTAAGGGATTACCGGCACCGGTAAGGGCGCCGGTGCTGGTAATCCCTTACCACCATACTACGAGTTCCCTTTGCGGGACCTTCCAGAACGCCTGGTTTTAGCAGGCGTTAAGGAAGGGACCCGCAAAGGGACACCGGGGTCAATAACGGTAGCGCAATTTGCAGTACCATTATTGCCGCCTTCCCATTGAGCCCTATGGGGGCTCAAATGGGAATGGGGAATGGCCCTGGTGAATGGGAAATTACCGGTCCCGCCGACCTCGGAAAGGAACAGTAATTGCTCAATTCACCAGGCCAAAGTCGGAAGGGTTTGGGAGGCAGCCATGGCGCTAATAGCACCATGGCAACCTTCAACCTCGTAATGAGGCCCAATAGCAATTCAGACATGTTTCCCTTCAACATTTCTGTCACGTTCATTGTTACCTATATACCAAGGTACCTCATCTTCTTTGGACACCATCAGATGTCCAGGTTAGACAAATCACTCTGCTTAGTATTCTGAGAAACTGCCAAAACCTCAGGTTTCTGCCAGTTGTTTTTATAGCCTTAGACTTTATTAAAGTTGGCAATTATACCCATCAAGACCGATATCAATGGGCCTCATTACATGTAGTGCAGTAAGGGTTTACCGGTACCGGTAAGGGCACCAGTACCGGTAAACCCTTACCGCCTTACTACGAGGCCCCTTTTTCCAATGTAAATGTTTCAGAGGGAAGCCCATTGTTCAGGGGGTCACCCCCTCCCCATCAGGCATCCATGAACTCTCCTCTTTCAGCCAGAGGCAGGAAAAATCAGACGCCTGGGGGCTTCAACATGTCTTAATTCCTTCAATTAAAAGATACACTCAAAGGCATTGTTGCCTCCAACCCATCTTTATAGCTGTTCTAAGATTACGCAACACTTGTATGCTAATTAACACCTTGTAAAATGGTATGCTCTGTAGGCCAAATTAGTCGGAGGGAAAATATTCCTTGAGTATCATTGAATAACTTTATCACAAGTACAACAGTTTTACATTGGCATTTCTGGCATCCATAATTTTCTCTGATGCACAAAACTGATATGCCTATTTTAGATTTGGCTGGACACAACTATGAACTCCGGCTAAGAATATCTCCATGTATCAATGTCTGCTCCTTATCTTTTTTCTGAGTTTATGCCAAGTTGTCTGGTGCTTAACACCATTGGAAAATATATATACTCTTATTTTTCGGTGCAAAGATAATACAGCTGATCTCTCGAAGTAGTTTGTATGACACAATTTGTACCCTCTTCCACAAGAACATAGATATATGTATCTAAGCTTCTATTAATTACCTGGCCTTATCTCAATCCTGACTGATTTCTTTGCCAATTCCATTTTTAACCTAACAAACCTCATTATCTCACTGTGAGATGCTGCCAAAAACTGTCTCCAAATGTGTCAGCCCCTCTTGCTTGTGTGTAAAACTCTTGGCATGGGTTATAGTCCTCCACACCTGGCTTAGGACTGGAAACCATTTTCCATTTGAATATTCTTTCGAAAATATATTTTTGTATGACACTGTGCCTTTCTTCAGGGAGCTATATTCTGCATTTATATAAGCATTCCTCACTTTGTATCCATTATTCATAATATATCCTTGTGCACTTATGGTGTGTGTGATATTAAAGCACCGTTTACTTCCTGTGCTATCCCAAACCAAATGTGCGTAGTTCCTTGTGTACTTTTTACTTCTAATAAAGGCAATCTAATCCTGATTTCTACATTGATGAACAGGAGAGTGACCTATTTGATCTGCCTATCATGTTATCTATATTCAGTTGAAAGGGTAGGTGTTGCCACCTCCTATACACCATTAGTTCAAACTGTCACTGTAGGACTGTTATTTATTAGCTTGACCCATTTTTGAAAGCTCGAGCCAAATTCAATTTTTTATAAAGTCTGGTGCAAGAACTGCCACTTAATTTGATCGAACGCCTTTTCAGCATCTAGACACAGAGCAACCATTTTATCTTCTGCATAGCTACTCCTAAACAGAGTCAGAATGAGGTTTCTCAAATTTAAGCCTGCATCCCTCCCTTTGACAAAATCACTATCGTTCTTATTAATCAACTCAGGCAGCAACATTGCACTGTATAGGGCAAGGATCTTAGCTAATATTGTGTTATTTCCATTGAGCAAACTGATTGGCCTGTACCTACTCATGAGAGTCTGAGGTCTGTACCTCTTCAACAACACTGAAATTGATGCATTCAGCATGGAATCTGGTAAGAGCCTATTTTGTAAAGAAGAATTAAATACATCCGCAATGAATTGAAAAATACAATCAGACAGTCCCTTGTAGAACTCCACTGGGAATCCATCTGGTCCATGACATTTACCAGAATTTAAATGCATCATCGTTCTCCTCTACTCATCCCTTGATTTTTCACCTTTAGTGGTTTCCATCTCAGTCAGTGATAGGCTAGGGAATTTCATATCCTCAAAATATTCCTCCAAAGGCTGTGCATCTGCTCCATTATCCAATCTGTATAGTTTGGAATAAAACGCTATACATTATTTATTAATCCTAGCAGGCTTAAACGTCATCTGACCAGTAATGTCCTCTTTTGCACAAACTGTTTTCTCATTTTCACTGACTTTCAATCTGTGTGACAATAAGCAATAACCTTTCTCGTCACCATCATAGTATTTGCAAAGTTTTCTGAAAAGAGCCTTTTCCACACTTTCTAACATCAATTTATTATATTCATATTTACGTTGCACAGGTTTTCTCCACTTTTCCTCCAAATAATGCAACATCAATTCTTTTTCAAACTCAAGAATTGACACTTCCAACGTCTTCCTTTCAGTCTCCCTCACTTTTTTTCTTATCTTACTGGAGCCCAGGGCAATCATAATTCTCATCATGTAGAAATTGAAAGCCTACCATATTGAGCCAATGCGTGTTTCATACTTCCCGTTATTCATTCTCCAGATATTTTCCAAAACATAACCCAGGGAAATTTCCAATGTCACCAGGGAACGATCTGATAGGCTAATACACTCTATCTCACTAGAGTGAAATGAATTCAACACCCTTCCCACTGTCAGGAAAATATCTATGCTGGAGTGTCTGTCATGGAAACCTGAATGAAAACTATATTCCGGAGCGCTCAAGTGTTCCAACCTCCAGACATCCAACAATATGAACTCAATCAATGAGGGTTTTTTGATTCCTAGTGCTAAAACCCTTTCACTTTTCATTACTTCTACCAATTACTAGGTCCATGCCCTCATTAAAGTCCCCCCCAGGACAATATTAAGCTGACCCACGTTTTGTAGGGCCTGTGCAACCTAATTGAAAAATGAACCAGTCCCACCTATGTTTTGCATATATGTTGCAAATATTGAGTTCTCTATCCTATATTTTGCAATTGGTGGAGAGCATCTGGCCATCTTTGTCTGACCTATGTGAAAGTATATACAGAGGCAAGTTTTTGTTATGGAATACAGTGCAGAACCCCTAGAACTAGAATCAAAGGTAGAACAAAAAATGTTCCCAACCCATCCTCTGCATAACTTTTCAGTCTGCTCCCCTGTCAGGTAAGTTTCCTGAAGTAACACTATATCAGCTTAAGTGCTCTCAAGGTACGATAATACCTTCTTCCTGTTAACCGAGTTTTTGATGCCATTAACATTCCATGAGAACATTTTCAGAAATTGCTTTGTGTAACCAATCATGTCTAAATGATGTGTCACAGCCGATCTATTGGTATGATAAATGAGAGGGCAAGTGGACGGACAGAACTGTTTATAATCAGTACATAAGAAATTAAAATAACATAAACAAGAGTGAATAAAATATACACTCCTAGATGCTCCACCTGAGAGATAAGCCCCATAATTGTAAATGTCACCAAAAGACCCAATTTTCCTTCCCCCCAATCTGTGGCCCACCACAACAGATTAGAGCTTTCCAAACAAGGACATTTAGGCAACAGCTCACCAGGATAAACCGTCCTTCTACATAACTCCATAGTGCCTATTAGCCAACAATGATATTAGCATGAGACTCGTGATTGAGATTTCAACACATCGGGATCAGCAGTAGTCGATGGTTCCGGAAACCTAAATGGAATTAGGCAGAGAAAACCATAAAATCAGATTACCCCAAATTAGTCACATCATCAGACCACAGGGTACGATGGAATAATCGGATGCATACTACTACATTCCCCACAGGCAACACAAGGCACAAGATGAGTGCCAACCTCAAAGGACTATAGAAGTGTGAATAAATCCCTACATCCCCCCACCCCCATGCTTCCCGATCTCAATCATCAAGCTCCTGGCCCTCCAATGTGAATAGAAAGAGAGAAACACCTAAACGCCCCTTTGGATGGATACTAGACTGAAGGACTATGCACAACACCAATCAAAAGCTAGAGCATACCACATAGGCATCATGAAAGCACCTAGTCCCCTCCTATCGTACCAACCATAACACAATATTTGCCCAATCGCAACATGAAATTTGCTTGTGAGCCACACCAAGTGCATAAAAATGCATAATGAATTCCACTAACACATGGGCTGATTGTACAATTATCCTCTCAATCCTGCAGTAAACGGAACACATGACATTTCCACACAATGCAAACTTTTAAGGGTGAGGTATCCCATCTATCGCAGCGAAAGGTGAAGTATGCAAGCAAAAAACTGACTATTTCCAGAATCCCGTCGGTGTATGAAAACAAAAAACAAGCCAAACCCGCAACATGCAGCACGTCCTGAAAGAGAGCGTGTGATCTTATTTTTACAGTGTGCACTATTGTATAGTTTCTCATTTTTCTTAAAATGTATAAAGTCCATAAATTTGCTTTTCATAATATTAGGTCATATATGCTGTGTATTTCAGGCTTCAATAACACATCAGGACCACGATTTTAGAATATGACAGTACTTCAGAAACCTAAAACCCTTCAGTGTTGGCAGTGGATTCAAACCCCATGATCTTATGGATAAAAAGGAGGAACCAGCTTTCTCTGAGAGCAAAAACATTTACTTCCGACACAGCCCACAAATCCCCTTCCAATTTTCAAGCTGTATACGAGATGATGGATGAAGGTACCAAATGCTCCTTCCTATTTAGAATTCTATGTCAAGACCGGAGGCTCCCATTATGCTTCTCTTTCTTTTATTCGACAATAAAGAAAGCTCAGCAGCAAGATATTTGTGCACCAAAAGTGAATGTGCCATGAGTAATGTGCAGAAAACAGGTGCACCAAATATATATAATAAGCATAGCAATACAACAGTAATATAACAGTAACATCATAACATAAAAGGTAAGAGACTCTGAAGAAACTACATTTCCCAGGGAGCTTAGCTCCAGTTCATTTAGAGGCCACCAACACGTGACCTAGTCCACCAATAGTAGTTCAGATCCCCTGCTCACAGCAAGAGATAAGTACTTCATGTTTAGCACTGCTTATGTCATGATTTTATAATTTAAAAGATAACGTTGCAAAATGTCATAATATATGTTTACTGCATGGTTATAGACTTATACGAATTTTACTTTCAATATTTTTTTTTTTAAAAAAAATTTAAGTCGTCTGGCCTCGGAGACCGCTTAATGTGAAGCTCCGCTTCACACGGTCACAGCTGATCAGCCGTTATTTCATCCGCTCGTCGAGCAGATCCCTCGACGTACTCGCACCGGCTTCCCCGCAGCTTCGTTGCGCTCCTGAAGCACTGGGAGTCCAGCGCGGCCTAGCCGGAGCACGCTGCACCGCCTGCTGGCCGCCAGGGGAGCTCCTGCTCTCCTGGTCCTTTCCTCTACATTCCGGCGCTCGAGCGCGCATGCCCGTTATAATATAACGGTTCTTGCAGCTCGAGCGCCGGAATCTTTCCTCAGAACGAGTGTTTCTTCTCGCGGCTTTTTTCACCGCGGATATATCAAAGAAATCTCCTATTCGGCATATTAAGAACAATTACAAAGCTGAACTGAAATAAGATTACTGGGCAGTGAGAGAAGGCGTTCAGAAGCCCAGAAAAAATTAAAAAAAATAAAAAGTGAGTAAGGTGTATTTATTTTATAATGGCAGAACAGTACTCACCTCAATCAGATCAGGCTTGGTCAGAGGCTGAGGGAGATCACTGTTACATAGATGAAATGGCAATGGCTAATAGTTTGCAGAAGGTTCTGGGATCCTCTGTGGAGACCAGCGTTAAGAAAGCTGTAATGGATATGCTCATTCCCATACAAAATCGCCTAGACACTATGGAGGAGCATTTCAGAGCGAACTCCCCTCCTGGGAGGAAGAGAACACAGAAATGGAAGCACCTTACCGAAGGGGGATGTACACCGGCTCGCAAGAGTAAAAGCTCTACGACCCCCCCCCCCGAGCCAGCCATCTAATGCCACAGCTGCCGTAACGGACGCCTTCTCAAGGCTGAAACAAGCCTTCATGAATAGGAAGGTAACCCCTTCCCATAGCCCTCTTACCCGAGGAGGAAATCAGGGGAAATAGACCCTCAAGCCCGGAGGGATATGGACAGGGCTCGGAAGAAGAAGATCATAATAAGAACGTCTACGACGCTGATCTTTCTCACTACTCTTCAGATGAGGAATTTAATTTTGAGGATTCAAAACCCTCTGCGTCAGGGATTGCGGCAGACCCCATCCCTAAAGTCACAACCGGGACCAAACCTTCTACTGAAGGTACATTTACCCCAGAAGACTTAATACACCCCAGGTCCACCGACTGGGAACCATCTTCCAAGACATCGAGTTACATCCACCTTAGGCTGCGCAAGCCATTCGATAAAGAAGTTCGCGCCAGACTACGTGCTGAATGTCCATGTCCAGACATTGCGGATAAAGTAGCTCTGACTCCAGAGCTTGATTCGAAAATGATTACCTTTCTGGGTAAAAATGTTAAAGACCCCAGGAAGGGTATTGATCGGGCCTAGAAGGCCTGCCAGGATAAAATACTGGAGATAGCAGGTCCAGTAGCAAAAATCTCCGACCTTGCGAATGCAGCCATCACCTCATTGGACCCCATCGACCCAGTGATACTGTCCGGTTGGGTCCAGAGGGATATTTGCCTTTTGGGAAATGCCAGTTGCGCCATCTTAACAGAGCGACGGAAAGGCATCCTGTACAAAATAGATGCCAAATTAACCGAACTAGCAGACACAGAATCCGGCCCAACTGCGCAAGGCCATCTTTTTGGAGATACTTTTATGAAGGAGATGACAAAATTCGTCGGGACATTCACGGCGTTGGACAAAGCACAGGCTTCAATAAAAAGAGTATTTGCAACCAAGGTTTTCTCCAGGGCCGGACGAGGAAGAGGTCGCTCTTCCGGCCGTTACTTCTTCGACAAGAGACCTCAACAATCCAGAGGTCAGAATAATTCCTGGCAAGAACACCCCGACACTTTCTTCCCCTCGAGAGGTCATGGGAGAGGGCGTCCCTGGAGGAGAGCGGCTAGATACCCAGCCCAGCAACAACCCACAGGTCTGTGTACTGATAACTGCGCCAGCGCCACTAACACCTATAGGAGGGAGGTTTAGGATGTTTGCAAATGCTTGGGATACCTTATCGGGAGATGCCTGGGTAAGGGACACAGCTCGGGGTCTACGCCTAGAGTTTTTCACGCAGCCCATTCAGACATGTCGCCCCACTCCCATAGTAATGTCTCTATCAGATCAAACCACCTTAGACAGCGAAATACTCAGTCTCCATCAGAAGCAAGCGATTTGCCCCTGCACAAGTCAGGGGGGCTTCTTCAGTCCCATATTTCTGGTACGCAGGAAGCAAAAAGTGCGCCCAGTCATAAACCTCAGAGTGCTAAACGAATTCATCCTTTACCGCCATTTCAAAATGGAAGGTATACACGTGCCGATTCATCAAGCACACATCAGTTACCTCAGATTCTCCTGGAGAAATCAAGATTGGGAATTCACAAGTCTCCCCTTCGGACTCTCTTCGGCACCTTGGGTCTTCACCAAACTCTTAAGACCTGTAGTAGCTCAATTAAGAGAGCAAGGTGTTCATCTCATAATTTATCTAGATAACATTATTTTCATGGCCCACTCACAGGAGTTAGTTCAGAAACAAACCGAACTGGCAATAAACTTGCTACACAGCCTCGGTTTTCTTATAAACCGGGAGAAGTCAGTTCTACTTCCATCCAAAAATATGGAATTTCTGGGATTCATAGTGGATACACCGAATTCGCAGCTTCGACTCCCATCAGCCAAGATTCACTCTACCAAAAGAGAGATACGCAGACTCTTACAGAAGAACATGTTCTCTCTTCGAGAACTATCAAGAGTGATAGGGCTACTTTCATCTTCCATTCAAGCAACATTTCCTGGCCCTCTTCACTATCGAGAGCTGCAAAGACTAAAAGGCCAACACTTAAGGAGAAGCCTTTCTTATTCTCAACTTCTGACACTGTCTCCTCAAGCGAGGACAGAGCTCAACTGGTGGCTCACTTACATGGACGCCTGGAATGGCAGAGCCATCTTCGGCTCCGCTCCAGATATTATTATCGAGTTGGATGCCAGTCGCTCCGGTTGGGGAGCGAGATGCGGTTCCATAGCCACGGGAGGGACTTGGTCCCCTCAGGAGCTGGACCTTCATATCAATTGTCTAGAGCTTCTTGCAGGTTCCTTTGTAGTGCGCTTTTTTTGCCAAAGACAAAGCGAGTTGCTGTATTTTACTAAAGATGGACAACATCTCAGTGGTAAGATACATCAACCATCTGGGCGGCACCAAGTCGAGACCCCTAGCAGAATTAGCCAAGGACTTCTGCCATTTCTGTCTGGATCACCAGATTTCAGTTACAGCGGAGTACCTTCCCGGCCTCTCAAATGCAGTAGCGGACTGCTACTCCCGCCACTCGAAGGATTACAGCAATTGGAGAATGAACAGAGAGGTTTTCCTCCGCCTTCAGGAGATCTGGGATCCAATGTCCATAGCCCTCTTTGCTTCCTGACTCAACTCCCAACTACCAACTTTCTACAGCTGGAGGCCGGACCCAGCAGAAGCTGCAACAGACGCATTCCTACAGTCATGGTCCCAGGGAATACTGTATGCCTTTCCTCCTTTCACTATGATAGCGAGGACCCTGGTGAAGGCCCGTCAGGAGCATGCAAATCTGATCCTTATAGCGCCGGTCTGGACATCTCAGACCTGGTATCCAGTTCTTCTGGAACTTTCTTCGGATTCTCCAATCCTACTTCCCCAGTTTCCTGATCTCCTATTAGATCCATCAGGTCAACGTCATCCTCTCCTCCTCAGCAGATCTCTGACCTTAGCAGCCTGGAGGACTTCAGGTCAAGATGGAGAGCCCCAGGCATGTCTCACAAAGCGATCAACCTTATCGAAAAGAGCTGGGCTCCTAGTACCCAGAAGAAATATTCCAACTCTTGGAGCATCTGGAGCTCCTGGTGTCGTGAGAAAGGATTACATCCAATTTCAGCACCTGTAGAAGAGATTTTGAATTTTCTAGCATCCCTAGTGGAAAAAGGGCTCGCCTACAGGTCTGTGAACGCCTACCGTTCAGCAATTTCTGCAGGTCATGACCTTATCCAAGGAGTACCAGCAGGAGAACACCACCTCGTCTGCAGGTTGCTCAGGGGTGTAAGGCTTACCGTCCCACCTTCAGCTTGCTATGACAGGCTTTGGGACGTACAGCCCTATCTGGCAAACTCACTACTCTACTCTGCTTGGTATCCTGCAGAAGAGTCTCGGACATCAGAGCTCTAGATCTAGCAGGCAGAGCCTTTTCTCCTGATGGCATTGTATTCCATATTCATAGAAGAACAAAGTACAATTCCAGGGTGATTTCCTATCCCGCCTTTAGAGATCAACCTAAGCTCTGCTTGGTTAAATGCTTAAAAGTCTACGAAGAAAAGACAGCTCCACTCAGAACCTCCCCTAACGGGCAACTACTGATCGCTCTGCGTAAACCTCACAAAGCGGTCTCAGCACCAACCATAGCACGCTGGGTCCGGTGGACGCTAGCTCAAGCATGGATAGACACCAAGCACTTCGGAGTCCATTCCGTTAGAGGAGCCATGGCCTCCAAAGCCTTCCAAGCAGGAGTTCGCCTAGAAGATATCATGAGGATGGCAGACTGGGCAAGTGAATCAGTATTCAAACAATTCTACCTAAGACCGGTAGATCAGCCGGCATCTATTGTGGTAAGTAAGCTTTAAACAAGCATAATGGGAGCCTCCGGTCTTGACATAGAATAAAGATTTTCCATAATAACTTACTAGAAAGTCTTAATTCTATTAAAGACTTGGAGGCGAGCATTATCCCACCCGGCGAGAAAATAACAGCATGTTACCTGATGTCAATTAAATATCTAATGAAAAGATTAATGTTCTGAAATTTACATGTACCTTATCGGAATAACTCCACGATTTTCTCCCACCCTGATAAGGGATCTAGGGTTGTCATATACAAGAGACTAATTTTTCCTTTTCTTTGACAGCCTCCACAGACAAGTCCGCCTGATCACGGCCCGACACAAGTTCTTCTTCTTCAAGTTGGCTACAGTTATCTTCTACTATGGACAGCCAAGTTTGCAGCCCGGAAAGAGGAAGTGTCATCATGTTTAGGACTGTTTATGCAGGGGATCTGAACTACTATTGGTGGACTAGGTTGCGTGTTGATGGCCTCTAAATGTACTGGAGCTAAGCTCCCTGGGAAATGTCTCTTACCTTTTATGTTATGATGTTACTGTTATATTACTGTTGTATTGATTTGCTTATTATATATATTTGGTGCACCTGTTTTCTGCACATTACTCATGGCACATTCACTTTTGGTGCACAAATATCTTGCTGCTGAGCTTTTTCTTTATTGTCGAATAAAAGAAAGAGAAGCATGATGCTCGCCTCCGAGTCTTTAATAGAATTAAGACTTTCTAGTAAGTTATTATGGAAAATCTTATTATGCATAAGAGGGTCAAGCTCACCTCTGACCTTGTTTTTGATGAGCCTTTGTGTTGGCAACTTTTTCATTATTCGCCAGCAGATGCCACATCCTCCTCAGAGATTGACAAATGGATAGCATAACGGAATGAGGCGATATGCCCCAAGGTGGCGGGCCGACCCTGAACGGTTAAGGGCCCGATTGCAGTGAGGGTCCCTTAACAAGGGTGAAAATGCTTTTACCGAAAGGGCCAGCACGCCACTGCAGGGCATATCGACATTAGCTCCCGTCCTACATGGGTGCCAATGGTAACTTTTGTCATTTTCTTTTTTTTAAAGAAAAAAAAAACGAAACTTACCATTCTTTCATGTTCGGGCACCGGCACTACTGCTATCTGGAAGTCCCTTTTTAATGTTCTTGATTGTGACATCATGAACATGCAAACAGACTTCATGAGAGGAGCAGTGTTTGACGTTGGGCCGCTCATTTGAATTTTTCTTTTTACAATAACTCACAATAAGCACAATACGCACCGGGTAGAAAGCTACCGGTTGCTAATTGGAGAGGAGGGAGCGGAGAAGTGAAGGGAAGGCAGTGCTGGCTGCCCAGGCAGCTGAAACGCGATTTTGTGCCTTACAGTACAGTCTGCACTCCGAGCTACCTGATTGGCTAGCAGCAACACCCAGAGTGCAATTACTGCATTACAGATTCCTTCTAGAGCATCACATTCTTTTGGTGACAAGCTACAGAGTAGAACCCATGCTCAACCATGCTGGTGCCCTTAGAGGGAAACCCGGGACATCTGGGGGAGCTAAGCAAGAGCAAAGAGGCACCAGCACCACTACCAACACAAGAGAACCATGAGGGGAGGCCACTAAAGTGCTTTACATAACGTTAGCAAGCCGAACCACAGAGCCCTATTGGCTTCTGAAGGTCAGAGTTTCCAGCAAGTAATCAAAGCCTGACCAATGAAGTGGATTGATTATTTGTTATCTTCCACTGAGCAAGTAGAGTGGGGCCTTTCCTGCCACAGAGCAGCTTCTGTGCTCTACACAAGCACCAATTTCCCCCAGCGATACCCTTACGAGGAACTGTCCCAAGGTGATCAATAGGCCACTGGCAGTTACAACAGTAACACGTATTGTCCGGAACAATGGTTGGGGAAACACCCAGCTCCATCCTGGTTCAACTACAGCAGCTCTACATAGAATCCGTCCAAAGAAGTCCACAGCATTAGAGAACTTTGGGACTGAATCTCTGCCCAGATCTGAATAAGACCACAGTAGCGTTGGCATGATGGCATTAGAGAAAATGACCCAAAGAATCAACAAGAAGCTCTGAAAATGCCCAACTAACCTAGCACCATCTTCCCCAATACATATAATGGTGAAAAAGAAAAACTTCACATAATGATGAAAAAGAAAAAGAAAAATCGTAATGAAAGCAACACCTCCGACAAATGGATATCAATCACCAATATGGTACAAAAGCAAGTGTGAGAAATACAAACAGTGAACAGGAAAATAAATACTAATAAATCAAGGAGATCAAAATAAAATATCAAAATCAATGTTTGTTCTTCGCTGAGCATCCCGCAGCCATTCAACAGCTTCCTCTGGAGGATCTGTTATCTTCAGACCATCTGGAAAGAAGATCTTCAAGATAGAAGGCCACATGAGTGCAGTCTTGATGTTCAAATCCCTACCTCTAATTTTGTTGTCTCATTCAAAGCCTTTCTCTTTTCCACAATCTCTTTGGGCAAATCCAGGAATATTGCAAATGGTTTGCCAGCAAACTTAACTTTCCCTTTATCTCTGGCAGCTCACAGTATATATTTCCTTGACATTTATCATTACCAGGGGCATTATTATCTGTCAGGTTTTCCTTTCTCCATCGTCCCCATTTAACCTGCCTTGAAAGCATTATTCAGATCAGATGCATCCAGAATACCAGGCCATATATGTCTAAGATGATTGAAGCACCAAGGTCTCAGTATCTTCATCATGGATGAATTCCTCCAGAATAACCAGATGCAAATGATGGTTCCTTTTCTTCGTCTCAAGTTCAGTACTCTTAAGATTCAGTCTTGAAAGTTCCCATTTCAAATTGTTGTAGACTGTGAAGCTGCCTTTGATTTCTTTAGTCATATCTACAGTGTCCTTCTCCACTTTTGTAATCCTGTTCTCCAAGTGATGAACTTTTCCTGTTAAATTAGATAGGGAAAACTTCACATCAGCCACACTGAGATATTTTCTTCAGCAGAGAGTATATGTCTTCAGGGCATGGGACCTCTTCCCATATTCCATTTCACTACCTTGTTTGTTCTCTGATGTCTCGATTTTTTTTTCGTGTTGTTCATCTTGTCCAATTGGTAATCTTTATCTCAACTATAGAGTGGGGAGAACAGGAGCTGGAGGCTTAAGATGATGCCTGGTCAAGCAGTATTCTAGAAAATAATAACAGATTTGTGGTTCACTTTCCTCAATTAGTATCCGGCAGGGGGGCGGGGTGGTGGGGGCTGGTGGCCTCCCAGTCAATGAAGGAGCTCACAACAGGGGCAACAGGGGCATTACCAGATGGTAATCCCACCACCCTGAGCCTCCTCAGGGCTAGAGGTAAGTGCTCCCCTCCCCGATCCACAGATTTCCCTTCCCTTCCCTCCCTCCCTCCCACTTACCTTCTTTTTGGATCCTTTTCAGATCCTTTGGATCCTTTTTGGGAGTAGACTCCTGTTCCCAGTGAGTCTGCTCCCGATCTGAGACACGCCGCCATGGAAAGGGAGTATGGACTACGTGTATTCCATTCTCCCTTTCCATGGTGGTCATTTTTTTTTGTTTACCTTTTTTCCTATTTTTTAATGCCCACCATGGAAAGGGAGAAGGGACTACATGTAGTCCTTTCTCCTTGTCCATGGTGGCCATTTTGTTTATTTACTTTTTGTTTTTGCTATTTTCAATGGCCGCCATTCGGAATGGAGAATGGACTTTGTTTCCCCTTCCTTGGCAGCCATTTTATTCTTTTTTCAGTTGCGAAATGCCAGAGTATTTTGCAACTGAAAAAATGTGCTTTCAGTACCCAAGTCGTACGGGCCGGGGTACTAATAGCAATAAGCCCCTCACGGGGGGCATTACCAATTCAGGTAATGTCCCAGGGCCTGTGTTAATGCCTGATCGAAGTGAGGGCCTTAACACAGGCCTCAGGGCATTACCTGAAGCAGTAATGCCCCGAGCGAGAAGAAATTAAGTCAGCAGGCAATCAGTCTAAGGCCTTATTCAATGTAGTATCAAGGTTTAGGAACCCTAAATGTATGTCAGTACCGACCGCCAATTCACAGGAACAGGTCAAAAAGTTCAACAATTTTTTCGAACAAAACATCCTGGATATTCAGAAGAGTATCAAAGAAGTAATGACTCCAGAAGAATGGGGAAATGTTGGAGAAGAGGAAGTAGGGGAAACAAATCAGGAAATCAGAGATCTTCAGCTTCTAGCCTTCTTAGAGGGAAACAATACAGGCTCTAATACTTCAACTAAAACCTACAACAGATCTGGCGTTTCCTATGCCAGCCTGCACTGTCATTCATCTGGCAAGCAATCTTACCGCATTCATAACAACCTTTGTGAACAAATCACTCACAGAAGGCCATGTCCCATGCGCACTCAAGGCCGCGTTGGTAAAACCTTTGGTGAAAAAGCCCAATCTAGATCCTATGATACTTAAAAACTACCGTCCAGTAGCCAACCTATGCTGGCCTACTAAAATCCTGGAAAGAATTGTTTGTAACCAATTTCAGCAGTTCATTGATAGTAGAGACATCTTAGATGAGCATCAATCGGGGTTTCGCCCTAACCATGGCACTGAGACTGCCCTACTAGCAGTCCAGGATGACCTATTGGAGGCAGCAGACAGGGGAAGCAATTCGATATTATTGATGCTCGACCTGTCTTCGGCGTTCAACACTATTAATCATAAGATTATACTCCAACACATCGAAAATATTGGCAGAGCAGCTAAAGTAGTGGTGGACTGGTTTGACTCCTTTCTACAGGACAGAACTCAGCAAGTGACACTGGGAGCATTTCTCTCAGAATTAATACAACTGAGGTGCGGAGTTCCTCAGGGATCAGCACTATCACCTCTGATATTCAACTCATATATTCGACCACTATTCGACATCTTGAGGAAACACGGTTTACGCTTTCACTCACATGCCGATGACACACAGATTTATGGGGAGATAGATAATCTATCTGAGGCATTTGAAAGGATAAACCAATGTATGCAAGATATAAAAAAAATGGATGGCCTGCAACCAACTTCAACTTAATGCAGGCAAAACAGAAGTCATATTATTTAGATCAGAGAAGAAAAATAGAGAGGAAGTCATAAATACCAACCCACAGATCTTGGGTGTGAGCATTCCGTTCTCAAAAACGGTGAAGAACATTGGGTGTATCTGGCAAGAAAATCCTGCCAGTGAAGCCCAGGTAGGGGCAAAAGTAAAAGCAGTATACTATTCCCTGCACCTGTTTAGGAATATACTCTCCTTTCTAATTCCCCAAGATTATCCAGTAGTGGTGGGAGCCTTGGTGAACTCCCACCTAGACTACTGTAATAGTCTTATGACAGGGATCCCTGGGAAACAAATGGTAAGACAACAGAGGGCCCAGAATGCGGCAGTTAGGTTAACGCCCAGCTGAGCATAAGAGATCATGTATCCACAGCCAGAAAAACCTTGCATTGGCTGACGGTGGAGGACCGTATCAGATTTAAGGTGGCATGCTTGGTATACAAGTGTTACCATAGACTTGCACCCCGATATTTAAACACTAGAATCCTTCACTACTATCCATCTAGAGACCTCCAATTAGGAGACAAACTCCTGTTACGTGTCCCTAGGAAAACATGTATCTCTAAAGGTGACAGGAGATTCTCTGTGTCTGGACCCAAGCTGTGCAACCAGTTGCCCTTTAGCATTCGTTCATGCACTACCCTGGTAGGGTTTAGAAAAGAATTCAAAACCTTCCTATTTAAATAAACTGAAATGAATATACCCTTTTAGGGCTACTTCAGGCTCCCGCAGCGATACACTCAATCTCTAGTTAACATCTGCGCCCGAATGCAGTTACCTGCCTGGTGCGCTCAAGAAATTACTCAAAATAAAAATAAAAATAAATCAGCGAGGGGTCTAATTGCTTAATTAAACTCCTACATCGCTTCATAATAGTGCTTTAATTCTCACGGGCCGCCATGCTCTACAAATATAGCTGACCTAACTACCTCAGGTGAAGTGTAGGGCTTTTTTCAATAGGACATTTTTTTCAGGACTCCCATGCGCTCTTACTAGAGCAGTTATACATATCTTTTCAATATTTTTTAAATTAAGATATTCTTTAAATGCACACTTCGCTTTGCCAATACTGCTTCAATGTAAGGAACTCATTGCCATTGTGTGCAAAATATACCTCACCACAAAAATAGAATATCAGTTTATGCGTTCTTTGGTTACTGCTAAATGTACTGAAACCATCAATACCGTTTGCAAATGTGATTATGCCTATTTTATATGCCATGAATTGTATTCCAGCAAGTAATAAACCTATCCAATGGGACTATGCTTCTCAGTTCTTCAGCAAAACTGTATTGTTGTGAGCTACTTCGCTCAGATATATGTGTGCAATGAATTGTAGCCACAAAGAGAATTGGAGGGAAATTGCATCCGCTAAATGAATGGTGTGGTCAAAGAAATGTGTGGTTGGTGAAAGCTGAAGAAAAACAGAAAACTGTGTAACTTTGCGGCTAAATTGCAACCTTCACAAAATCATAGCGGTGTAAAACATACTTTGCATGCCCCTATTGATGGGGATGGAAATGCATGTAATACAGCAGCCCCCCCAGACAATATAAAGTGCAATTGGCATCTGAGACCTCATCTTCTCAAACCTGGGTAAAATGTTGGCAAAGACCCCGTACTTGCATCGTCTGGGGACCCGGCTCAGGCAGGAGTTAGGAAAAGCAGGCTGACTACTTCCTGTTCTTGTTCTATTCAGGCTCGAAGGTCCCAAAAACTGCCCGCTGTAAGTATGTTGGGGAATGGTAGTTTGTTATTAGGACTAATACCCGTAGGCCACTTTATTTGGGATACAGGCTATGGGTTTTATAGGGACAGAGATTATGTTCTCCACTGCTGCTTGCATCATCATTTCTTCAATTTTGGAGCATAAGAGCTTCTGTCCATGAACAGGAAGCTGAAGCAAGATGGCCTTCTTGTGGTTTGGGGGGCTTCACCTTTCTATATCCTGTGTCAGTGGTGTCATCTGGACAAGACCCCAAAGAAAACACCAATGGTGATGGCTTCATTGAGATTAAACGAGATTTCAGAAGTGAATAAAACCTTTTCTGGGATCTTCAACAGCTGAGCACAATCAGCTCACTTCTTCAAGATGCTAATGAGTGCATGAAACTCATTCAACTAAGACTGAGCCGTTTAGGCTGAGCAGGTGTCGGGGCTAATAAGTTTAGTGCACCTTGTGTCCTCTTTAGAGCTGCTTTCAGTGTTTTGTCCTCCTGGTTGGTCAGTGCAGCATCCCGGGTGGCAAAAAGATGTGCCCAGAGAAGCAGGGAACAATTCATTTTACTTTCAGGGATTCCAGGAACTCCATTTTAAGCCACTGCTATGGGTAAAGCTTGGACCAGACACTGCCTTCCCTGGCACTTTCCATTTTTTGGATATTATGTTTTAGTCACTCTATAGGATTGGGAGGCTTATGACATTCGCAGGTTCATATCGGCTTCATACATCAGTGATAGCAGCATCCTCTTCCTTGGGAGGGACAGCACTGTAAACCTACATTCTGCAGAAGGTGAGAAGCCACATCATCTACAACCACCCTTCTTTGGAATTTCCCTGGCATGTCTCATTTGGCCTCTTCAATATCTAGTGCCTTCTGGATTGCCCCTGTACCTACTGCGTTTCAGTATTGCCAGTCTCTGGGATGTGGTTGGGGAGTCTAGCATCCAGGGTTGAATAATTGACTGGCTCATGGATCATGCCTCCTAATTCGGCAATTGAGATGGTTACTGGGAGGGTGGGATTTGGTGGTGGTGTGATGGTGCTGGGTGCAACAGATGCAGGACCCATAAAGACCATGGAAGCATGTGGGATACAAGGGGAACTAGAGCCACTCACTCAATGTGCCTTGAAATTAACCTCTCACTGTGCCCATATCTCATGTGGTAATCTTTGTGACGGTGGAGCAAGGAGGCTCACCAAGGCACCTCATAAATCTTCCTGCTCAACTGCATGCCACCACATCTACTGATTCCCAGCTTCTTAGTCCCACCTGTTTGTTGACTTTTTATTTATTAATTTATTTATTATTTATGTTTTTTTCCCTCCGTTTGTTCCCCCTTCCATGCATTTCTTCCTCTCCCCCTCTACCATGCACTTGCGCGTTCTCAATGTCACTGGGCCTAGTAAGATCGTTGTTTTTGTTTCTCCTCTGTTCCCCGTCCCTTGCCTTGTCGCGCTCTGAAACTCTTGTGTATGAGCGCGATAGAAATAAAATATCAATATCAATATCAATACCTGAAACTCTGTACATCAGCCTCAGACTATCCGCACTCAGTGCTCCATGTTGTGGATCGCAATCCTGCCCCAATGGGCATTCCAGGTTCAGCCCAGGGAGGCAGAGCAGAACTGAACCTTATTGCACATCCCACCAAACAGGGAGACCTGTCTGAGACTCCCAGAACATTCAACCTGAAACAGACCAGTCTCAGCCCGAAATAATGAAAGGAGGATACAACAGAGGCTAGTAAACCTTAACTGTAGTAAGATACCGGTCTGGTGGAGGCAGGACAAAAAAACAGGTGGACTAATAGCCTGAGTACTTTTTATGCTGGGCAGGTAGGGCCAGGTACAAACTTTTGCTTTTACAATTCACAGTGGGATATCTCCCCTTTACGGGAAGTCGACTCATATGAATAAACACTCGGACAACTGGGCGAGACACGAAGATAAAGACGTTTTGACAAATGTGAAAGTCAACCGATTATTTTTGTATACGTGTACTTTCGGGGAATATGATTTTGTATTACGAAATGCAACCGAAAGTCTGCTCTCGTTTTAAAAGTATTGCAAAGGTGCATTTCACTGGGGATTAACTACACTTGCCAGCACCATATTGCCCGCCAGGATTAAAGTCCACTGACAGAAGTTTCCTGGTTGTGTGAGAAAACGCTTGCTAGTTGCCACGGATACGCTATCGTTTGGGAGCGCAGGAAGTGACCTGTTTTCAGTTCTCTGACCAAAGAGCAAACCAGGGAGTCACCAACATGAAGGATCCACTGGCCGGTTGCACGGTGAGTAAATGATTTAAATGCGCATTTATATGTTTACTCCTCAAATTAAACAGGCTGCTCATACAAGAAAGCAGGAAAACAATAACAAATGAATATTTCGTTTTTTATGAGACCTGTAGAAAACGGTATTGTCCTCGCGTATGCAAGAGCTTTTTAAGATCCCTCTATTATGACACAGTGGAAGTCCTAAAACATAGTTCACTCGGATGGTAAGGTCTACGCAGTCCAGCGTTGCCATACTTTACACTGAAAGAACACTATCTATGCATACCTTTCCGTGGTGCATATTACAGATACAGCCGGGTGAACAATTCATTTCAAACATGTGCCGGCAAAGGAACATTCATTTATGTATGCGAGGATCTCTGTTTTCGTGCGTAAGTCTATAGTCTGGTGTTTTTGTCATATCACATATTACCCTTCTTAACTAGCTCTAAAGGTTTACAATGTAGGAGACAATATCACTACACGAACCCCCAGACAGCTGCTGGATTCGATCACTAGTAGGAGCGATTATAGTGCCATCTGCACACAGGTGTAGACAAAATCAGTCACCCTTTTTTTTTTCAAAGTTGAAAACAGTGAAGTTTGGGTGCCATTGTGCAATAAGTGCTAGTGCTGTTCTGCGGAAGAGGCACCCACACTGTCCATCAAAATGAGATCAGGGGCCTGATGTATAGAAGAATTTTCAATTGGACAATCCCATTGAAAAAGCTTTTGTAAATCAGGCCCCAGATCTGTTATGAAGCCCCCCCCCCCACCCACCACTTTCCCTGATGTTGTGGGGAATAGAGGGGGCGGTTTCAGCTTCACTCTTGTGGGGGCCCTCCCTAACACCAGTGACAGGGCCTGTCCTTAGTGAGAGCTGTGAGGGCCTGCTCTGTGCCCTTGGCACGGCTCACCCTTCAGGAAGGTGCACACTATATATCCCAGTGTGATCTACACTGTGTCTCCATCACTGAGATGTTTGCCTGCTGGAGCTTGTTCCATAATGGGATCATGTGACTGGGCAGTGGGACGTACCTCATTTTCATGGGGAACACTTCCAGGGGAATGAGGTTACACCCTTGCACAGATGCATGCTGTTCGGTGCATATTTCACATTACAGAAAGAACCATGCAGTCCCTTCTTTTCTTAACAATGGGCATAGGATGTGCAATAACTGCCATCAGTTGACCACTTTGTTTCACTTTTCCCATTTAATTGTGTGATGCACGTTGCGTGGTATGGCCCATGAGAATATTGCTATTACTACATATTAGAAGTAATTCCAAGGGATCTTATGCATTATTGAGCCTTTCAAGTCAAGCCTTTGGTAGAATACCATGCATACAATTAAAAGTACTTGACCTAATGTTGGCAACACCCAAAACGTGGAAGGAGTTTTGGGCTGCTCAAATTCTATTAGCATGGACAGCAGGTCATTTTAGTGTCAGTATTGCTATCGTTTGTTTTAGCATCCGTGTCCACATGTGAGTTTCACTTAGTTTGAACACTCTAGAAAACATTACATGGTGCAATGAGAGGCAGAAAAAGACACTGTCCATTACACTTTGCGTTTAGGCCTATGCCACTTCAAAGGTTTCCTAGTACGCATCACTGAATTCGATTGTAGTCCTCATTATAAATTTGTCGGTGTGGGAATAACATGCTGGTAATTCCGTTTACTGACATGTTCTGTACCTGCAAACTACAAGTTTGCCAGTGTGGAGGCCAGAATTACCTCCAGCAAACAGTAATTCTGCCACCCCACCAGCAAAAATTCCCAATATTATTGGCTCTGTTATACCGATGCCAGTAATACCTGCAAATCCTTTTGGAAATTAACATCCCTTACCAGCACTTGTAATCTGCTGGTAATTCCGACAGACCAAGTGTTGATATCAGTATTAAAGTTTGGTGGCATCCCACTGGATTTCTCGGCGGAATAACACCAAACATGTAATGAGGCCCTATGTCTTAGTTGCAGTGGAGATAATTAGATTGTGTCACTATTGCAATAGTAGGACAAGCTTTTGTTAGCATCAAGTATATGGCTGAAGTACCATGTAGTGCAAGCATTAAGTAGGGTAGATATTGATCTTTATTAGAATAAGGGCCACCTGCCACATTTTCCAGAACCCGGTGTGAAAAACCAGAGGGTGTTTCACAACCCAGTCCCCGGCAGTTTCCCATACTCGAGTGGCCAGGGAAAGGCCATTGGTTTTGGGTCCTGGCCATGGGGGTGGACATGCGATCGAGGATCAGCTGGGAAAGGGATCCTCAGGGAGTGGGGGAGATGCACTCTATAGCAAGACATGGTATCCCCTTTTCCCACAACACATCTAACCCCAATCTCTCCTTACTTTATGGGAAACTACAACTCCCATAATTCCTCCCCACTTTACCTTGACAAAAGTACTGCACCAAGGAAGATGAGGAATGAGGTTACCTCTGCGGACTTGCACTGGCCAAGTCCCTGTAATGAGGCCAGGCAGAGTCAGGCATGCAATTCTAACAATGAACACTTGCCTCTTATTAGTACTCCCTGTGAAGGTAAAAGGTGGTGCGCACTAGCACACTTTGAGCGAGGCAGGGTACGAGAAGGAACAGCCCTTCTGCAGCTGATGCGAACCAGGCTGTGGGAGGTGGTAGGACAACAGGCGGACCGACAGTTGCGAATATCAAGAGAAAGCCAGGCAAGATTTCCATGCTTTCGGGAGGCTCTGAGAGTTCAAAAAGCAAAGCGGCCGAGCAGAGGAAAGAAACCTTCAAGTTGCCAGAAAGCAGTCTGCGACCCTCCCGAGTGAACGGTAGAGTTGGAGAGGAGCAGAAGTGGCGTTATTAACTGCCTTGAGCTGAAGGAAAGAGACAAAAGAAATCCAATTAACATAGCCAGTGAGTTATCAAGGGAAACAAGAGTCTGGTTGATGTTAAAGGGAAAGTGACTGCCATTTGAAAGTTGAAGGTTGCGTGTGTGCCGATAAATCCAATGAACAGAACAAGTGATGAAAGAGAAGTATACAAAGTAATAGAGTGATCCTGCAAGATAAAGTCTCACATTCAAAAGTCTCTGTGGAATGTTTTTGGATTTTGAAAGATATTGTAAGCGGAGGTCAAAGGAAGCCGCGGTAAGGAAAGATAGTTGAATAAGAGGAAAGTGACATTTGTGAACTGTGAAATATGCCAGGCGGGCAAAAGTTAAATCTAAGAACTGTGGAAAAAGGCCAAGAAGGGGAGTGTAAGAGAAAGAGAACTAAAGTATGAAGAGGCATTGGTGCTGCAAGTGAAAGTTTTGAATTGAAGGATTGTTAAAAGAGAGGTTGAAGTGGTCCTGCAGAGGTCTGTGTAAAAACCTTGTTGTCTCGAAAGTCTTTGACAGAGTAAAGATATATGAGATAAATTGTGGGGAAGCGAACCTCCGCAAAGGAGGGACAGTCTCAAACCCAGAAGAGGGAAGCCTGTGCAGAACTGTGAGCAATTGTGTGATAAAATGGAACAAGACATGCTCGAGCCCAGCAGAGGGAAGAATGTGCAGAACTGTAAGAAATTAATAATATGTGAAATGAGTATTGATGGCAAAGACCAAGGAAGTGATTGAACTACCAGAAGTTGCAAGCCTAAGATTGAACTGTTGAATCGTAGCAGTAAGCCAAAGTGTGCAGGTCTGACAGAACTGTGTCATTCACCCATCTTTTGTTGTTTGAGAGACTCTCTAGACCCCGTAAGACTGAACCTGGGGAGGGAGTTGGTGCTGAAGCCATTCTGACATTTTCTTTTGAGACATTATTTTTATTTAGTATTCCCTTAACACATTTGTTATTCTAAGAAGGAGGGCAAGGTTAGGTTTTGTTAGTATAGGCCTTTTTATTTTGACCAGACTGACTTGGACGTATTTGATATTGTTTAATGTTCCTGCTTACTCCCATTTTAGAGTTAAGGCCAGTAGGAATTCTACCAACCCAATCAAAAGTGTAAATTAAGGTTTTCAAAACATGTATCCATTGTGTCTGTGTCTACTACTGATACCATGCCTTCCTCACACTGGCTATGTTGAACTAGGCCCAGTTAGATTTCGCAGCTCAGTAATAAGCACTAGGCTGCATTGTTGAGCTTTTGTCCCGTTCATTAATTAGATATTATTCTTGGTTCCCTCCAGCGAGTGTTCTGTAAGTGATTTCAATCCGGCACACACCTCAGTCAAAGCCTAGCATGTAATACACAACTGAAATCCTTATTTATTTTTGTCTAAAAGTTATTTTATTCTGAACGGTGTACCACTCATATCACGCCCCTCTCCTGGAACCTCCCCCGGTCACACTGAACCAGGAATCAGGCTGGTTTGCAAAATTAAAATATTTATTTATGTATTTACAATTTAATCACACTATGTTTTAATGGGTACACAATAATCACCAAATGGGGTGATGTAACACTGAATAATCTCTTTAATACACAAAGTGTAATAGTGAGCAAAACAATTCAGCACAGAATTTATACTTTTGTTTGTGTTCAGATCAAATAGCACTGTGGTTACTAGTTCCCCCTGCACCCCTCAACTCCCCAATAGGCAATGTAAAGAAATAGGAGGAGAGAGAGCAGGTATTCAGGAATGGAAGAATTCAAACAGAATATCAATCACAATTTCCCCCAGCAACACAAGAGAAAAACGGAATTGATTGGCAAGCTGTCAGAATGGTTTTTAAAGTTATCTTAGAATGGATTGGGTAAAACACTAAATATAGTCTAAATTGCTGAATTTGTTATAATTCTTATGGGAGCCGCTTTGGATAGTTGCACACAAACACTAGCAATGATTTAATACTAAGAAAGAATTTGAAATCTTAAAATTAAGGTTGGGAGCAATCAAAAGCTGTTTTACACGTGTCAGAATTTCCCAAAAATGACATTTTCGGCAAACTTTTCACTGAGCAATAATCGGGATAATAGGAGAACCGTATGGATTTGGGATGTGGTTTTAGATGCAAATTAAAGCTGTGCATGTTAGCTCAAACACTGAGGAAGTTATGGACGTTTTAGTGGAGGGCGCAAAAATGGAAAACAGGAATGCACTTTTAAAAGACAAAAAGGATTTCTTACACTAGAGGATGACTATGAATAAACGTATACCACACAAGAACACAGCCACTTGATCAGAATGACTGCCTGAGGTGGTCCCGCCTTCTTCAGATGAGAAAAGATCAGCGCAAAGATAGTTTTAACAATACTATCACAGGAGGAAGATAGGGGCGATCGGATGGAGAGTTCAGCCAAT
This sequence comes from Ambystoma mexicanum, assembly GCF_040938575.1. Classification (NCBI taxonomy): domain Eukaryota; kingdom Metazoa; phylum Chordata; class Amphibia; order Caudata; family Ambystomatidae; genus Ambystoma; species Ambystoma mexicanum. The sequence goes on along the minus strand of NC_090931.1, from coordinate 1,005,264,023 downwards.
TCAAAAATACTCCTAACAATGCAGGTTCTGAATACAAGATAGGATGGGTTTAAGATAGGGATTAACTAAGCAAGGTACATAGGCTAGTAACACAGTTCTATCTATAGATACTCACTATATATGTTTTTAAACAGAACCCTCAGGATTCTGGTCCATCAAAATTCTGGTCAGGGAAGGGAATCTGGTTCTGGGAAGACAGCTGGGCACATCGGACTGGACTGGGTCTGCAAGGGCTCTGGTCACAGCACGGCACAGGACTGGATCGGATCTCCAAGGTACTCTGGTCACAGCATGGCACAGGACTGGATTGGATCTGCCCCTTTTGGTTCTGATGATGATTATTTTCAGTAGGCAAGCAGTACAGCGCAGCCCGGCTGTATTGTTATGCTTCCCCTTAGGTTTGTGGGGTTGGTTCTGGATCTGGAAATTGAGGCCTAGTTGAAAAGTGATTCAGCTATGCAATGGGCCTTTCTGCTCTGCCAAGTTTCTGGAGTCTGGAGCAAGGAAGATGTAAAGTTCCGCAGCATGGTGCTCCACCAGCATTCGGATAGTGGGTGAATCTGTCTGTCTTTATCTGCCCTCTGCTGTCTCTATTTAAGATTTGATACATGCAGTGTGTTTGCTGGTTTAGCCTAAACTCGCCCCTTTGACAGGGATTGGTCACGGCCTCCTCTCTGCCCTGATAGGAGGAGAAAAACAGTGTGTCACCTTTATGGTGTGGGTTTATGAGGCTTAGAGTCCACCCCTAGCCTCTTGAACACAACATCTACTTTTGACACAATACATATTTACACATGTGCAACCTCTATAACAACCACATATACAGATTACCTATTTTGTACAGCAGCTACCCCTCAAAGCCCCGTAGCTATGGGATCTTGTGTCTGCTTCTCACAGAATTTTGCCCTTTTCATCTGGAACACAATGTCCAATTTAGGAGCACATTTCTACAAATGTGCGCGTTGAACATGGGCCTACGTGTATAAAGTTTCATACTTCTAGCAGAAATACATTTTGTGAAAAATCACATTTTCTGCCATTTCTTTCCAGAACATATCACAGAGTTCTGGCGCCTCTTGAAACGGGCAGCCAAAATTTACATTTACAATGCTGTTATTTCTATATTTTGAACAATTTTACATAATAAGTTATCAGTCTTTTTAAAATGTGTCTTTTGTCCTTGTTAAGCAACAAATGGTTGTTTAGCTCCACCCCTTTGGTTTCTCCCTGGGACCCAGGAGCCATCCCCCTTTTTTTCTTCTGGCAGAGGCCATTTACGACTGTCTTCGCACTTCGCCTTTCCTGAGCAGCAGTTGTTCATTGTTCCCTTTTGCCTCTGTAGCCCAAGATCTTTCCAAACCCTATAGTTATCACTGAGGTTTGATTTCCTGCTGCAGAGGAAGAAGGCCCCTGTGAGGAAACCTGTTATTCCAGTTTGGTTGGCTTTAGCCAGGCTTACATTTAAATGTAAATTCTGTTGCATTTTTCCTTAGTTTCAACAAAACTTGTGATTGCAAAATAGCAGCTAGAATTTTCATTCTAGGTTTTAAACCATGGGATTAAACAATTACAACATAGGTTACTCTCAGTAACAGGCCACTTAGATTGCAAACATTTGATTTAAGTTTATACATGTTTAAAGTTTACTCAGGCAGGCTTCTGACAGCTGTCATTCATGCAGCCCCTTTTTCTGTGGAAATCCTGTAAGTTCACAATGGTTTCTTGAACTAAGTGAATTGTAGCACCAAGCAAGCATTTTGGATGTTTAAAGGTGTTTTGTGCCGACATTCTGCAGTTTCAGCAACAAAGAAAAAGGATTTAAAGCAAGATTTTGGGGTTTCCTTTAGCAAAGTACTGCTTTTCCTTCTGTACTCCATCTTTACATGTTGTTGAGCCCAGTGACATGTTTAAGGAGTGAGATCTCTGTTCGACCACTGACAACATGCATGGCAGATTGGGCAGCCATCTTTATGTGCTTTGCAGAGCACAATTTTCAGAGGTTTTGGCGCGCACAAGGGGTTTTGCGGCCATTTTATTATTTTTGGCACCATCAGAACACAGTGATGCCGCATGGCAGAGCTAAAGTGGGTTAAGACATCCCACAGAGCCCCCCCTGCCGACTTTAGTTTGACTGCCCATCAAGGGGAAGTCAGGAGATTGGGAGGTGCTTTCTTTCTTTGGTCCAGGTGGAGAAAGTCATCTGCTTCTCCCATCAGTGCTGGATCGACATGTTCTCCTAGCCGGTTCTGAATGGCAGTATGGAACGATACTTTGGGTTCCTTGGGTCTTTCCTCCCGGTCCCCGAGTGGTCCTCCTTGGTACTTTTAAATTCTTGGTTCCAGTGCTATGAGACAGAACAGAGCATGGTTATGGAAATTTCCCCACTACTATTCATATAGTGGGGCAGATGCATACATTGAATACAGTTTACAATATTCCTTGCCTGTAATTACTAATGATTTTAACAGGTGGAATGGTTTTAACAGGTTGATTATTCTAGGTGGCCGGAATTTCCCCCATATGGGTTTCCAGTTGGGTCCTCTATTTCCCGCAAAGTATGCCTCGGATAGCAACTCTTCAGCTTGTTTATGTGGACCAACTTGTCTTCCCCTTCTGCCAAACTGCCCTTGGGGATGCAGATTTTGCAGGCGACTGTGAGATCATGTCCACAATTTCGAAAGGACCCCGCCAGCTTGGGAGGAATTTGCGCTGTTTGGTTTGGTTCCTTTGGAAATTGTACAAGTAGACCTGGTCTCCTACTCGGTATTCTTTTTTAGTTGTCTTAAGGTCATAGTGGTTCTTCATACTGTCTGCAGATCTTTCTAGATTCCGCTGAGCATAGGCAAAAGCATGTTGAAGGTGTTTTCTCAGATTCTCAACATACTCATGAGTTGTGGAGGCATTTATCAAGGTCTGCTCTTGGGTTCTGTAGAGCAGATGCTGGGAAAGCACGATCCTTCGTCCAGTCATCAGCTCAATTGGAGACATTTTTGTTGCAGAAGAAGGGGTAGATCTGATGGCCATCAGGACAAGAGGTAATCGAATGTCCCAACTTGGCCCAGAATCTGCCACAAACTTTTTTAATATGCTCACAATCGTCTTGTTGTGTCTCTCAACTCCACCACTAGAGGCTTTCCGGTAGGCAATGTGTAGTTTCCTTTTGACCTCAAGAATCTCCCACATCTTTGTCATCACTTCGCTAGTGAAGTGGCTACCTCGGTCTGACTCAATCCTTTGGGGTAGTCCAAAACGCGAGAAGATGTGATTGATCATCAGGGCAGCTGCTGCTTCTGCCTTCTGCCTTGCAATTTGGGGCCGCAAGACATTCCACCCATTTAGTGAACAAGCATGTTAAGGTCAACATATACTTGTTCCCCCTAGAGGAGCGAATCACGGGCCCGATAAAATCTACTTGTAAATCTAACCAGGCAGTGTCATCCCCCTCTTTTGGAGGTGAGCACGGTGTGTGAGTGAGGTCGGCTGAAATTGTGCACAAAAAAGACACCCCTTCAAGTATTGGTCGAGGTCCTGCCCCATGTGTAGCCAGTATGCAACCTCTCTCAAGATTTCTAATGTCGTATGAAACCCCCAATGACCAGCTGTGGCCGCGTCATGGGCTTGACTTAGCATCAGGCTTTGGAATGAGGCGGGGACCACCCACTGGTCATGGCCAGCTATGGCTCTCCTCACCAACAAAACGTCTTTGATTCAGAACATTTTTGGACATTTCATCAACACTCTGAGGTCCTCTTTCCCTATGTAATTGGTATCTGTCAAGGGAAAGTTCTCAGGGTCCTCAATGTGTTTATAAAACTTACCAATTATTGGATCCCCTTTTTGAGCCATAATCAAATCAGCATCTGGGGTCTCCTTACTCCATTGTGCAGGTCAGTGTTCATTGTGAGCATTTGTTTGGGACCTAGTGATAGCAGTGACCTGGATTTCCCCCAACAGAGACTCGATCTCAAGTAGATCCCCTTGAATGGCTCCGGTTTTGGCCAGCTGATCAGCTAGGTCATTTCCAGTTTTGTCTGGTCCCTCTAATTTCGAATGACCCTTGATCTTTTTCCAGTAGATGGTCATCCTATTTGAGGTGACCAGATCATCAATATTTCGTATTAATTTTCCATGTTTCAATGGTATATTATTAGCACATAGCATTCCTCTGGTTTTCCATTTAACCAGGTGCTCCACGAACACGTTCCATACATAATCTGAATCAGTGATTATGACCAGTTTGTGGAGTTGGTGTTGGACAGCATTGAGGATGGCTTGATGCAAAGCCATCAGCTCTGCCACTTGACTACTTCGGGAATGATTTTGTACCCAGCGTAGGGTTCTGGGGCATCATTCACCCATGTATTCCCTATGCCGCCACAAGTTCTTTTTCCCTGTTGTTGTCAATATAGTAAGAGCACCCATCCACATAGACAGTGGGCATTCCCTCACACTGGTCTTCTTCATAGACTTTGTGTGGGGAATTAAGGTATGCATCCATGTAGTCCATGATTTTAAGCCTTTCGTCCTTGAGACAGTTTTCTCTGGCACAATCATGCAAGTCAGCCAGGCCTTGCGTGAGGGGACTCTTCTTGTTTTGGCCATATCTGACCTCCACAGGAAAGCCTTGCATTGACAGAATCCAGGAAGTAATTTGGGAATTACTCACATTTCCGGCCCGGATTCTGTCACTTTGTAGATATTGCAAAGGTTGGTGTGGAGTCTCCACTATGATGTGTTCCCCCTGGATAAACGGGCGGTAATTCGTCAATGCCCACACCCTTGCCAGGAGTGCCTTCTCACAATCATTGAATTTTTCCTCCACAGAGGATAAAGTCTTACTCGCATAGGAGATTACTTTATTCACTTTGTCATGCTTTTGATATAATACTGCAGTCAACCATGTATTTGAGAACCCTGTCTCCAAGAAGAACCCCTTGTTTTTGACAGGGTAAACTGGGCAATGTGCTTCTGAGAGGCTTCTTTTGAGTTGTCTTAGTGCCTCAGCTTGTTCTGGACCCCACTCCCACTTGACCCCCCTTCAGAAGATGGATCAGGGGTCTTGTGATCTCTGCCTAGTCCTCAGTTAACTTTCTGCTGTAATTAGTTAGTCAAGGAGGCTCCTTAGTTCCCGCAGAGTTGTGGGGTCTTTTATTTTCTGGTGGGCTTCTACTTTCTTTTCCTGGGGACAGAGACCCTGAGGAGTTATCTCATGCCCCAAGAAATGTACACGAGTCCTGCACGTCTGTGCCTTTTGAAAGGAGAGTTTTGTTCCGGCAGCCCTCAACTGTGTCAGGACATAACGGATCTCCGCTATGTGTTCCTCCATAGTTGAGTTTTGACTAGAACATCATCTAGATAGGCCAGGTTACCCCCCTCACCCAGGTCGGGCATGGCCTTATGTAGAAAGATGTTAAATTAATTGCCGGAGTTGATGTATCTGAAGGGAATCCGGGTCCAAGTGTACTGCTGCCCCCGAAGGTAAAGGCCAGCTTGTATTGGTCCTCCCTACTGACAGATACAGTCCAGTACCCATTGGTCAGGTCAATTGCAGTGAATACCTGTGATCCCTGGATCGGGCCAGGCCTTGGTCAATGTAGGGAAGAGGCCATCGGGAAGTATGGATCCGTTCTATGAGCTCCCTTAGGTCAGCACAGAGACTCCACTGACCGTTAGGTTTCAAAATCCCCAGCACCAGATTATTGAAGGTGCTGTGGACTGGACAAATTGTCCCATGGGACTCAAGGTTCTTAATTATTTCAGTAAGGGACTCCATTGATGCGAGAGGCAAGCGATATTGCTTCACAAACACTTGAGTCATGCCCGGGTCCGTGGGAATAGTTGTTGTGTTGATGTCGGTGTGACCACAGTCATATGAGTCCACCGCAAAGAAATCTTGAAAATCTAAGAAAACTTGTTTCAATTTTTACCTTTACTCCAGAGTCTCACAGGCGTCAGCTAGGTTGACTCTCTCTTCAACCATCTGCCTGAAGCCTGGAAAGACTTCTGGTTTGGCTACCTCAGCGGTCTCCTCCACCTGGGTGGAGAAGTCCCTGGTGAAAGTGCTGATTTGGACTGATGAATTCAGGTGGGGAAGGCAGTCCTCGTGGACTTGAAAGATCACATCATCCCTCCTGAAGTCACAGGTCACATCTTCCTTACCATAAGAGCTGAAAGAGTACACCAGGAAAATCCCCCGTGCCGGTTGAAGATCCTGTCTGGTGTTGTGTTATTGTCGCTATCACTGTCAAAACAGTTCCTGGGGATTGGTCCTAACAGTTCATTACATAAATCTATGGATGAATGTTGATCATCAACCGCCATTCCAATAATGGTGCCTGCGCCCAGAGTGATACTCTTTAGGTCGCTGTTATCCACCTTTATTGGAATGGTGCCGTGTTCTATGTTGACTAGTGGTGTTGGGTTTACCCCCAACCCTTGCTGTTGTAAATGAGCATTAAGATGGACATAGGCGTCTGGATTTTTCAGTTTCTGTCCTCTTTTAATTTTTCCTTCAAGTGAGAATTGTCGGGTCCGTTCTAGAATGGTGATTTCCTCTCCAATCTGAATCTCAACTGCATATGGTTGCAGTTGCGCTGACCGAAATGCTTTCTCTGGGTCATCAAAGTCCATGGGATTACCCGCTATTCAGGACCAAGCTTTGAAGTTTATTAGGTCCAAACTAATGGCAAAGCGATTGAGAATGTCACTGCCTAAATAAAATGCAGCAGGGTCATCTCGCACGACCCAACAATTATGGACTATGCTCTTGTTGCCTATGGACATTTTGAGCATACACCTACTAGGCAGGAGATGTTTGTAACTGGGTGTTTCCTGGTCCATTTCCCATTTGTCTACCAATTTAAATATGGGAATGGCTGGATCTTTTGGGAGTTTGCGGAACATGGACTCGCTGATGAAGCTCTTACCCTTGTTCACACATACTCGGGTGAGAACAGGTCTTTCCTCTCATTTAACTGAATAGGGAGGAACAACTGCTCTCCAATTTTCTGAATATCAGCAAAGCTTTGAGCTGATTTCTCATATTTTTGGACTATAGGAATGGGATTTTCTGATTGTGAACTTGTATAGAATTTCAGGTTGATTTTCAGACATAGAGAGGACTCCCCATCACCAGTTTGTTGTCCTACTGCAATCACTGTCACATCTGGGATTTGATTATTCTGGAAGTGGAACTCAATGTTGTCAGGTTTTTGTTCAACCATATGGCATGTGCCATTTAAATTAACATGGTTGACACTCTGTTTCAATTTTGTTAGTCGGGTTGTCTAGGTCCAGAGGACCTTGTTTACACAATCTATGAGGGGAGACAATCTACGCAGGATGTCATTCCCTAGTAAACAAGGTGTTCCCTCTGGAGTCACAACTATGACCAGGTGCTTCACCTTGTGTCCAATTTTAATGACCAAATCCGCAGTCCCCTCGATGGGAATTTCCTTCCTGTCGAAGTTCTGAAGTTGTCCAGTAAGAGGGGTGAGAGGGATTTGGTATTTCTCCCCCCTTCCCGAAGAAGGATCAGCTGATCAAAGGCCCTTTTTGACAGAAGGGTAGCTTGGGATCTAGTGTCCACCAGTGCCAAAATTGTACATTGCCCCTATTTTTGGACCGGGGCATAAAATCTTCCCTCCTTTTCCTCAAGGGGGCAAAGATAATGAACATTTTTGGCCAACTGGTGGGTTAGTTTCTTTGCTTTGGATACTGACAGAGAGGTAATTTGGGCAGGATTCTGTTTGAGATCTTGGGAACCTGTAAGAAAAAGGTGACAGCTAGATATGGGGGATGTTTAGGGTTCCCCTGGTTCTGATTCTGGGCTGCCCCCCCCTTTTTGGAGGCAGTCACCAGGATGGGTTTGAGCCAGGGGATTTTCGTGCTGGTCATTCTGGGGTTTGATGATGGGCGGTTTTAACTCGGTCCCCAAATCTTCCCAGTCTGGATTTGGATCCTATAGGACCCATTTTTCTTTGGGAGGAGTTCCCTCATCCCTGAAGGAGAAGATCCTTTTCCCAGAATCCTCTGAGGACTCCTCTCCTTCAAACTGGAAGATCTGCACCTCCTCAACAAAATGGGCCTTTTTAGGCTCTTTATTTCTCCTCCCCAACCTCTTTTCCTTGGGTTGCAGACTTTCGGGGGCAGGAGATTTTGGTTCCAGTTCCTGGATTTCCAGTGGCTTTTCACAAGTGGGGAATGAAGCTTCCTCTAAGGCTTTACACCCCCTTCCCCATGTGCCTCCTCCCTGGGAAATGGTGGGTTGTCGGGGTTCTTCCCCGTCATTGTTCTGGAGCACCAGACCCTGGATTTGAGGAGTTCTGAGCCGCCATGCTCACCTGAGCGTTCAGTTGAGCCCTCTGCATGCGACCCATATCCTGTGCCATGTTCTGGATCTGGGGCTCTAGTTGGGACACCCGCTATGGCTGGTACGGGGTCCTCAGGTCTACCCTGGGTTGATCCCGGGAAGGGTAACTATCCCTTCTTGCATAATACACGTGGTTAGGTAAGTTTGGGTACCCCTCCTCCCTTGGCCTCCCCTCTCCCGGATTGGACTGTCTGGGCTCAGGAAAGTGGGGAAAGAAAGAAGGGTTGCCTTGGGGGTTGAAGTTTGGCAAAAATGGAAAAAGGGATGCACTTTTAAAAGACAAAAAGGATTTCTTACACTAGTGGATAACTATGAATAACCGAATGCCACACAAGAACACAGCCACTTGATCAGAATGACTGCCTGCAGTGGTCCCGCCTTCTTCAGATGAGAAAAGATCAGCGCAAAGATAGTTTTAACAATACTAGCACAGGAGGAAGATAGGGGAGATCGGATAGATAGTTCAGACAATTCAAAAATACTCCTAACAATGCAGGTTCTGAATACAAGATAGGATGGGTTTAAGATAGGGATTAGCTAAGCAAGGTACATAGGCTAGTGACACAGTTCTATCTATAGATACTCACTAGATATGTTTTTAAATGGAACCGTCAGGATTCTGGTCCATCAAAATTCTGGTCAGGGAAGGGAATCTGGTTCTGGGACAGACAGCTGGGCACATCGGAATCGGACTGGACTGGGTCTGCAAGAGCTCTGGTCACAGCACGGCACAGGACTGGATCAGATATGCAAGGCACTCTGGTCACAGCACGGCACAGGACCGGATTGGATCTGCCCCTTTTGGTTCTGATGATAAGTATTTTCAGTAGGCAAGCAGTACAGTGCAGCCCGGCTGGATTGTGATGCTTCCCCTGAGGTTTGTGGGGTTGGTTCTGGTTCTGGAAATTGAGGCTATGCAATGGGCCTTTCTGCTTTGCCAAGTTTCTGGAGTCTGGAGCAAGGGTGATGTAAAGTTCTGCAGTAGGTTGCTCCGCCAGCATTCGGATAGTGGGTGAATCTGTCTGTCTTTATCTGCCCTCTGCTTTCTCTATTTATGCTTTGATACAGGGGGTGTGTTTGCTGGTTTAGCCTAAGCTCCCCCCTTTGACAGGGATTGGTCAGGTTCTCCTCTCTGCCTTGATAGGAGAAGAAAAACAGTGTGTCAAATTTATGGTGTTGGTTTATGAGGCTTAGAGTCCACCCCTAGCCTCTTGAACACAAAAACTACTTTTGACACAATACATATGTATACATGTGCAACCTCTATAACAACCACATGTACAGATTACCTATTTTGTACAGCAGCTACCCCTCAAAGCCCCATAGCCGTGGGACCTTGTGTCTGCTTTTCATAGAATTTTGTCCTTTTCATCTGTAACACAATGTCCAATTTAGGAGCAAATTTCTACAAGTTGAACATGGGCATAAGTGTATAAGGTTTCATACTGCTAGCAGAAATACATTTTGTGTAAAATCACATTTTCTGCTGTTTCTTTCCAGAACATATCACAGAGTTCTGGCGCCTCTTGAAACGTGCAGCCAAAATTTACATCAACAATGCTGTTATTTCTATATTTTGCACAATTTTACATAGTAAGTTATCAGTCTTTTTAAAACATGTCTTTTGTCCTTGTTAAGCAACAAATGGTTGTTTAGCTCCACTCCTTTGGTCTCTCCCTGGGACCCAGGAGTCATCCTTTTTTTCCTTCTGGCAGAGGGCATTTACGACTTTCTTCGTACTTCGCCTTTCCTGAGCAGCAGTTGTTCATTACTCCCTTTATCCTCTGTAGCCCAGGTTCTTTCCAAACCCTATAATTGTCACTGAGGTGTGATTTCCTGCTGCAGAGGAAGAAGGCCTCTGTGAGAAAACCTGTTATTCTGTTTTGGTTGGCTTTAGCCAGGCTTAAATTTAAATGTAAATTCTGTTGTATTGTTCCTTCAACCAAACTTGTGATTTCAAAATAGCCGCTAGAATTCTCATTCTAGGTTTTAAACCATGGGATTAAACAAGTACAACATAGGTTACTCTCAGCAACAGGCCACTTAGATTGCAAACATTTGATTTCAGTTTATACATGTTTAAAGTTTACTCAGGCAGGCTTCTGACAGCTGTCATTCAGGGGCCCATTTTTCTGTGGAAATCCCTTGATGCTTTCAGCTTTTCAGGACATTGTAAGTTCACAATAGTTTCTTGAACTAAGTGAATTGTAGCACCCAGCAAGCATTTTGGATGTTTGAGGGTGTTTTGTGCTGGCATTCTGCAGTTTCAGCAACAAAGAAAAAGGATTTAAAGTAAGATTTTGGGGTTTCCTTTAGAAAAGCACTGCTTTTCCTTCTGTACTCCATCTTTACATGTTGTAGAGAGCAAAACATGCTTCAGGAGTGAGATCTCTGTTCCACCACTGACAACATGCATGGCAGATTGGGCAGTCATCTTTTTGTGCTTTGCAAAGCGTGATTTTCAGAGGTTTTGGCGCGCACAAGGGGTTTTGCAGCCATTTTACTATTTTTGGCACCATCAGAACACAGTGATGCCGCATGGCAGAGCAAAAGTGGGTCAAGACATCCCACAGTTCATAAAGCGAAGGTCCATAAAGGAAGTCCTGCACAGATATCTGTCAATGTTGGAAGACCCTAGCAGTTCACAGGGGCATTGAGTAGAATGTATTATTAGAGTTTTGATTCTGACATTAGATTAGTACAATAGCTGTGAAGGTCAGCTCTTGTTGAGAACAAGGCCTGAGGTACGGCATTGCCAGAATACTGAATCAAACTGCAGTAATACTGCCCACTAGGGGATTGAGGACAGCTTGGTCCGTAGTAAGAAAGGTCTGATTGCACAAATAAATATGAAACAATTTACAAAGGAAGTCATGTTTATGAAGTCATCTGGTTCTTAGGAGATAGAAAAGAGGATATGTGTAAGGGAAAGCAACAGGTTTCAAAACAAGAGTTGCCAAAAGTGTTACAGAACAACACACTGCAAGGTCTGGGAACTGTCTGATTTTGCAAGGTGTTTGAGCTCACAGGAGAGGATGTCGTTGTATCTTCTGGTATGTAATATGTTGGTCACACTGTACACACCTGCAACGTGATTGGGTCATTTTCAGGGGGCATGCACATCACCAAGTTGGCTAGGCCATTGAGGAAAGGCCATTGTAGCAACAGAAATATGAATGATGTTGTCCAATCAAAATTGAGTATTGTCTTTTAACTAGACAATTAGGTTATTTGTAAGGGCTACACTTACAGAATTATGGGTAGTTTTACTAAACAATGGGTTAGGGTTGTATGGGTTGCATTTAGATTTTTGTATAGGGTCTAGCCAATATGGAGCGTGGAATTAACATATACTTGATATTTGTAACAACTGTTAACTTTTCCATTCCATACAACACATATACATATATTTATTGACCTCAGAAGAATGAAAGGCTGGGTTTGCCTTCTGGGATTCGAACATGTGATCAGCAGATCACAGCAGCACATGCTCAACCCACTGATCTATCTTGCTAGCTTCTAATTTTGTATGTCATTGTATTGTATTGTACTTGTCATTTGTATAGCGCCAATTTTACTATTATTTTAGTTTCACTGTGCTGTTACTGGGAACGCCCTAACAGGGTGGAAGTCCAGAGTGTTGCAGGTTTTTGGGCAAAATTATGATGCATGTTTCCATTTGGACAAAAAGGCTTAGCAAGGCTGGCGAGGCTGCAGTAGAAAAGCAACCCATGTAGTCAGGCATGTGTATGGGTGCTGAGAAGCATAGAGGTGGCATCAGTGCTAGTGACTAGCTATGTGTTCAGCATGACTGAATTTATCGTAAGACTGCAGCATATTCTGCTTGGGTGTTGAGGTCGTAGTCAGGTGTAGGTAAGCAGATAGTTTATGTGAACAGCACAATCAGATTGTTGTTGTAGTCCTTGCTGTATACTGATGTGGCAGGTTAGCTGTGCCTGCGGCCAGTGGAGTGGTGTATTATATGCACCGTTGCCACCAATTTGAGGCACTTTGATGTTAGGGAGCCTGCTCAGGTAGTTGCCATCTTCTGTTGGTTCTTGCGGCCGTGATAGAAACGGTTAGCAGCAACAACACTCTATATTTCAACTAATCGCCACCAGAGGACAGATTCTTCTATGTGAGTTAGGTGTTCGATTGCGGTGGAGGTGATGTTGGGTCAATCACACTGCTGTGCTTGGATTACTATTTTTGTGATTACTGTGTATTCTATCAGTTTGTCTTGTGCAGTCTTTCATCAAACCTGTGACATTACCTATGAGAGTGCTGTGAATCAGCTACTGGTGCTTGAGGGACGGCAGGGTCGTGATGGGTGTATGAGAGTGTGTGTGGTCTGGGCATCAGCGAACACAGTCTGCGTTTTGGATACATTGAAGTTTTCTTAGCTGGCATGGTGGGACACCGAGATAGAGGGAGTTGGCGCAGTCCAGTCGGTAGATGATAATGGGGAGTATTGTGGACATTCTTTGAGGGTGAGGTAAGGAAAGATTCATTTTAGGATGCGTCAGTGGAAGTGGCAGGTTCTGGATACTGGGTTGAGGGATATCTCTGTGTCCATGGTTCATCCAAGATTTTTGACAGAGGTGCAGGGAGCAGGTGGGGCTGCAAGGGCATGCAGCCATGGTAGGGGTTGTGGAATCAGAGTGGTTTTGCCTCATAACACGATCTCTGATGTGCCTGGATTGAGGATTAAGGGTTTGTTAGTCATCCAAACATCGATCTCTAAGAGACAAGAGCTGAGGTCAGGATGTGGCGAGGGTTGGTATTGGGGGATTTTGAAAGTGATCTGGGTATCATCTGGCTAGTTGTTTCAGGTAAGGATATGTGATAGGACGAGGCTGGCAGAGGGCTAAGGGAGAGGATGAAAAGGAGTGGTGAGAGGGAGGCTCTTTGCGGCGCCCCTTTTGTGACTGGGGAGGCGGCGGAGGAGAAAGGGGGAAGGATACCAATTTGTGAGTGGTTGGAAATGAAGGAGGAGTTGCAATTCAGGGCAGAGTCTTTGATGCCTAGGGTGAGGAGCCTGTTCCTCAGTATTGTGTAGTTGGTTGTGTCAAAGGCTGTGGACAGATCCAAGAGGATGAGTGTAGCACACCCTCCTGAGTCGATGATTTTTTAGGTTGTGCCAGATGGCGACCAGTGAAGATTCCATTCCACAGAGGGGTCAGAACCCAGATTGGGCAGCGTTGAGGAGATTGTTGGTTTCTGTGACGAGACCAAGTTGCGTATATGCCACGCCGTCAATTAGTTTGGCAATGAAGCAGGTGTTGGAGATTGGGAGTTAGTTAGATGGAGAGAGAGGGTCGAGGCTGGGATCTTTGGGAAGTGGATTTACATGAGAGGTTTTGAAGGCTTCTGGGGAAATTCCTGATGTGAGCAGGTTGTTTAGAAGGTAGCGGGCTACACAGCCAGCACAGGTGGATGAGAGGATCTTTTTTAGAAGGGTGAGGGCATTGGTCTCCAGGTGAGCCTGAGGGTCAGCTAATTACTAGAAGGTTCCTAAAATCTGTCGGAGAAAGGGGGTGAAGGACGAGAATGAGGCTTTAGCGGGAAGTGAGGGTTCAGAATTTCAGGGATGTCTAGAAGACTATGGCGTGATCAGAGCTAGTTTTAAGATTATGCTATGGTGGCTTTCAAGCGCTAGGTTGTAAAAGGGGTTTGATAGCTCATCACAGAGAGCTTGTGAGTTCTGGGAGACAGGGGGGTTAGAAATTGAATTCCCCTATGATTTTGTGGAGTTCCTTGCACAGGGTTTTGGAGTTGGAGATCCTGTTTCCATAATGTTTTTTTTACTTTCTTGATTTCATACATGTATGTCCTGTTCAGTCTTGCAATGGCCGTTTTATTAAGGTGTGTGGGGGTGGTCATCCAGGCTTGCTCTAGGTGATGCTTAAGAGTTTTGAGTGCTTTGAGGGTGGAGGTGGACCACTTTTGGTGTGGGAGCGATCTTCTGGAGGGATGATAGGATGGTGTGAGGGGGGGTCATAGCTTTGCAGAGCCACTGGTCAAAGAGATTGATGGCGGGGTGTCCTTCCTTGCGGGAGAGGTATGGGAGAGTAAGAAGGAGTGAATTGGCCAGGTCTGGATTGATGATGACTTTATTCCAAAGAGGGATGGTGGCTGGGGTGTAGGAGGGGATGGTGGGGGGGTTGGTTGAGAAGGGAACAATACTTAAGTGTGAAAGGGATAGCGTGGTGATCAGACCAGATGAGAAGGCGAGGTGTGAGAGGGAAAACTAGGTCAAATGTGCAGAAAAGTGAGTCATGGGTCTGTCCTGCGATGTGGGTCAGGGTTGAGATCAACTGAGTGAAGCTGAGAGCTTCCAGCGTAGTGAGTGTAGGGTGTTGGATCAGAATCAGATAGAGTATGACACAGAGGAAATCGGCAAAGTGATAATTGTAACTGGGTGGCTATATAGGTGAAGGAAACTATGGGTGACTGAATGGCTGAAGGGGAACTTTGCGAGGAAGGATTTGCATTTGGAGTTGCCAGGAAGACTCTCTGTGAAAATTACTGACAGGTGAAGTTTGTGCATGATTGCTAGGCCCCCCGCTCTGCTAGGCCTGTTGTGTACTAGCAGAGAATAGCTGGGAGGAAAGGCTTTGTATGGAATAAGGTAGAAATCATCGGAGAACCAGGTCTCCATGATGAATAGGAAGTCAAGGTTTTCAGTTGAGATGAGGTAAAAAAATGTGTGTTTATTTTTGATGACGGAACACGCGTTAATGAGTATGCACGATGGAAGAAGAGGGTGTTGCTGTGTGAGAGGGAGCTGGTTGTGTGTGGGAGTTTGGGGGGCCTGCTAGTCTGATTGTGTAATGGGTGATACAGAGGGACAGGGGGTTAGAGGAGTGCTGGCCATGCCAGGGACTATAGGGGGAGGACAGAAGTGCTAGGAAAGTGTTGAGAGTGGGCAGGGAAGGCTGTAGAGAGTTGTATTGGACTGCCAGGGGTGACCTAGGGGTGGGGGGAGTAATTTGAGACTGGTAGGTTGCCATCAGTACGGTCTGGATGGCTTCGAGGTGCTTGAGGAGCATTGTGGTATGCAGAGGGTGGGAGAGTTTGCAGACAGGGTTGTTTTGGCCAGGGCTGCGTGTGCTGCACTGAGGCAGGGGAAGTGTACTTTAGGTGGCTGGGGGGGTGGAGTGGAGGGTGGTGGGAATGTGGCTGAGGGGTGGTGCAGCATTGCCACGGGAGAGGGTTAAAGAGGGTTCAGTGCAAGAAAGAGGTTCATAGCCTGGGATGCACAGTGGACTGTAGAGATGGGGTTATGGGTGTTTGCGCACCAGCGAGCTGCCCAAGCTGCGTGGGGGAGGGTAGAATTACATTCAAATTTTGTATGTCATGGTGAATCCCTACTGTTATGTATGTGTCTTGCAACGCGGGGGGCACCGAGTTAAGATGATCATCACTTTCCACATCTGCTGAATTTCAAGGGTTTTGTTGCGTTAAATCTGATCACCTTCACTGTCCTTTAATAAACGTTTTTTCAATACATTTTAAAGATTTTGTTATACAATAGTTTATTCAAAGCCACTCGCTGTGGCTATCGACCATGGCCACTGTACATGTTGCACCAAAAGGTTTTCTTTAGGGCCCACTATCCATGGCCTTCGGCTATGACCACTAAACATGTACCACCTATACATTTCCTTGGGGCCCACTAGCCCTGGCCTTCAGCCCTACCCACTGTACATGTTCCACCTATGCATACAATACCAACCTACCACAGTTGGTGCTCATTTATCAACTTCAGAAAGTTGAAACGCTGAGTTGGACCTGTGACCTGCAGCTCGCACACAGATCGCAGTAGCAAGCACTCAACCTACTGAGCTCTCTTGCCGGCCATGGGCATAATTTTAGGGGGGACAAGGGTGTTTGTCCCCCCAACTTTTGTGGCACATCATTTTGTCCCCATTCATTAGGCAGGGCATCTTATCTTTTTGATGTCATGTCCTTCCCAAGATTTTCAGCAAAGTTACTCCACTGTTGCTGGCCTCTCATTTTGTGATTCCCATCTGTTATGTATGTGCTCATCGACTTTGCAACACGGGTGATGCAGAGTTAAAATGACCATCACTTCCCACATCCACTGAATTTCAAGGGTTTTGTTGCATTCAATCTGATCACCTTAACTATCCCTTCACTAACTTTTTTTCAATGAATGTCAAGAGTTTTGTTCTGCCACAGTTTATTCAAAGGCCACTAGCCATGGTTTTCGCATGTGGCTACTATGCATTTTGCACCAATAGGTTTCTTTTGGGTCTACTAGCCATGGCCTCTGGCCGTGGCCGCTGTAGATGTTCCACTATGGCTAGTGGCACTGAAGAAAGCTTTTGGGGTAACATGTAAATGGGCTATGGCCAAAGGCCGGGACCCTGGCTTGTGAGTAAGAAAGAAAGATAGTATGTTAAAATATGCAGTGGACATATTGGGGTAAGATGTACAATGGACACAGCGATGGCCGTGGCCACTAGGCCAAGGATAGTGTCCCATTAGTGTTTTGGAATATACAGTGGGCATGGCTGAATGCCCTGGCTGGTGGGCTTGAAAGACACGTATAGTGGCCATGGCCAAAGGTTATGGCCACATAGTGGGTCCAAAAGAGAAATTGGGGGAGCTTGTACAGTGGACATGGCTGAAGGCCATGGCTAGTGGCTTGATAATGTTTTAAAATATAGAGTGGGCACGGCCAAAGGTTGTGCTCACTGGCCAGGTCCGAAGGCCCTGGCTAGCGGGCTTGAAAGACATGTTTAGTGGATCCAAAAGAAACATATTGGAGGAACATATACATTGGACATGGGTGAAGGCCATGGCTATATGCCTGGCAGTGTTTTTAAATATACAGTGGGCATGGCCGAAAACAGTGCTTGCTAGCCAGGGCTAGTGGCCTGTAAAAGAAATATGGCATAACAAAACCCTGCAAATTCACTGAAAAAGCCTTAGTTAAGGTTTAGATCAGTTGTGCAGATTTAATGCAACAATACCTTCAGCAGATGTGTTGCAAAGCCCATGAGCACATACATATTATAAGAGAAGGGATTAACAATGACATACAAAATGTCATTATGGGGGAACATCAACAGGAGCATGGGGAGTTAAGCTGCTCATGACTTCCCACATCCGTTGCAGTTCAAGACTTTTGTTGCATTAAATCTGAGCAACCTAACTGCGCCGTAACTAAAGTTTTTTCATCGAATATGTATATATATTCAAGTAAAAAACTTTATTTGCAGGGACGTTAAGGTGAGAACTTAACACAACAAAACCTCTGAAATTCAGTTAAAAGCCACCTTAACATCGTGCCCCCTGTTGCGCATCCTATGACCACAATGACATCACTGATTACATCACAAATGACATCACTAATTACATGTTGTATGAGAACACTGATAACATTACAAATCACATCACTGATGCCATCACTGGTGACAATACTAATTACATTGAATATAACTGATTACATCAATAATGGAATTAGACATGACAATAAATTAGCTCATGAAAAGTTTGAATACCTTAATAACAGTTTAGGCAGTGTACTTGGCCATATCAAAGGCTGGGGTCACTGGCCAGCACCAATGACCATAGGTAGTGATTGGTTAGTATTTAAAAATACCAATGTCCATGGTTAAAAGCCATGCCTAGTGGCCCATCATTGTTTTAAAACATACAGTGGCCAATGTTTAAAGCTGTAGTCAGTGGCAATGGCTAAAGGATGTAGCTAGTGCCCATTAATATGTTACAATAAAGGCTTCCAGTTTTCTGTTTTTACTGATTTTTACACATAAATACAGACAGAAATCAATCTGCTTTCTGCCTAAATTCATTTATAAACATTTTTTTAAAAAACTGAAAAACACATCTTTTTGTCTGGTTCTCTATAATGTCACTCATATATCGCAGCCCAATTATATTGTAGATTGGCAGCATGGAGAGTGTAAAAAATGCATAAAAATAGCATTAAAGTTCTTCAAATTGCTGACAGCATGTATATTAAGGCAGAAGCAGACACAGGCGCAACCGTTTGTTGTTATGGAGAACATTTTTTAATTAGAATAAAAACAGAAAAATACTGGTTGTGAATTATATTTTATTATGAAAAAAATGTGGATTAATAAAAAAAAGGTCCAAAAATAAATATGGAAGGAAATACAGGAAAATAAATACCATAACAACGGGAGTCTTAGTAACAATATATAGTCAGCACAGCCAAAGGAAGTGGCCACTGGCTAGTGTTGTGTTGAAGACCATGGCTAGTGGCTGGTTAGTGTACATAATATACAGTGGGTACATCGCTTATTGCATTTTATTATTTTAAAATATGCAGCGGACATGGCCAAAAGATGTAGAAACTACTCAAGGTCAAAGGCCATGGCTAGTGGTCCATATATATGTTACAATATATAGTGGTCACTGCCAAAGGTTTTGGGCTGTGGCAAGTATTGTGGTGAAGCCCATGGCTAATACCTGATCAGTGTATATAATATACAGTGGACACGGTTGAAAGCTGTAGTCACTGGCAAAGGCCAAAATCTATGGTTGGTAGCCTGTTACTGTTTTTAAATATACAGTGCACATGGGTGAAGGTTGTGACCCCTGTCCATAACTGAATGCCATGATTAGTACCCATTCATGTATTAAGATATATTGGTCATGCACACTCATCATGGCTCAAGGCCCTGTTCAATGACAGTTATTGTTGGAATGTAATGAGTGATGTCATCAGTGATGTCATGTGATATTATCATTGTGGTCATAGGATGCGCAACAGAGGGCGCGAAGTAAAGGTGGCTTTAGCTGAATTTCAGAGGTTTTGTTCTGTTAAGTTCTCACCTTAATGTCCCTGCAACTAAAGTAGGTGAAATGCACACATGTACGGACACTGAGTTGTATTCTTTTAATATTTCTAATTGTAGCCGCAGCTACAGCATCATCCACTGAACTGCAGGATTCGCGTGAGCGGCTAAGACGAGCAGTGATTGGAGTGCTTTTATTCGCACCTAAACTACTGCCCCTGTTAACACTGTAAATGTGGCTACAAACAAGCAATTCGGAGATTTAAATTACTAAAAATGCATAAAATAAATTACAATAGATATTGTAATATATTTTTGCAATCTGTGTTCAATTTTATCTATTTTTGTAACTTAAAAGGTGGTCCTTAAAAGGGTTGTTTTGGGGACAGAAAGAGGGGATGGAATAGGGGAGAAAAACACATTAGGATGAAACATATAACAAAGGGAATTAAAATAAAAAGCAACATATATTTCATATTTTCATTTTTTAGTTTTTATTTTTATTTTTGAAAAAATGGAGGGGAAAAATAAGAATGACGCGTAATCTGGTTTTCAGCAAGTAACTGCTGCCATTCCTCAGATGTGGCACCTCCTTGACTACTCATTCAAGACATCATCTACACATGACTTGCATCATTGAAAGATCGGGATCGGAAAAACAGGAGTCTGTGAAGTTGACACCACTGCTGAATTTGAGGCTTCATTTGCAGTTTGTAACATTGTTGCACTGGTGAATGGAAGTGCTGCAGGTGGTCCGTCTACACAAACAATGTGACCCATACATTTTTCTTTTATTATATGTGTGCGCTTTCCGATAGTCATTATCGATGTTATGCCAGTGGAATCACACTTGATGGTTAATCAAAATAGATGTCCCCAGGCTTTGAGATGGAACATTGGAAGGCTGACGGCGTAGTGTTTTGTTGCAAAATGTGCAAAGTAACTCCTCTGCCTTTTTTCTAGAACAATGTTCTTTAACTTTAAAGAAGCGCCACTCTCAGCAGTGCGTTTCATCCTAGTTGCCTTCTTCCTCAGTGGCAATGAATTCAGAAACCAAATGGTAACGTCATCACTGCTAGTACTCTCGTTATTGGACATGGTGGAATGTCCAACCCGTGGAGGAATATGTAAAACAATAAAAATGACAACCAAATAAAGACACTATTACTACCCCGAGATGAAGTGGATGAAGACTTCCGGCAGATGCATTGCATCAGAAAGAAAAGATCATGCAAAGGCCTCTCACTCATCCACGAGGTACTGGTGAAGATAGGAGCAACACATCTGTAGACACTTCATGAAAAGCCTCCTTTCTAAACTTCCCAACCATTTCAAATAACTCTTCACATAGAGTGCTACCTGTGTTTGAACACTCTGGCTATTGCTAGAAGCACCTTTAATGTGTGGAGGTTGATTCTGCACCACAACCACCGCTCACAACTACAGTGAAGATATAACACCACAAATAAACCCAGTTTGGGAGAGACTTGAGCCATTTCCAACACACATCATACGCATCTTCCCAGGAGACTTGTGCCACATGATTTATCATGATTTATCATGATTGATGTTACCAAGCTTTCTGGCAACTCATTAGAAGGGCCACGTCTGAGTTTTTTCTTGAACAATGATGGACATAATCAAATGTCCAACTGGTGATGAAAATATAAAATAACATAAATGACAACTCTAACAAGACAATCCCACAACAAATGAAGCCACCTCTCTGAACCTCTCTAGCATTTCAAAATGTGCAAGTACCTTGTCTGCCTCTTTTCTGGAACAGTGTTTTTTTAACTTTAAGGAAGCGTCAAATCTCAGCAGTGCTTTTCATCCTAGTTGCCATCTTCCTCAGTGGCAATAAATTCAGAAACCAAATGGTAACGTCATCACTGCTGGTACTCGCGTGATTGGTCATGGTGGAATGTCCAACCATGGAGGAATATGTAAAACAATAAAATTGACAACATTAAAAAGACACAGCCTCAAAACATAAATAAGGGAACATTACAAGGGCCAGGTCTTACTGTTTTCTTTCACAATGTTAGACGTAGTCAAATGTCCAGCTGGTGACGAAAATATAAAACAATAAAAATAACAACTCTAATTGATGTTCCCAAACTTTCTCATGGAAAATTACAAGAGGAAAGTCTTACTGTTTCCTTCCACAATGTTACACATGTTCAACATTTCCAACTGGTGAGCAAAACATAAAATAACAATAATTACAACTCTAACAAGACAATCCCACAATAAATTGAGTGTTCCAGTGCTGCCAGTGTTTGAAAACTCTGGCTGTTGCTAGCAGCACCTTCAATGGTTGGAGGTTGATTATACACAACCACTGCTCATAGCTACAGTGAAGATATAAGACCACATATAAGCCAAAAAAGACTGCAGCCCAGTCTGGCCAAGAGCATCTTGTGCAATTCCCAATATGCATCATCCACATCATCACAGGAAACTCACACCAAATGATTTATCATAATTGATGTTCCCATGCTTCATATCCCATTCAACTTTTTATTTCTTTTTTCAGTTGCGAAATACTGGATTGTCTTCAACCGAATAAAGACAATATTAGTACCCCAGGACGAACTGGATGAAAACGTCTGACAGATGCATTGCATCAGAAAGAAAAGATCCTAGGAAGGTCTCTTGCTCACCCAAGTGCTACTACTGAAGATAGGAGCACCGCATCTATAAGAACATCGATAAAAGCCTCCTCTCTAAACCTGTCTAGCATTTCTAATAACACTTCAAAAAGAGTGTTCCAGTGCTGCAGGTGTTTCAAAACTCTCGCTCTTTCTGGCAGCATCTTTAATAGGTGGAGGTTGATTATGCACAACCACCGCTCACAGCTACAGTGAAGATATAACCCTGTAACACCATTTACACTTCCTCACTTCCTGGTGCCACCAAGATATTGTGGCATGCGCCAGAAATACTACATCCCCTTTCCTGTGGAATTCCATGAGACTCCATGTGATTGGACTCACTCAAACACCGGCACTGTATGGTAAAAACACTGTCAGTAGGAGCCTGAACTGCCAGCAGATTACACTAGCCAAGAGTTTCAAACCCCTACCAGCAAACTCTGGTTGGTCAGAAACAGTGTCAGTACATTGCTACCAGATGTGTTGGGTCCAGTTTCAAACATACTATCAGAAGGAAAATGGACCCAGACACTCTTATTTATCCCTGTTCATCAGAATGGAAGCCACCAACAAAAATAGCTTTAGTTTGCTAACTCAAAATCAAACATCCACAATTCTGGTACAGTCACATGTCATTGTATAAATAATTGTGCTCCAATAGAAACGCAAATGCGTTTTTCACATTTCCAATATCTATAAGGTGTTGCCAAATGTTCCTTTCTTTTCTGGCAAACAAACATTCTGCAATGTAACACTTCCCTCCTAGAATGTTTATTTCCTAATAAACAACTTGCAACAATTATTCCCACCCATTTTCGAAATATACAGCAGGAATACCACTTCATTGTTAGCTCATAAAAACTTTAATTATCTTAATAACAATTTAGGCCATGGACGTGGCCATGACAAAAACTGGGGTCACTGCCCAGCACCAAATGCCATAGCTAGTTGCCGGTTAGTGTTCCAAAAAACCAATGCACATGATTAAAAGCCATGACTAGTTGCCCATCACTGTTTTAAAATGTACATTAGGCAACATTGAAAGCTGTAGTCAGTGTCCATAGCTAAATGCCATAGTAGTGCCCATTAATATGTTAGAATATACAGCCGGCACAGCCAAAGGGCATACCCAATGGCTAGTATTGTGTTCAAAACCATGGCTAGAGGCTGATTAGTGTACATAATATACAGTGGGTGTGGTCAAAGACCATCACTTATTTCATTTTATTATTGTAAAACAAGCAGTGGACATGGCCAAAACATGGACAAACTGCTCAAGTTCAAAGGCCATGCTAGTGGCCCATTTATATGTTAAACTATATAGTGGACACTGCCAAAGATTGTGGCAACTGGTCAGTAATGTGCTTAAGTCAGGGCTAGTAGATTGTCATTTTAATTCATTTAATTAATCCAGGATTAGTTTTGTGAGTAGTTGTGGTGTTTCTTGTTTAATTCTTCATCATACTTAACTTCTTCAAGAATGGACGATATAATACACTTTTTGAAAAATTGTGTTGGTTGTATGAACAATTTATAGTAGGCAGTATATGTGTTTGGTGACTAAAATTTGTTCCTAAAAATATTATTATTATTGGTAGTCTCATTGCACATATCCATAAAGAATGGACTTACAAAATGCTGCAAAATGTTTTTCTGCTTCTTTTTTGTTTTTTGTTCAACAAGTTCTTTTATATTTTTTTCTTCTGTAGGATAATGTCCTCTAGCCATTGCATGTAGTTTTCTGCTTTAGTGTGCTCGATAGAAATCCTGCTTGTCACTTCAAATATTGGAATTAGAAATAGAAAAACAATACATGAAAACAGATAATTGAATAGTTATGTTAACTTTCTGATTCATTGTTCATTGACTATGTCACTGACAATAGCATGTGAAGTACGTCAGATGCCGTTGAATTTTTCAACCTATCGAAGAATGTATTTTTTGAGTGATGTTTAAATAAAACTGTAGATTGTAATATAGAATTATTTTAAGACTTTTTCTACATAGTACATATTTATTACATGAGAATGAGTTGTGTTTGAAGATTGTGCTGTTTTTAGGGTACATTTATTCTTGGATTAGATTTTGCAGCAAATTTTAAAAAGAGAGGATTTTTATTGTTCCGAATATTTACACATTGGCAGACTGCAATACTGGAACATGTGGAGTTGACATTATTGGCAAAGTCAAGGGTTCATTAACTATTGGTGGCATCGCACTGGAGAAATCACCTACTTGACGTGGTTCCAATTTCCATACACAACACACATGAGCCGCAAGCATTTTTATTTTGTAGTGCTCATGCAATTTCCAATACGCATCAACCACATCATCCAAGGACACTTGCACCATATAATTTATCATAATTAATGTTCCCATGCTTTAAAACAGAACATTAGAAGGGCCATGTCTAAGTGTTTTCTTCCACAATGTACACTGGACATCCTCTGCCTCCATTTTAAAGCACTATTTGTTCACTTTAAATATCTCCAACTGTCTACACACATTTCTATTCTCATGACCTCCTACTGCTGTTGATGGATTGGGGACCCAGATTGTCTTATCATTGTTGTTGCAGCTGCTAATATCATGAATAGACATGGTGACAAATGGCACAGCAACCATTTCTCGCCTTGAAAAAAAATCAAACAAAAAGGGCCACTCTTTCCATAGCAACCATTGAAATCATTGTAAAAAAAAAAGAAAAGAGCAGGCATTAAGTGCTAGTTTTAGACATAATCATCCTGTATTAAATAGCAACCTTTGGAAGAGTGAACAGGCTTTTTATCCCATTCCATGGCAGAAATCTTTCTCAGTTGCAAAATTCTGGTCTGTCTTCCGAGCAAACAAAGACACTATAACTACTCCAGTCTAATGGAACACAGCCCTAATAGAAATAACCTCACACACAGGGGGGGAGGGGCATTCCTGTGTCAGATAGTGCCCCAGGATCTTTATTAAAACCCTCACATTGGTCAAACCTCTAACTATGAACATGCTAAATATTTGCCTAAACTCCGTAGAAGAACCAGTGTGCCCAGTAAACTGCCATTGACAGCTGCCAGTACTAACAGTACAGCAACAAGAACATTAAAACAAAAACAGTGTTTCATATTTTAAACTGTTGCACATGTAAACCATCCCAACATTTTACAACCACTAATTTTTGCAATGAAATAGCGTTCCTTAACATATACTGCATCTGCATTTGTTGGGGCAATTTGCACCGAAAAAACATTCCCTTTCTTTTTTACATAAAACGAGTTTGCATAGCAATACGCTTGAAGCTAAGAGGGCATTCCTACGTCAGACAATGCCCCAAGGTCTTTATTAAAGCCCTCACATTAGTCAGAACCTGTAACTATGGGCAAGCTAAATATTCACCTTAACTCCATGTAAGAACCAGTATGCCCAGTAAACTGCCACTGACAACTAACCGTATTTTTGTATCAACTAGAAGTACAGTAACAAGAACATTAAAAAAAATCAATGTGTTTCCTATTTTGAACTGTTGCACATCTAAACTTCCAATAAACCATCCCAAAATTTTACAATGTTTAATTTGTGTACTAAAATAGCATTGCTTAACATATACTGCGCCTGCATTTATTCATGCTTTTTGCACCAAAAAATCCATTCCATTTCTTTTTTCCGTAATAGCAGTTTGCACAACTAATACCATTCAAACATATTTTTTATTAAATTAAACACTAGGTGTCACAAAACAACATACAGATAAACACATTATTTGTATTTTCTCTTATACAT
Source organism: Ambystoma mexicanum (assembly GCF_040938575.1). Lineage (NCBI taxonomy): Eukaryota > Metazoa > Chordata > Amphibia > Caudata > Ambystomatidae > Ambystoma > Ambystoma mexicanum. The sequence continues at coordinate 1,005,238,413 of NC_090931.1, read as the reverse complement.
AATTACACAGTAACACACTTCAGCAAACTAAAATACACATTTTCCAATCACAACACACCAGCAAAAAAATCATCTTTTTAAAACAAACACATTTTTATATCATCACAAAAATTACTTTAACAAACACCATACGTGATTAAAAAAGCATTGTAGATAAAATCACATTTATACTGCTATGTGATTATTATTTTTATTTTAAATGCAACAACTATACTACATGATTGTATGTCATGCACCTCACTAAAATTAAATTTCTTTCCTAATAAACAACTTCCAATAATTATTCTAACCCATTTTATAAATATATAGCAGGACCACTTCATTATTAACAAATACAGTAAAAAACAAAAAAGAAAACACAGAACCCCATTATCAACATATTATCAAATCAAACAATGACAAACAGCTGATTAATGCCAATCATTTTTATAACAGGTAAAATTAACTGATCCGTGTGTGTTCTACAATCAAAATGAGAAAAGTAGACAAAATGGGGAGTTTATACCTTCCAAAATCAAAACCAGAAAAAGAGTAATGTATTGTAAGAAAACTAATAAAATGGCCAACATATTCACTGTAACCTATCACAATAAACTACACGTTCACAACATTAACACCAGCCAATTAGAAACACTGAAACACATACAAAACCCTGCCCAGCCTCAAAAGTAGCTGCAGATATTCAACCTGGCTACAATGTTTACTTATAGTGGCGGGTACACGTACATTTTCTACAAACTAAAAACCAAAGTGAGCCAACCTTCAAAACTTTAAATAAGGCAACACCTAAACACACAAAATAGCCCACACAGATACAATTCTGTGCTATTTTAGCCACATAACAGTATGATTATTGCACAGAAAATGTATATTTATATACGCGGCTATAAATATAACTGCGCCTGCAGAGACAGACAATGAAAAGATGAAAAGCGTTGATGCGCCAATGCACGTGCATTTAATACACATGGTTACATAAGACGCATACATGGATGTTTGCTGCTACCCACGGTTATTCACAAAAACGACAAATTAAAAAATGTACTTCCACTCCCCCAAACTCCAAACAAGTGTCCCTAGCACCCATTCCAGCCCCCCTCCACTTCCCATGATCCTCCTCCACTCCCCTGATCCCTCCCAATTCCCCGAAACACTCAATGCATCTATGATGCTACTCCAGCCAAAATGTCGGATAACCACAGCTAACACACATCCACAAGCACACAACGTTCCATTTGCCCTAAAATAGCTGTGGCTGCACATAGTACAACAGCTACCCGTGAATAGTAACGCTGTGCACTCGATAGCTACTGAGTAGCGGCAAATACAGTTCTACGTGGCCAATTTTTATAAACATAACTCAGCACATCTAACTGATGAAGAAAATGCAGTGTAAATACACAAATACAATCAAATAGACAAAACAGATTTACATTATACATGTGGTTACATTTCATTGACTTTCATCATAACCGTAGTTACATAAATTGGATAAAAAGGGGACCTCACTTCAGGCTTTATTCTACAAAACAAATTAAAATATCTATACAGTACAACACTACTCATGTACTTATATAAAGTAGCTGAAAATAAAGCAAGCAGAGAATAATACATAACAGTAAACTGGGTAAACAATCATTCCACAGCCACCCAACATAATACCATAAGTAAGAACAAACAACCTAGAATACTTTGTACGGGGGCTCTAAAAATAGAATGCGATTGATCCTTTTTAAATAAATTTTGTTAAACTAATTTCTTCTCTTTTTCTCCAAAGTCTGACATATACAAAATCCGTTAAACACACAGCCTAAATAAAAAAGAGTCCCAGTCCCTGACCCAGGCCATGGCCAGGGATTTTTCACCACCGGCGTCACTATACCTATAGAAATAACTTAAAAGAAACACTGACACCCCAAAATATATAGCCGCGAATATCGACGAAACTGCCGAAAAAGAAAACAACAAGATGGTGGTTGTTTCATTTCTGAAATCCATGATCCTGCAATGTACCATCAGAGATATCTCTATTTTTGGGGCACAGGGACACTCCTAAATCACATATTTAAATAACTACTGCACAGAATAACACCCAACCACGCAAGGCACTCTTTTGAACGCTTCATGCTGAAGTTGTTTCAGAACTGGTCCAAATCCGTCAGGCGGTTTGGCCTGTGCAATTTGAAAAAAATAGACCTTTTTTTGTGTATGAGAAAATGGATGGGAAGTAGGTTGCACTTTTTGGCACTATTTTCTTATGAATCTTTATGAAACTTTGCAGACTTTGCGGGCTCGCAGGCTTTTAATCACTTTCGTAATTTCATTCAAATCTGTTGCTCGAATCAAAGGTTATTAAGAATAGAACATTGAGAGGTTAATGTTAAAGGATATTTGTACTGCGCAGTATCACCAGTGGGGTGGTCCCCTGGCGGTCTGGAAGATCTGAAAAGGAAAGGGGGTGGGGCGAGTTAGTAAGACTGACTGGGAAAAGTGTAGGATAGCAGTGATGTGCTGTTGGTAGCTTCAGTTCGGTTAACACTGTTCGCTGAGCTTAGGTGTGATTTTCGGTTGGTATCCGTTGCGTTCTGTTGTGAAAGGTTATGTGTGATTTGGTTTGTTGTTACAATGCAGTTTGTGCGGTTTGGTGTGCTTTAGAGGTGTGGTTGTGTTTGGTTAGAGTTTGAGAGGTGTATTCAGAAGGGTGAGCTTTTAAGTGGGTTGGTTAGTGGCATCAATTTCTAGATGCGATGCATGCTAATTTCCAAACTCTTTCTAGATGTGGCGCATGAATAGTTCCACATTTCTATCTAAATGTGGCACAGGCTAATATTCACACACCTGTCTAGATGTGATGCAAGCTAGAATCGCAATTCTATCAAAATGTGGCACTGGCTACTATTCACAATTCTATCTAAATTCTATCTAAATGTGCCACAGGCTAATATTCACCCATCCTGTCTAGATGTGAAGCAAGCTCATATTCAAAGTTGTATCTTAAAAGTGGCACTGGCTCATGTTCACAATCCTGGTTATATGTGATGCAAGCTTACATTTATAATCCTGTCTAGATGTGACACAAGCTAATATTCACAATTCTATCTAAATGGGAAGCATGATAATATTACAATTTTATCTAAATGTGGCACTGGCTAATATTCACAATCCTGTCTAGATGTGATGAAAGCTAATATTCACAAATCTATCTAAATGTGATGCAGGCTAATATTCACAAGTCTATCAAATGTGACACAAGCTAATAATTTTCACTCTCCTATCTAAATGTGAAGCAAGCTAATATTCACTATTCTATCTAATGTGACACAAGCTAATATTCACAATTATTTTTGAATGTGACGCAAGCTATTATTCACAATTGTATCTAAATGGGATGCAAGCTAATGCTCACAGTTCTTTCTGGAGTGGCTAGCACAGTTAGGCTACAGTTCATCTAAATGTGAGAGATGGCTTGGCAATACAGTCGACAGTTTAGTCGATATATATGGTGTTAACAGTTGGTAAAAAAGAGTGGTACACCATGCAGGCTTCAAACAAATGGGTGGTGGGGAAGATAAGGTCGGAGAGAGGTGGGGCAGTTTAGTTTAGTGGGGCACAGTGATTGCTCTGCCCCCTGTCTCCACCACACCTATTTTGTCTTTTGCTGCTTGTTGACAGCTGCCTGCTTCCCCTGCTGACACCGGCCAACACCATCTGGAGCTTCTTCTTTAGGTGATTCCCATTGCCCTGGGGCCCTTTGCCAAGGGCTGCCCAGCAAGGCTGCACTGAATGGAGGTCATAAATGGTTTGCCCTGGCCAATCAGGGAGTGGTGGTAGGAGAAGGGAGCAGAGAAAGGGAGAACCAGCAAGCTGGCTGCTTTGCAAGCTCGGGAGGGAATAGTTGCAATTCAACCAATCCGAATGGTGTGGGTCGCACTATGTGTCGATGCCCGTATAAGGGCAGACAGCAGCAAAACTGGCCAATCTGGGAAGAGGGAGGCGGAAGCAGGGAGGAGCATGAGGTGAGGGGAAGACTAAGCAGAGCGAGAAAGCAGGGGAAAATAGTGTAGAGAACAAAACGAGGAAGCAAAGACAGAGATGGAGATACGCTGGAGGAGGGGGTCAGTGAGCAGATGATTGGAACAAGAAAGCATGGGAAAATGTGAGAAAAAGTGAAAGTCAGAAAGCAAAAGCAGAGATGGAGACAAGATGGAGGAGGGGGCAGCAAGGGACACAGGGACGCATGGATGGAATGCACAGGACCTGCTCACAGAGGCCTGCTGCTGGAAATACTGTCCTGGTCACAGGGGCAAGGTGAAACAGGTGGAGCACTTAATCACGGCCGAGTGAGGTGGGAGGAGGCTAGGAGTGGGAGGGCAGAGGATCGGAGCAAGAAAGCAGGGGGAAAAAGTGAGAAAAATTGAAAGTCAGTAAGGACAGAGATGGAGACAAGATGGAGGGTGGGACAGGAAGGGACGAAGGGACAGAGAGGCTCTCACCTTGCCAAAGGCCAGGACGGAATGCACAGGACCCACTCACACTGGCTTGCTGCTGGAAATGCCGTCCTGGTCGCAGGGGCAAGGTGAAACAGGTGGAGCACATACTCATGGGCGAGGGAGGGTGGTGGGAGGGCCAGGATCACAGAGCAGAGGATCTGAGTGAGAAAGCAGGAGAAAACAGTGTAGAGAACGAAAAGAGAGGAAACAAATACAGAGAAGGAGACACAATGGTGGAGGGGGGTCAGTGAGCAGAGGATCAGATCCAGAAAGCAGGGTAAAAAGTGAGAAAAAGTACAACTCAGAAAGCAAAGACAGAGATGGAGACAAGATGGAGGAGGGGGCAGCAAGGGACAGAGGGACACTCATCTTGCCAAAGGCCAGGAACGAATACACCGGACCCGCACACATGGGCCTGTTGCCGCACAAATACGAGAGAAGAAAAGGAAGAAAGCCGGAGGAAAAGAGTGAGAAGGAAAGAGAGGGAAAGCAATGTGAAGTAAAAAAGAAAGAGAGAGTGATGGAGAGATAGTATGGAATACGAGAGAGAGAAGGAGAGAATGAAAGAGAAGGAAAGAGAGGGTAAGAAAGGAAGAGAGAGAGAAAGAGTGAAGTAAAAAAGAATGTGAGATTGAAGGAACTATAGTGTGCAAAACGAGAGAGAGAGAAGGAGAGAGAGAGAGCAGTAGGGCAAGAGAGCAGGAGGGCAAGAAAGAGAAAGGGAGAAAGAGTGAAGTAAAAAGCAAAGAAAGAGTGAGGAATGAAATTATGCAGTACAAGAGAGGAAGGAGAGAATGAGATCTAGCGGGAAAGAAAAGGAAAGAGATCTAGAGGAAAAGAAAGAGAAAGGGAGAGAGAACGTGTGAAGTAAAAAAAGAAAGAGAGAGTGAACAAAAGATAGTACTAAAAACTAGAGGGAGAAGTAGAGAAAGACTGCTAGAGGGAAGGAAAGAGAAGGGAGAGAGGGGAAGAGTGAAGTGAAAAAAGTAAGAGAGTGAAGGAAAGCTAGTATGCAAGACAAGAAAAGGCGAGAAAGAGATCTAGAGGGAAAGAAAGAGAAGGAAAGAGGGGAAGCAAGAGAAACAGAGAGAGGGGGAAAGAATGATGTAAAAAAACGAAAGAGTGAAGGGAAGAAGGTATGCAATAGAAGAGAGAGAAGAAGAGAAAGAGATCTAGGGGGAAAGAGGAGGGAACGAAAGAGAAAGGGAGAGAGGGAAAGCAAGAGAAGCAGAGAGAGAAGGAAAATGTGAAGTAAAAAAGAAAGAGAGAGTGAAGAAAACATAGTATGCAATATGAGAGAACAAAGGAGAGAGCGCGCTAGAGGTGAAGAAAGAGAGAAGGCAAGATAAAGAAAGGGAGAGAGAGAAAGAGTGAACTGAAAAAAGAGTGAAGTAAAGATAGTATGCAATACGAGGAGAGAATGAGAGAAAGGAAGAGAAGGGAGGAGAGTGAATGAAAGAGAGGGAAAGAAAACTATTAAGAAAGAGTGAAGTAAAAAGGAAAGAAAGAAGGAACAAGGAAAATAAAGAGAAATGGGGAGATAGGGGAAAGGAGTGAAGTAAAAAAGAAAGAATGATAGAATGCAATACCGGAGAGAGAGCTAGATTGTAAGAAAAAAGGATAGAGAGGCGAAGAAAGAGAAATGGAGAGATAAAAAAGTAAAAAAGGAAAGAGAGTGAGGGGAGATAGTATGCAATCCGAGAGAGAGGAGTCAAAAAGAGCAGGAGGGAAAGAAAGAGAAGAAAAGAGAGGGAAGGAAAGAGAAAGGGAAAGAGTGGAGTAAAAAAGAAAGAGAGAGTGAAGAAAAGATGGTATGCAATATGAGAGAGAGAAGGAAAGCTAGAGGGAAAGAAAGAAGGATAGAGAGGTGAAGAAAGAAATAGTGAAGTAAAAAGGAAAGATAGAGTGAAGGAAAGATAGTATACAATTCAAGAGAGAGGAGACAAAAAGAGCGCAGGGAAAGAAAGAGAAGAAAGAGTGAAAGCACGAGAAACGGGGAGAGGGAAACAGAAGTAAAAAAGAATGAAGGAAGCAGTATGCAATATGAGATAGGAGAGTAAGAGTGCTAGGCACAAGAAAGAGAGAAAGAAAGGGAGAGGGAAGGAAAGATTGAAGTGAAAAAAGAGAGTGAAGTAAAGATGGTATGAAATACGAGAGAAAGAGAGTAAGGGCGGTAGAGGGAAAGAAAGAGAATTAAAGAGAGAAGGAGAAAGGGAGGGAAAGATGAAACTAAGAAAGAGTGAGGTAAAGATAGTATGCAATACGATGAGAGAATGAAAGAATGAGAGATGAAAATAGAGAATGAAAGAAAGAGAAGATAGAGAGCAAAGGAAAGACATGTGGAGAGAATAGAAAGAAAGAAGAAAAGCAATAAAGGCAAAGAAAGACAGAGGAGAGAAAGACGAGAGGGAAAAAGTGAAGTAAAAAAGAAAGAGAGAGTGATGAAAGATACTATGCAAAAGAGAGAGAGAAGCAAAGAAAGAGAGAGGGAAAGAGTGAAGTAAAAAAGAAAGAGTGAAGAAAATAAAGAGTTTAAGAGTGCTCAATAGGGCCCGGAGAGGGACATCGGATGAAGCCCCCCGATGAGGGCCGGACCCCCTCAGCGCTAGTACTACCGCAGTCCCCACTGAAGCGCCTTTTTCCCCACTCTGGTTACGTGACTGCTGCTGAGTTCCTCCGGGACTGCAAAGTGGACCTGTGTGTCTCCGACTCACCTTAACGATAGGGTGGCTATGGCCGCCCTCTAATGCTTTCCTCATTATTGTTTTCATGTTCTTAGACTGGTGCTGCTTTAAGCTCCAACTTTGTTTTATTCCAATTGTTTTCACAGCGGTGCCTATCACCATACTGAGGATGTTGCTGTACAACGTAGTTACATTATTTAAAATATATGGCATTCTGTTTGAGCCAGCACATTCAGACTATTAAACACTCAATATTAATACTGATAAAAAAGCAGCTGAAACAAGCAAGCATAATTGAAAAGTTGGAAAACAAATGAGGAAATTGTAAAAATTAATCTCTGGGCAGATAAAGACAGGGATGCATGTATTGACGGGGACTTTTTTTTTACTTTTATAACTGATTAATTTTAGTAGTTTTGAAAACGTGCACTGATGATTCATCCGAGGTAGGGGGGAGCTGGCGGAGAGAGTGATGGACAAGGAAGGCGAAGGAGGAAATCATGGAACAATCTTATGTTGTTATAGCCCTGATGTAGAGTATGGAGCTAAAAATAATGTTGCCACTAAAAGGGAAATAACATCGAAGTTGTCAGGATAAAACTTGTTTGTGCCAGTTGGAAATAGTGTCAGTAAAAAACTAGAAAGGCCACGCTCCTCACTGTAGTATATATTGCACTCCTTTGCCAGATACTTATTGGCTGTATGAGTGGCACCAAATGAGACCAGAAGGTGTCTACTGTCCTAACAAGACATGGGGTTTTCCCTTTAAATGAGCATGAGCAGATGAACAGCTCCAGCCCTTGTTCCTTAACACTGGTATTAGAATGCAAATGATATTGCTATTCTAACTCATGGCGAGGGCTTGAAGGTATGGTTGCATGGGGAAAAGTGGACTGTAGACTAGGATATAGTAGGAACTTGCATATACATTCTGTCTATCCTCATTGGAGACTCACTGAGTATTAATGAGGCAGTGGAGGCAGCTAAATAAAGAATATCCTCATAAACTAGCCAAACCTGCTTCTGCAAAGGGATTGACCGAACTGTGCATCAGCCTTGGTGTTCTAGTCCAGGTATCAGTGCTAGCAAAAAACATGCTGAGTAGCCTATACAGTGCCCCTGTGGATAACGTCCAGATAGACATGGCTTCAGGAGTCCATTTGCAATGGCTCTGACTGAGTATGCAGGTTCATTGGGAAAGGGCAGTGATGTCTCTCACCTTGTAACATTCTGAAATGTAGGAAACTGACCAGTAAGAAACAGAGGTGGTGAAGGCCTGCATTCCAGGGTCGGAACCACATTCACAGATGCTCTGTTGGACCTTTGCAAGGTTTTACTCCTGCAAAGGGAAAACCCGGATGCAGTCTACATGTCAAGAATGTGGCAGATCCTGTCTTCTCTGAAAGAGGAATCGGGAAAATGGATGGGTAGTCCTATAACTTGACTTAAATGCAAAACAGACAATACCTTTGGAATAAAAGAAGGGTGGAGTGCTAAGGGCATCGTTGATGAACAAGGTAAGGGGTTCATTGGCACAGAAGGATGACTGCTCCCTGACCGATCTTGCTAAACTTACTGCATCTAGGAACAAGGTTTTGAGAATAGCCAGTCCAATGGGAACTGTAGCCACAGACTCGAGCAGTTTACCAGACAAATAAGATAAAAGCAAGTGATGGTCCCACTTGGGTGAGGGTCACTAACTGGTTAACTTAAAGGAAAGGAGTAGTTAAGATATCCACAAACAACATGCAGGAGATGGAAACAAGTTCTTCTGATGTCCGGAAATCTCTATTATCTCCTCCTACCGCAGCATGTGCAGGATTCTCTCTGGATAGCAGGTGTGGTATTTCGGAAATCAGGATACGGACACAGTGGCATATTGCGTTATTGAAAATCAGCCCTAGGCTGCCCTTAAGCCTAAGATTCTTTGGCCCAATCTACAAAGGAAAACATACAATGGTGCTCATCAGGATATCAAGTCCAATGTCCAGAATCCCATTCTAACCTGAGTTGTGTTCCCACCAGTACAAAGGAAAAAGACAAAACCAACAAAGACACACTTTGGGCCAGTGCCTGAATAAAGGGACAGTGGCTGGTTTCTGACCCCAACCCTGATGTCTCCAGTCCCAAACATACACACAGTGTCTTTTCAGTCTCTTTCATTCCTAACTTGCATTTGTCAAAAGGTCTTTGTCACTGTTAGTCTGGTATCCTTTCAGTCGTTCTCTCCCCAGTTCTCTACCAAGTCCGGTGTTTATCTTTCTCGCCTCCCCGCCACCACACCAGGGTTTGTCTCAGTATCTTGTTCTTTTTCTCTTTTCCCAATGAGAGAACTCTTGCTCATGTCCACACTCTGCAGCTTGTTTCATTCTCGTCCCTCACTCTGGGGTTCTCTGTGTTTCACCCCACCTTAGGTTCTTCCCTTGCACCCCCCACCCTCACCATGGAGTGTGTCTATTCTCATCCAGCCTTGTGATGCATTGGCTCTCACCCAACCTTGTGGTCTCTTTATGTTCACCCCGCCTTGGGGCTTCTCACGGTTCTCCCCATTCTGAGGCTGTCCTGTGCTCTTCCCGCTTTGGGGTCTGACTATGTGCTCCCTGCCTGGGGGCTTCTTGTCTCTCACCCCACCTTGGGGTCTCTTTGGGCTCACCCCACATTGGGGTCTATTGACTCTCACCCCACCTTTGGATCTTTTGGCTATCACCCTGCCTAGGCATATCACCATACCAGGCAAATTGCTGAACAACGTGTTATTTATTATTTACATTATTTAAAACATATGGCATCCGGTTTGAACCAGCATATTCACACTATTAAACACTCAGTATTAATACCGATGAAAAAGCAGCTGAAACAAGGAAACATCATTTTAAAATTGGAAAACAAATGAGGAAATTGTAAAAATAAATCCCTGGGCTGATAAAAACAGGAATGCATGTATGGGCAGGGACTTTTTCATAACCGATTAATTTTGGTTGTTCTATTGAAAAAGTGCACTCATAATTCAGCCAAGGTTGAGAGGAGCTGCCGGAGAGGGTGATAGACAAGGAAAGCAAAGGAGGAAGTCATGTAACAATCTTATTTTATTATTTTGAGAGAGTCCCACCCTGCTGATTGGTATAATACACTGCTTTGCTCTTGAACTATCTGTTTGTTTGTTTGTTTGTTTTATTCACTTATAATGCGCACCAAACCCGAAGGTAGCTGGGCGCAACAGTACAGAAAATGCGAGGCTTGCGTTACAAAGTTACAGATAATATATAATGATGTGCATAAATATACAATTATGTGCAAGTTACAAACAATCTAAATACAAGAATTACAGCTAATGTACAATGATGTGCAAGGAGTGGGGTTGTGTGCATGCTAACAAGCAGGCTAAATATGTACTGACCAAGGAGGTCAACTAGAGTCTAGATGAGGCCGGCATATATACAGGCGCTGGCAGGACATCTGTTACTAGTCAGGGGGGCTTGTAGACAAGGGTGGCAACTAAGTGTAGTCTAGCATAACTACTCTAGGGTTACGAGGCTAAGTAAATGCGGATGGTTTAGTTGTCAGCAGCTTTCAGGAAGTTGATGTACTTAGATCTGAATTTTAAAAAGGGCTGCTCCTCACGTAGGGGGTGTGGCAGAGAGTTCCAGAGTTGGGCTGCTCGGACATGGAAGCTACCTCCTCCAACCTTAGACAGTTTGAATCTGGGTATAATGAGGCTATTAACATTGGATAATCTTGCTGGTCTGGTGGAGCTCCTCCTAAGGAATTTGTCCGTAAAATAACTGGGTGCGGCATTGTTCAGGGCTTTGTGAACAAGCGATGCAGTTTTTAGGGGGATTTTGTTTTGGGTGGACAGCCAGTTGGTTTTGCGCCTGATTTTAGATATGTGTGATCTTTTAGGCATGCCAAGAGCAGCTCGCAGGGCGGTGTTTTGAAGAATTTGTATTCTGTTGATAATGGATTTATTGGCACCAATGTAGAGGGCATTGCAAAAATCAAGCCGGGATAGGATTAGTGCTCTGTTTGATAGAAAGTGTTTGCCAGCTCTAATGAGTTTGCAGGTGTAAGCAGTGGCAGATGCCATGGACTTCACCTATTTGTCAAATGAGAGGGTGTAGTCCAGATAGAAGCCAAGTGTCTTCACTTCCTTGGACACCTTAATAGTGTTTCCATCAATCAAGAATGAGGAATAGTCATGGCTTAATTTTTTAAGGTTGGAGTGAGTCCCCAGGATGATAAGTTCTGTTTTATCATCATTCAGGCATAGTCTGTGGGTTGCCATCCATGCCTGGATGATGATATACACCCTATTTACCAAGGCCAAATCCTCGTTGTAATCCCCAGAAGGTGGGAGGAGAATCTGGGTTTCATCTGCATAGTTCGTGTAGGTGATACAAAGATGGTCCAAATCATCAAAAAGGGGCTTAGTAAATATGTTGTATAGGGTAGGGGAGACACAAGAACCCTGCGGGACTCCACATAGGATGGGGATCAGGTTGGCTGCTGCCGAGGGGGAGAACACCCTCATAGTCCTATCACTGTGGAAGGACTTGATCCAGGTTATCGCCTCTTTAGAGAAGTGTGCAGCTGAGTGTAGATGGCTGCAAAGGACCCCGTGGTCCACGAGGTCGAATGCAGCCAAGTGATCCAGCAGCAGGAGGAGAGCCATTTTACCTTTGTCTCGTAAGGCATCTATCTGTGCCTTTAGATCGACAAGGGCAGTCTCTGTGCCGTGTTGTGGCCGGAATCCTGATTGGCGTGCTCCTAGTAGCTTATGTTGTGACAAGAATTTTTTAATCTGGTTGGAAGCAATCTTATCCAGGATTTTAAGCAAGAACGGTACTGTCGTGATGGGATGGTAGTTTGTGGGAATAAGCGGGTCAAAAGTTTGCTTCTTGAGCAAGGGTAGTACCCACAATTGTTTTAGGTTGGTCGGAACAATGTTTGACACAAATGAGGAATTGACAAGTTTCGAGATAAATGGGGAAAGGTCTCTGGCAGCATCTTTTATGAGCTGGGCAGGGCAGGGGTCGCCCTGGCAGCTGGAAGGCTTAAGAGAGAGGATGACTTTCTCAACCTCGAGGGTAGAAGTTTTTGAGAACATGAACTGTGCAGTTGTGTCCTGTTCTTTAGGAAGTGGGACGGTGTTGACGTTAATAGACTGGGATGGTTGGCTGAGAGTGGCTTTTTTCGTGGATATTTTCTTTTGGAGCATCGTTATTTTTTCGAAGAGTGCTTGTTGGATGTTGGAACACCAGGTTTTATCTTTAGAGCATATGTCCGGGATGGGGGACTCTAGTTCCTTGAGGATGGTGAACAGTTCTCTCATATTAAAGTTGGCATTCACTGTGCGCTTATTATAAGAGTTATGTTTAGCCAAGTAGATTTCTTTTGTGTACTGGGAGGAGATTTCCATGAGTTTATTGTTATGGTCTTTAGAAGGGGATAGTCTCCATGCTGTTTCACAGCTCCTTTTGAGAAGTCATAGGTCTTTTAATTTGGGGGTGAACCATTTATTTAGATGGGCTTTGGGTTTACTTGGTCTGAGTTTTAGAGGGGCAATATTATCAATGGTGGTTAACATGATTTTGTTGTATTCATCGACGAGTGTTTCTGGGTCTAATTGATCTGTTTTGGTTAATCGCAGGAATCACTTTCTCCTTGGTGATACTCTTCTTATTTCTCGTGGGACAAGGCAGGGCCATAATGGGAGCTGGCAGGACTGGTCTGGAAGTGGATAGTTCCAAGGACACCAGGAAGTTGTCTGACCAAGGTTGTTGGACGATGGATTTGATGTTGGTGGCGCAGTTGTAGTCTGCTAGCCAATCGAGGGTTCTCCCTTTCATATGAGTGGGTTGGAGGATTTTTTTTGTTAAACCCAGGTCGGATAGAGTATTGGCAATGATGATGGTATTTTTGGCTAAGGGGTCAGTGGTTTTTAGGTTGTTGGGGAGTAGATTATGGATATCCTCCTCAAATGCCCCTGTGGGTCCAGGAGGGCTATAGATAAGATAGATGGACAGTGTCTGGGAGTTGACTAGAGGAAGTCTGATGGATAGCGTTTCACAGGAATCAGACCCTATGGTAGGTGTAATTCTCATACCTAGGCTAGTCTTGGCAATGATGGCAATGCCACCGCCACGCATATTAGTTCTGTTTGGTCTCAGTATGGTATAACCATCTGGGATTGCCAGGGAAAGTAGGGGACGTGCAGCGTCATACAGCCAGGACTCTGTGATGGCGAGAAAGTCCAGATTCTCGGCTGAGATCAAATCATGACCATCCGTGTCATGTGCGGTCACGGATCTCGCATTGATTAGTCCGCCTATGAGGGGGGGTGCGTAGAGGTAGATGGGGTGGGTTCTATTGTGGAAGGCCTGATTGTAGGTTGTAGCTTCTGGGTTTTGGTAGTAGGGATGTATGCCTTCTGGGAAGATGATCTTATGTTGGCGGGAGGCATAGTTCTAGTTAATGGCTCATACAATCTCGACAGTCTTGCTCTAAGTCTGGTATTTCTGCAAGGTAGACTACAAGGGTTGCTTAGAAACCCACTTGATGGGATCGGATGTGTGCGTTCCATGATAGAGGGGGAGGTGGGTGATAAACGGCTAGAGTTAAGTGAGACTTTCTTGAATATTGTAGAAGGGTTACTGCCTAATTTCTGGTGCTAATGACCAATAGGCATATATAAAGTAGTAGGCAGGTGGATTCTAGTTTGGGTACTCTCTGGCTGGTGGCATGTGGGTGGACTCGGCTATGCTGGTAAGGACTGTAGCTGGTGAATGCTGGTGGATGCTGGGCATAGAAGCTACAGGAGTTTGGGATAAGATAGGCACACCGGGCAGAAGGTGGGCAGACTTCAGATGTGCACACAGGGCGGTTTAGGCTAGAATAAAGAAGGCACACGGGCAACAGTTGGGCTAGATACGAGTGGTCGCACAGGCAAGGATTAGGCTAGATTTCAGTGGTCACACAGGCAGTAATAGGGCTAGATTCAACTAGACACTCAAATCAATAGTTAGGCAGGAATCAAATAGGTACTCAGACAGTATTTAAGCTTGATTCAAATAGGCACGCAGGTGATAGATAATCCGGATTCAAATGGGCACATAGGCAATAATTCACATGGGCATGCAGGCGATAATTGGTCAGGATTCAAATATTCACACCGGCAAAAATTAGGCTAGATTTGAATGGTTACACAGGCAGTAATTGGGCTAGATTCAGCTAGACACTCAAGGCAATAGTTGGGCAGGAATCAAATAGGTACTCAGACAGTATTTAAGCTTGATTCAAATAGGCACGCAGGTGATAGATAATCAGGATTCAAATTGTCACACTGGCAAAAATTAGGCTAGATTCGACTGGTTATACAGAGCAAGATTGGGATCAAATCTGGTATACAGACAGGGCTATCAGATGCATACTTCAGGTGAAGGAGTTGCATTGGCAGTAGTTATACAATAGCATTGGGTACACAAGGTGAGGTTACAGCCTGGGTGGTGGTTGCGGCGTAGCTAGTAGAGCATTGGGTGGTAGGCATAGTCTTACCAGGCGGTTGGATGGGTGTTTGGTCAGCGGAGTGACTCCTGTTCTGGTGAGGAATGGGCATAATGTCCGGCCATGGGCTCTTTACGGCTCGGGACAGGCCCGCGACAGGCGCCTTAGGTCGAGCGCCTTGGTTTGGGATGCTGGCTATTGCCTGCTGGCTACTGGATGGTGGGGATGAGGAGGTGAGGGCCAATCAGGTGAAAGAGGCGGGCATTGGTGCAAAAAGACTGATGCAACTTCAACAGGATCGAACAGCGGCCATCTTATCATAGCCTAGGCCTCATGGAGCTCAATGGAGGGGGTGAGCATAAATGCCTCAGGTGCAACACAGCCCATCTCTATGTATCTGTGAATATAGGGAACTCCTGTGATAACCCACGTCATGGAGAGAAACATCTAAGGGACAATCAACATTTCTTTGAGACACAAGGAGTCTATGTGATGATGGGCATCTAAAGCTTGCCGCTGAACATGGTCCGAAAGCGTTCCTAAAGTCCACCCAAAACAGATTTGGAGGAGTCAGAGGTCAATGAGATTTGAGGTTTTACTGGAGTGAACAGAATTCCCAGATCAGGCAGTATTCTCTGAACCATCGCACATGTCCTATTTGACCTCAGGAACTGGGATCAAATCAGACTGTGCCTGGGAATCCAGGTTTGATTAACAGGTCAGCGCAAGTTGAGTGACCCCCATGTTCAGGCAGTCATAATGAACCACTTGGGGTCTCATTGAACTCTCCCCACCTGGGGACTTTGCAGTATTATCCTTGGTCTGGCTTTGCTGCCCTCCCCCCGGTTTATTAGGGTTTGGGGGGAAGGGAAGATAAGTTACATCCCTTTCTGGTGATTTTATGTGCCCTAAGGGGCGGTCACCAACAATGGGATCCTACTTGCCCTGTCCCATAAGGGATGTTAATCATAGTAGTCTCACCTCCCTTTAACCAAAAAGGGGTGACCCCCCTTGGATTCATGACACAATCCTAGCCAAATCCGATATGAAAGAATGTACTGAGTAAAGAGACAATAAAAGGCGGTTGATCTACCACTAGAGGACTCAGTGGATCAATCTGAGTCATTATTGTGGTATTGAGACTGCAGTGGAAAGCTTGTGAGAAGTCTATATTCAAGTCATATCGTCCTGAGAGTGTGTCTGATGGGTGAGGGGGTGGGCCTCAGTTTCCAGGCTGCCAATCTCACTGATGCAAGGGATGATTGAAGTGCTCTCCTTACTGTTGAGTCCGTCGATACTCCAAAATAGAGAGGAATAGGCACAAAGAGGCTGGCAGCATGAGATCAGAAAACCGTTGATGAATGGGCCACTAAAGGACAATTGAGGGCACAATTTAAACTCATACAGACTTTGCACATCAACTTGGGTAACTGCGGAAGGGGAGCCACACATATCAGAGAAGTGATCTCACTTGTGGAGCAAGGCATCTTTCAAGGAGTTAGAACCATGTCCCACTCCAGGTGGCAAACCACAGGCCTTTCTTATTTCAAGAGATGACAAACAAGTCAGCTTCTGGCTAACCACAGAATCTCTGGATTTCCTTGGTAAGAACTGGAAATAACTCAGCCTTGAACGATAAATACATGAATCTGCTGAGGCACCCGCTTGAATGTTGGCTGCTCCTGGCACATAGATTGCTGGCAGGGACACCTCATGACTGAGAGACCAGTTCCACAGATAGATTGTGAGACAACAGAGGCTGGGGGTGAGTCACGTGCTGCTGATTGGCATAATACACTGCTTTGCTCTTGAATTATCTCTCTATATAGGGAACTATTGTGATATATCATCCCAGTTATTCCCTTGTTTTGGGGATATGGGGAAATCCAAAGGACTCCTTCCACATGATGCATCTTTTTGATAGTTATTACAATACTCCAAGGGGCCGAATGGTGGAGGCGTGTTGCAGAAAGGGAATGCATTTAACAACAGAATCTCACTACAGTGTACATTTCGCAGTCCTGGGCCTGCCCCCAGAAAAACCTGTTTGGAGGAACCCTTGCTTCAGAAAGTCGCAATTACTAGTGATACTGAACCTGGAAAAATGTTCTCTAGAGTCAGTGAGTCTGCTCACAGCGGAGTGAGAAATAGATTTAAGAGAGACAAGAGCAGACTGAGGCATTCCATTTGGTTTTGCATTTCCTGCATCTTACCTGAAAAAACAAAAACAAAGAGTGGACTAAAGACTGTACTATCTAAATTCAATCGAATACGACATTAAGGAGTTTAATTATCGACATATACTAGCCTTAAGGTCTAAATGAGAACAGAGATAGAACGCAGAGACTTTTCAATGGGGTCAGTGTTTGGGGAATGCCAACTGGGGATATATAGTTTTGAACATGGGGTAGAGAAGACTTTGACAATTTAATGCGAATAATATTATTCTTTCCTGAATTTAACTTGAAAGGGGTGAGGAATCGGTGCATTCTCAATGGCACTGAGGAAATGCCACAGGAGACAAACAACAGCCTCATTAAATCCCCACAGATAGAGCGTCGTATCACCCATTTACTGATGGCTATGGATGCCTGAATGTGTCGCAGCATTCCCGAGTGGACCCATGAAAATGCCCGTGCAAACCCACAGACGATTCCTTGGCACTCCCCAGCGAGGCTGCAAGACCCGAGGAGGACTCCTGAAGGAACTGAGCTAGTCTGGATAAAAAATAAAAGATAAAAACGACCCTAGCAATCAAGCACCTAACTTATGCAAGTGGCGAGATTCGTTAACAATGCCGCGTGGCTGATTAACAAACAGGTCCACCCTCCATCCTGCACCCCAAAAGACAGCCTTCCTCGTTCAGCATCCACGTATACGCCCTAAATGGCAGGAACAAAGAGGCGTGTTCCCATTGTTGTAATTGCATAACTGGAAAGCTGCACAGATGCATAGCAGGAACAGGATTAAATAATATGTAAGAATGCCTCGGGTTAGGTGCGCTATACAAATTTCAAAAATAAATAAATACATAAAATCAGGTTTGCCTGTTCAGATAAAACCCCACATTTCATGACGTACACCCCAGAAAAGGCGATATTAAATGTAAGGAGCACATTTAAAAATACACATTTCAATACTTTTATCAGTTGCTCAGGGCAATTAATGATATTAACCCTCATTAATTCGGCCCTACCTTGAATACGATTTTTGGTATTTCGGCCATATTACAGGATATATTTTACTGGCTGTGTGGAGTGGAGTGTTATTAGTGAAAGGGATTCCACCCTGCACAGGCAACTGGTAAACATGTCTGAGTACTCTATCCCCTCCCGTCAACTGTCAATTTTCGCTTCTGGAAATATTACTTCCGGCCACAGCAGGCCTGTGTGATGCCTTCTTTACATCCTCTCTTCTCGGATGCATGTGTGTCCCCTCTGTGTGGAAAGGGGTCTTCTGAAACATCCATGCCTTATGGGTCTCAGGCCACACTCTACAAGTTCTAGAATGAATACACCCGCAATACATGCACTATTTAATAATAATGTATTCTCCGCTAGCTCCTTCATGCATATTTGGTCCCACGCAAGTGCTATGCACCAACAGTGATGCGGCCTACAATTCCACTGGCAGGACGTTCCTGCCCAAAAGTGATGATGGGACCTACAATTCCACTGGCAGGATGTTCCTGCCCAAAAGTGATGATGGGACCTACAATTCCACTGGCCGGACTTTCCTTCCCAACAGCGATGGAACATACAATTCAACTGGCAGGACGTTCCTGCCCAACAGTGATGGGACCTACAATTCCAATGGCAGGACGTTCCTGCCAAACAGTGATGGAACCAACAAATCCACTGGCCGGACTTTCCTGCCCAACAGCGATGGGACATACAATTCAACTGGCAGGACGTTCCTGCCCAACAGTGATGGGACCTACAATTCCACTGGCAGGACGTTCCTGCCCAAACATTGATCGGACTTGCAATTCCACTGGCAGGACTTTTGTGCCCAACAGTGATGGGACCTACAATTCCACTGGCAGGACGTTCCTGCCAAACAGCGTTGGGTCCTACAATTCCACTGGCAGGACTTTCCTGCCCAACAGCGATGGGAACTAAAATTCTACTGGCAGGACTTTCCTGCCCAACAGCGATCAGACTTACAATTCCACTGGCAGGACTTTCCTGCACAACAGTGATGGGACCTACAATTCCACTGGCAGAACGTTCCTGCCCAACAGTGATGGGACCTACAATTCCACTGGCAGGACTTTCCTGCCCAACAGTGATGGGACCTACAATTCCACTGGCAGGGCGTTCCTGCCCAACAGCAATGGGACCTACAATTCCACTGGCAGGACTTTCCTGCCCAAAAGCAATGGGACCTACAATTTCACTGGCAGGACTTTCCTGGCCAACAGCAATGGGACCTACAATTCCACTGGCAGGATGTTCCTGCTCAACAGTGATGGGACCTACAATTTCCCGCCTGGTACTGCCTGCTAGTCTGTATTGGGCAGTACATGCCACGCATTTCTTGAATACAGATTTATCTCTCTCCACCTGTTATGCCAGCTATCATTGCATCATTTCCTCTCCCAATTCCTTAAAATACCACAAAGGCAAACGCTTATCACTTGTTTGTTTCAAATGAAAAATGTAATTTCTTACGCCAAAGGAAGTGGAATGGCAGACTGATGCTGAGCAACTAGTTACGTTTATTTAAATGTTTTGGAGGGATGGATCACATTTTTCAATAAATGTTAGAAAATGATGAGGAAAGAATATTGCATTAGGTCCAGACAAATAAACAACAGAAGGAAATGATTCACTCGTTCAAGAAAATGGCATCACTAATATAGCGGGAGGATTGTACCACTCACCTTATAGGGGGACAAGTGTAGTCGGCTACACAATATGGGTATTCTAGACGTTTACTGAATATTTGACCCGCCTCTTACCTGTCTACCGCCCTGCTTACTTAGGTCCAAGATCTCACCGGTTAGCCCCATTGTGACGTGGGGAAGGGAGGAAAAGGCAAAGATCAGGGCAGGATTTTCCCCAAATACCCCTAAGGAAAAAAGACACTAGGTTGACATAGGTTACCATGACACTAGGTTAAAGTAACTGGCACACAAAAGGAAAGACAAACAAAGGAATGCTGGTGTACGGTTCTTTTAGTTGTTGTATGCTTCTATATGCTTTTCTCTTCTGCTATACCAGCAGCTTTTTTTGGAGTTTTCTCTTCACTCGCACTCCCTCTCTCCCAACAACCCTTCAGGAAGACTTACACCTTCCCACCTCCACACACCACCCAGTGTTCAACTCTCATACCAGAGGAGCCCTCTGGCACTCCAAACAACATGACCATTCTCCCACTACCTCAATGCCTGCGCCGCCTTGCAGCAATTATCCCTCCACCTCAGTCCCCCGCTCCCATTCCTCTCTGCCCTAGCCAGAACCCCAAGGACCTCCACGCATCACACCTTGTCAAACACTCATACGAGTGGAGCTTCACCTCTGACCAAAAACCCATCCAATCCCCTGAACCCATCCCTCTCTCCCAAGCATCTCTGAACATTTCTACCCCCCAACACCACTTCCAAGAAACCCTGGCGATGTTTTGATAGCCTTAACCTACTTTCACAAGTCCCCACTGCTGTCCCATGCGGCTTAACTCCCACTGCACTTGCACCGCCAGACCCCACCTACAAACATGCACCTTCCCCTTTCCCCTCCAAACCCCCTCCAGCAAACATGGCTTTCCTGCTTGTCCTCCCCACCCATCTGAACCTCCAACACCAGACCACCCCAGATGAACCCTTTTTCCTCACTCAATATGGCATGCCTTTCCCTGTGCAGAAACATTACTTCAAGCCCTTTCCCCTCAGACACCCCAACCTTCTCTCATGCACCTCTTGCACCCGAGCATGCAAAAATCAGAGACTTCCCCTCACCCTCTACTCGTCATGCCTCACCACCACTGCTTTGGTCCACCTTCCCCTCCTTTCCCTGCCCCTCTGTCAGGACCAACAGTTACCCATGTTACCCATACCCTCCTTTTCCCTCTCTGAATACAACCATTCCCCCACTACATCTTCACATCCCCTTTCAGTCATAGCACCTAGCCCTACGCCTCCCACCACACTGGCTCCACTCTCCATCCAACCTCCAACCTGTGACGCCTAGCCATCCGCTCGCATAGGATAGCAACAGCCTGATCACTCTTCCCGCTCCCGATCCACCCCTCACTCCCCGCTCCCACCAACAGAATCCCTCAACCCATCCATCGCCATCCCTCCAGTCACATTGAAGGGCCTGGTCCTACCATTCACCCCGTCCACCTCTGTGACCTACACCTGCCCACCAGCCACTCTGACCAACCAAATCCTTCCAGCCCCGGACACCCGGGAAAACACCACACCCGCCACTTCTCCACACCTCCCAAGGTCCTTCCATCCCTCCACGTGATTTCGAATGCTGCAACAAGACCAAGATACTACCTGACCTGGCTGAAGCCCTGCTACGCACCATCCCGGCACTCCATGCCACAGATAGACCGTTGACCATTGAGGACTTTGACTCCTGGATAAACGACTCACTCTTTCCTCTCACCCCTTCCAGCTCCACTCCCTGCCGTAAAGGACCAAGTGGTTTGCCCCGACCTGAAGGCGTTTGAAAACCCAAAATCTCTCCTTCGAGCGCAAATGGTGTGTCTCCAGAACCCCTGTAATCAAGTCTGTGTACACCAACCATCACCAAAACTACAAATTAGAGATCCGAAAGACAAAAAAAGTCAATTTCAATACAATAATCCTGAGCTGCGGCAGCAGCAGCATACAGCTCCACAGGATCATCATGGAATTTCTGAAGCCGTTATGCACCTCTGCCCAGACTACCTCCTTGCAAACGCTCTGCAACTCCCTTTCCGATAACTTCCATGATACAGCCCTAGACAGGACATCCACTCTTAATGCCAAGCCTTCCAATCTCACCTCCCGCCCAACACCCAACCCCCAAAAACATACCATCCTCCCCTCTTAAAGCCAATCCTTCTGCTCTTTCAACCCCATATCGAGTGAGGAATTTGTCAAACTAGTATCCAGCAGCTGACCCTCTGACTGACCTCTTGACCGCTATCCAACCTCTCTCCTCAAAGAAATATTCACCTCCACTTCTGTTGGAGAATTGGCGAGGCCCATACTCAATGACTCCCTCACCTCGAACATCTTTCCAGAACTCTGCAAAATCGCGCATGTCAAACTCCTACTAAGGAAAGCTTCCCTCAACCCTCTCCAACCAATTAGATATAGGTCCCTCTCCAACACCCGATTCTTGGCAAAGCTCATTGACAACTCTGCATACTCTCAGCTCAACTGGTTCATGAAATCCAACAACCTCCTAGGTCCTTCGCAATTAGGCTTCCGTCTGCACCATGGAACCGAAACCACACTGATCTCAATCTGGAATGACCTCAAAAACTCTGCAGACTCTGAAGGAAGCAGAGCACCCATTCTTCTGAAGCCCTGCTACACACCATCCCAGCACTCCCTGCCACAGATAGACCATTGACCATCAACGACTTTGACTCCTGGATAAACAGGCCCACTTATTCTTCTTGACCTCTCGGCAGAATTTGACACCATTAACCACACTATCCTCCTTGACAGACAACACTCTTTAGGAATACAAGATTCGTCACTCGACTGGATTGCCTCCTTCCTCAGTAACAGATGGCAAATCCCTTTGCTTCCTCCTTTCCTCACCACTGCATGCCCGGGGAACACTGGAGTACCCCAGGGTGCCTGCCTTCACCAGGGATCATCCACTCTCACAACCTCACCTGCTACAATTACGCCGACAACACCCAAATCATCCTGAAAATTCCCAAATCAAGCTCTGATCTTGCCCTGACCTAGCAGCGTGTCTCACAGACATTGTCTTATGGATGTCAAGTAACCATCTCTGTCTGAACACACGGTAAATAGAGTTCATGGTGTACCGCAATGCAGCTCTATTCCTGCAACCTTCCCCGTGGCCACCCTCCCTCTGCATTCCCCCCTATCTCCACCACCATCAAAAACTTTGGCTTCAATGGACTCGGACCTAACCATGTCTTACCACATCAATAAGGTATCCACATCCTGTAATCTACCACCTTAGGCTTCTGAAGTGCATCTGCCCTTGCCTCACATACCCTAATAGATTGGCTGCAATTACGTCCATCGTCATGTCTAGCACTCTAAAACTTAAGGAGAACCATCTCCGGTTCCGAAAGCACCTCAAGACCTTCCTCTTTTCTTCTGCCTTCGCTCCCTCTCTCCCCTGCTGATCTGTTCTCTATTGGCACCGTGCACCTGGCCACCCTCTGTGCTCTGGGCCTAGGTACCTGCTCACCCTGCCACCCTCCCGCACTGCCTCCGGGCCACCCCTTGAACTGGGGTCTTTATCTGTACCCATACAGTACCCCCTTTTTCTTCCTGCATTTATCAGACTTACCCTGTCTGCTGCCTAAAACCTAGCACTTGCAAATTGCTGGCTACACTACCACTGTTTGTTGCTTTTATTATTTATTTATTGCTATTTATCTGTTTCTCCTCTGCTTCGCACTTTCCACTTCTCCCCCCTTCCATGCACTTTTCCCCTACCTCTCTCCCATGCACTTGCGTGTTCTCAAAGTCACTGGGCCTAGTAAGATCGCTGTTTTGTTCTCCTCTGTTCAATATCAATATCAATATCAATGTCTAGACTTGACTATGCAAACTCCATCTACCTGGGTGCACCAGCCAACCAATTTACCAAACTCAAAAGATTCCAAAATTCATCTCCCATACTGTTTCTTGCACTGGGACGAAGGGATCACATCTCACCCGCCCTCCATACCCTACACTTGCTCCCAATTGGATGAAGGGCCACCTTCAAAATCCTGTGCATCATTCTCTGAGTGGTGCACAAAGCCGGTCCCATGTACCTACAAGAAAGATTTATGCCTTACCTCGCAACCCGCACCCTAAGATCAAGCACATCCCTGCTCCTAGTGGTTCCTGCATCCAATTCAGCCAGGATTGGAGGGTCTGGCTACTCAACCTTGTCACCAACACTATAGAACTCATTGCCTCCCCACATTTGCACGCCAAGACTACATGGCTTTCAGGAAAGCACTCAAAACCTGGCTCTTTCCTCAAACCATATGAGGGATCGCCTTGGGCCACTCACCCACCACTAATGGCAAGAACTGGCTGGAACCGCTCAACCCGGGCAGGTAAGAACAGTTGGGACGTGGAGGCCAGCTCTAGCAATTAGTCTGTTTCAATGCTAGGAAGATGCTGGCTTGGCAACAATGGCTTAGCTGCCAAGACATAACATCACTTATGCTCCTACGTCATGACTGGGCTCGCTCACTGTCCTCGACCAGACGTGCGACATGCTCTAAGACTAGGAGATTTTCTATCTCTATCAGGAAACCAATAGCCTGACTCCAAACCCGAGCCCTAACAGCACTTATGCTCTTCGTCGCAAACAAGCCTAACTATTTCCAAGTATGCACTGTGTTATCAGCCCAGGAGATGTTAACCTCTATCAACCTCTGTCAATTCCCAATTCTACTTATCTGCAAACTAATGCACAGAACTACACACCCAGAGCATTATAGCACCTATGCTTAAACAATATGATTGGCCCTGCTCTTCTTAACCTGTCAATCTTACATTTCTGGAAATTAATGAGCAGAACTACCATCCGAGAGACTAAAAGCACTTATGTTAAAAAACTATGACTGGGCGAGATGTCATCCACTGGGTACATAATGTGGTCCCTGATCAAGTCAGGTTACCATGATATGCCTTGGAATTTATACCATGAACTCCTTCACCCGCAGGGCAGTATCAACTATGCTTGGTTGGACTTGCTCTATCACTTATAGCTCTGCACTACGTCCGCCATTCAGATGAGTTATCTAGCACTCTTAGCACTCAGAAAGGACAATAATGCAATATAACTCCAGATTTCACAACATAAACTATGACAGGAATACCCACCACTGGCTTTGAATAATTACCCAGCACCTGAAAAATAGGCCTAATAGCACTTATAACCAAGCTTCAGAAATGGACTTACTCAATTCCACCTTAAGCAAATATGCCCTTTAGCAGGCGGAGAATCTGTCAAGGCAAGCCCCTGAACATCAACACTCCAACCGCATGCCTAACCAGGAAGACTCTAGCTCCGCTCCATAACAATGCCAGTCAGACACACCACTAACATCATTGCCTGATCTGCTGCTTGATCTTGGGGCTAACCGAGTATCAGTCTTCTTACCTAGTATGTCCGATAGAACAGAAATGAAGTAAATGTACTCTGTGATGAAGTAATCCTATAAGTAATCTGTAGACCCTACAAGACACAGGGATGGCAATAGCAGCTGTTGCTGTTCCTTGAGCTCACTGAACTCCAGTTATCGAATCGAGTTAATATTCGTATGTCCGATAGAACTGAACTGGAGGGATCACTGCCCAGGGACGCACACGCAATACAAAGGGCCCAATAGGAGCCAGGACTGCCGCAAGGACAGTTCCAAATTGAACAACACCCCACTGAGGGTACTCAGCAAACAGACTAGCCTTGAGAAAGACCCTACGGGTCGAAACACGTGTCGGCTGACCACGAATAAACAAATCACTTCGTACCAACCAAAGTGTTATGGATATCATTTCGAAAAATTTTTTACAATCAAGATAACCGGGAGCCAAATAACCTTTTCTACATAATCCTATAAGTAATCTGTAGACCCTACAAGACACAGGGATGGCAATAGCAGCTGTTCCTTGAGCTCACTGAACTCCAGTTATCGAATCGAGTTAATATTCGTATGTCCGATAGAACTGAACTGGAGGTAACTCACAATGAGAAGGTATCATCCATTAAACAATGTCAGACTGTATGATACACATGGATGACCACAGACTTGCAATTCGCTAAACCCAACAAAGATTAGGAATAGGGCATCTTAATCACTGAAGACATCAACAAGCAGGGAAGACAACCTCAAGCCTAGTAATTAGAACAAACGCTGCACTAGACAGAAGATTTGACTCAGAGAACCAGTGCTCCAAACCTCTACAATAGATATGGTCAGCTCAGCGGGCACTGGAAGGTAACCAGGAATAGGAATAGCCAGCCATTCCGCACAGACACTCACTCAAACCAATATGCTCACTCTCTCCTCTACACGAACAAACAATAGAATGCAGCTATACCCCTCGATCATTTGGGCATAGCTGCACACATACCTACAAACATCCATGTACATCTCAACAATCGTTACAACACAGCTATACCCCATGCAAAAAATCGGCCTAACTGCACTCATAATCTCATACACAAGCTCCACCACTGCCAGAATGCAGACTCCAAAGTCAACGGTCTTGCTGCAAACATTTCAATCATCTCACACACCCACCGCACCATGTTAGCATTTTGCAAACATACTAAGTGCACCCAAGCACTATACACTACCCCACCCTCTCCACTGACCTGGACTACACTTCCTGAGTGTATTTATTTATTTATTTATTTATTCAGATTTGTAGAGCGCACGTCAGCCCGGGGGCATTGTGGCGCTTGTTACAGACAATATCTTAGTTACATAGGATACAATATTTACATACAAGATACAATATTTACAATAGACATGTACACATTAGCAATGCAGTATATTTACATGGATTCCTGAGAGTTTCCTATTATTTTGCAAGGAATGAAGTTTTCAGTTTCCTGCGTAAAATGGGGAGTGAGTTTTCCGCTCTAATGTCTGCAGGAAGAGCGTTCCAGGTCTTGGCTGCAATGTAGGGGAAACTTAGACCTCCGGCTTTGGCTTTTTTGATGCGTGGGATGCAGAGTAGATTGGAGTATTGCGTCCTGGTGGGACGGGAGGAGGATGGTTTGAGGATGGTTTCTGATAGATAGGACGGGCGGAAAGAGAGAGGCATTTGTGAGTAAAGGTGAGGATTTTGAGAGTGATCCACTCTTTGACCGGGAGCCATTGGACTGAGTGCCTGGCATGGGTGATATGCTCTCTTCTTGGGATACTAAGAGCGGCCCGGAGAGCATTGTTCTGCGTGACTTGTAGTCTGTTTAGGTTTTTGGCTGATGTGCCTGCTCGGAGCGCATTGCAGTAGTCCACTTTGGCTCCAATGTTTGCTCTAGCTATAGAGAGGCAGTTGGGTTTAGAGAGGTAAGGCTTGATGGCGTTTATGAGTTTGGTGGTGTGCGCAGATGAGGAAGTGATTGTGCTGACTTGTCTAGTCATAGATAGTGAGGAGTCAAGGTATACTCCCAGTGTCTTTACGGCTGTGGATACGGGGATGATGGAGTTGTCAATGGAGAAGTTAGCGTACAGTTTGTCAAATTTGTCTAGGGTGTTCTGTTAACCTAATATGATGATTTCAGTCTTGTCTCCATTGAGGCAAAGGCCATTAACTGCCATCCATGCCTTGATGATGGAGTAGATTGTGTGGAGTGCCTTGGCGTCTTCGTTGTATGATCCTGAAAGGGGTAGAAGTACTTGTGTGTCGTCCGCGTAGTTTGTGTATGTGATGTCGTATGAGTCGAGTTTGTCAAAGAGGGGCTTGGTGAACAAGTTGTAGAGTGTGGGTGCAGTGCATGATCCTTGAGGGACCCCGCAGTGGATTGTCGTGGGAGTGGCGTTGGCGATGTCCGAGAAGACTTTCATGGCTCTTCCCTCTAGGAAGGAGGTGATCCAGAGAGCTGATTCTTTAGAGAAGTTGGCTGAGTGTGTGAGGTGTGAAGTGAGAGTCTTGTGATCAACCAGATCGAAAGCGACAGAGAGATCTAGAAGGAGCAGAAGAGCAGGCTTGCCTTTGTCCATGATTTGGGTGAACTGACTCTTCAGATCCACCATGGCTGTTTCTGTGCCATGTCCTTTCCAGAAGCCTGATTGCCTCGTCCCGAGGATGGAGTGGGTTTCCAGAAAGTGTTGGATTTGGCAATGTGCGGCTTTGTCCAGTAATTTCAGGAGGAATGGCACTGTGGTTATTGGTCTGTAGTTGTTTGGTTGTAAGGGGTCGAGAGTACGTTTTTTTAGGAGAGGCCGGACCCAGGCTTCTTTGAGGTTAGCTGCGATGATGCCTGTTTTAAAGGACGCATTGATGAATGCCGTAAAGAGCGGCCCAAAGCAGTCTGCGCAGTCTTTGACGAGTTTTGGTGGGCAAATATCGCCTTTACAGGGGGAGGGTTTGAGAGTTTTTAGTAGGTTGATAACTTCTGATTCAGTGACGTCTCTGAAGGAGAAGTCAGGTATGGTGGGCTTGGACGAGGTGGGTGGGGTGTTGGTAGGTTTAGTTCCTGTCTGTTGAGGAAGTGCATTGCAGTGGTCTTTGATTTTATTTTGGAGAAGGTCAATTTTGTGTAGCATGGCAGCTTGAATGCTGGTACACCAAGCTTCATCTTTGATTATTTCGTCCGGTGTATTGGGGGGGGGGGAGATGAGCGCATTAAAAATGGTGAAGATCAGTTTAGAGTGTTATTTGGCGTTAGAGATTTGTGTGTTGAAAGCGTTGGCTTTGGCATCGGTGATAGCTATCTTGTATTGGTGGGAGATTAAATTGAATTTGTTTTTGGTACTGGTGCAGGGGTCAGATTGCCAGTTTTTTAGTGCTGCTCTTTTGTGGGATCGCATTGAGTGCAGTTCTTCAGTAAACCATGAGTTGGTGTGTCGAGATTTCTTCTCTTTTTTCCATTCGAGTGGTGCTATTTCATTGATAGCTTTGGTGATGACATCTTTGTAGATGTCTGCTAGGATATTGGGGTTATTAGCGAATGGGGGAGCTAACTCGGGGGTATTGAGGTATGGGCGCAGGTTATCCTCTATGAGTTTTTTTGAGCTTCTGACTTGTGCAGCGCTAGCAGGGGTCAGAGTTTTGTGTTTTTTGGTGCATGAACTCGATGCAGTTGTGGTCAGTCGAGGGCAGTGAGGAGTTAGAGGTGATAGTGGAGAGGCAGTTATGGTCTGCAATCCAATCAAGAATGCAGCCTTTGGCGTGGGTAGGAAATTCTACTTTTTGGGTGAAGCCCAAGTCATTAAGTTCCTTAGTTCAACCCACAGCACTTTGAGATCATACCAATGGTATATAAGGCACTATACAAATGAACAATAACATAAAATAAGCAGCTGAGTATCTAAACCTTAAAAAAATATATGAAACAAGTCCTTTGTAAAAGTCCTTCAAAAATATATACATAGTCCATACAGTGCACTGTACAAAAAGAAATATATAATAACACCTTACTTGAGAGACAACCTGGCCAGAGCTATCTCAAGGTCCTTTTTGCTGCTCTTTCTTGATGTTCTTCTGTCTTGAGCTCTCTTGTGATGGTTCTCTGACAGGCAGATAGCAGCAGGCAACAGGCAGAAGCAATGGGTGGGGGTTCCAGAGTCTTTTTTTTGATTGGGTGCATATGCTAGAAGCAGCCCAGCAAGCAGATGCAGCGTGTGGGGGCACAAATCACGCAACCCTGGGGCACATCTGATAGGTTTGGCACAGAGAGTCCTGGTGGCCCACCTGATAGGGGGGTGGCCCTTTCAATTTTATGCAACCTTGGAAGGCTGAAACCATTGGTCAGGAGTGCCAGTAGTTAGAATACCCCGGTCCGTGTGAACAGGGTTGCCGGGGAGGCAGCTGTGCTTTTTGCTGCTCACCTGTCTATCAGGGTTGTGCCAGCATGAAGGCCTGGGCAGCAGCTGTGAGACAGCGCCAAGCAGAGCTCCTTTCAACCCTCCTTGGTGAGGGTTAAGATTGTTGATCACAGTGCTCTGCTCGCACCGTTCCATGTGAGAGGGTCCTTTACTCTAACTCATTTGTTCATTTTTGTTTATTGATCCCCGGCGCAACTTGCCGCCGGTGATCCAATCCTTTATTTATTCTTTTACCCCCGCAAGTGGGTTACACTAACAACTAGGGTATTCTTTTTGGAAAAACAAATACCAAATATATTTTCATGCCAAGCAGAGCTCCTTTCAACCCTCCTTGGTGAGGGTTAAGATTGTTGGTCAAAGTGCTCTGCTCGCACCGTTCCATGTGAGAGGGTCCTTTACTCTAACTCATTTGTTCATTTTTGTTTATTGATCCCCGGCGCAACTTGCCGCCGGTGATCCAATCCTTTATTTATTCTTTTACCCCCGCAAGTGGGTAACACTAACAACTAGGGTATTCTTTTTGGAAAAACAAATACCAAATATATTTTCATGCAAATGGGTGGATTCAGTAATTCTTATCATTTGAATGGTCGGTCAAGTACATTTTGCAATAAGGGGGGACATATTTATGCCATGAGCACATTCTGTTCATAAGACGTGTCTATCATGGTTATTTTCACTGTGGAACATTGCAACAAATGTGGAGAAAACATATATAAACAGTAGAATTAGAAAACTAGTATGTAAAAATAAAACACACTGGAGTTGACGAAGAGCTGGACACATTACAACACCAACAGTACGCGAAAAATATGTACTGGACATCCAGTTTTGCAAAGCCAATCCAGTTAACAGACACTTTTATGACAAGGCAATCCAATCACAAAGTAGAATAAATGAAACTGCATATGTAACTGTAGGATAGCTTTTTTAATAACAAGCCAATTAATTTACCGAATGTGGTTGTCTTTAGGCCACGATATGGACTTCATCATATTTATTTATTTATTTATTACATTTATATAGCGCGCCTAAACCTCAGGCATCTGGGTGCTTCAATTTAAGAATACGGTTACATTGCAGAGGCTTAGTTATACAGTAAAGTTGCAGTTACAGGTATAGTATCGCTACAAGCTTGTAGAGTTGCATTAGTCACATGTGAAAATTCAGTTACAATTCAAGCTTAGTCATTTTAGTGAAACATATGTAGAGTATGGTATCCCACTTTCACATTGTGCTATGTCACTCTAGTCGGGGGAAGGTAGCCAGGGGGGGATCCTATAGCTCATACGTGGATTAAGGTGAGTACTTAATATCCTATGAAAAGCATGCTGAGAAAAATGGCCAGGAAGAAGTGCATGTTGGTTTGTAAATGCAGGACTAATCTAAGTAGCGGATACATTTTATAAAACATGAAAACTACATAAAAACAATTCCACTAACAAACAGGCCGTTAATTGGTTCTTCAACAAATTACACCCTTAAAAAATTGACACCTGAGATCAGATTATCCTAACCTAGATAATTTCAATGGGTACTTGTTTATGTCGCATCGTCAGTCGCATAACCTGGTTGGACCACTCATAAGTGGTACGATGTGTGGGAACCACCAGCAGGAATGAAGACCCGCAAATAGGGTCATCACAACCACCAGGGTCTGAAAAGGTGGAATTTTGTCAAGATGCCTGCTCCTTAAATGAAGATGAAGGCAATAACAGAGGCTCAGACCTGGGAGCAAAAACACTGTGCAGACCTGGCAAGTATGAATCAGGGAGTCCCTAAAACATTTAGGGGCTCATTAAGAGTCTGACCGTGTTAACTGTGGTAATGCTACCAAATAGCAATGTTGCATGCAATAACGGTTTTGTGTGGAGAACATTTCGACCACACAAGACCAGGTGGATTATTGTGAGTTTCTCTACAAACTCTTAATGTGGTGATACAGCAACGGTGATGGTAATCCTAGTAGATGTGGAGATAAAGTGGCCCCATTTCATTCTTTGTGACTGTTCTGGAAGAGGCTATCCATTTCAGGACTTTACCTTCTATTCCTATGCATGGTTCTAGGGCAGACCACGAGATTGAGGGATCAGTAGTATCATATGCTTTGGTAAAGGTCCAGCAAGATTATTTCCATAGGTCGGTCAACTTCAAGATGCATAGGACACCATCCCTAGAGTCTAATAATGGAGATGCTGGACATCTTTCTGGTCAAACCTCAGAACAGTTTGTCATGACACAGCTTGCTTACCTCTCTGCAATCCTGCGCTTTCTTTCGTGACAAGCATTTGGCGAGTTTTGCCTCAAACGCGGTCTAGATATTTGACGGTTGCTAGCTAGGATGTTGTTTCCTAATGCTGGAGCACCGTGTTACAATTGCGGCAAGTGAACTTTCAATTGCTGGGTCAGACACGTGTCCTTATGGCAATGATGGCAAGCATGTTTCCCACGGAAACCCCTTCATTTGGGCATAGCTGCACACATACCTACAAACCTCCATTTACATCTCAACAATCGTTACAACACAGCTATACCCCATGCAAAAAATCGGCCTAACTGCACTCATAATCTCATACACAAGCTCCACCACTGCCAGAATGCAGTCTCCAAAGTCAACGGCCTTGCTGCAAACATTTCAATCATCTCACACACCCACCGCACCATGTTAGCATTTTGCGAACATACTGAGTGCACCCAAGCACTATACACTAACCCACCCTCTCCACTGACGTGGACTACGGTTCCTGAGTGTTTTTATTCATTTATTTATTCAGATTTGTAGAGCGACGTCAGCCCGGGGGCATCGTGGCGCTTGTTACAGACAATATCTTAGTTACATAGGATACAATATTTACATACAAGATACAATATTTACAGTAGACATGTACACATTAGCAATGCAGAATATTTACATGGATTCCTGAGAGTTTCCTATTATTTTGCAAGGAATGAAGTTTTCAGTTTCCTGCGTAAAATGGGGAGTGAGTTTTCCGCTCTAATGTCTGCAGGAAGAGCGTTCCAGGTCTTGGCTGCAATGTAGGGGAAACTTAGACCTCCGGCTTTGGCTTTTTTGATGCGTGGGATGCAGAGTAGATTGGAGTATTGCGTCCTGGTGGGACGGGAGGAGGATGGTTTGAGGATGGTTTCTGATAGATAGGACGGGGCGGAGAGAGAGAGGCATTTGTGAGTGAGGGTGAGGATTTTGAGAGTGATCCGCTCTTTGACCGGGAGCCATTGGGCTGAGTGCCTGGCATGGGTGATATGCTCTCTTCTTGGGATACTAAGAGCGGCCCGGAGCGGCCCAGAGAGCATTGTTCTGCGTGACTTGTAGTCTGTTTAGGGTTTTGGCTGATGTGCCTGCTCGGAGCGCATTGCAGTAGTCCAGTTTGGCTCCAATGTTTGCTCTCGCTATAGAGAGGCAGTTGGGTTTAGAGAGGTAAGGCTTGATGGCGTTTATTAGTTTGGTGGTGTGCGCAGATGAGGAAGTGATTGCGCTGACTTGTCTAGTCATAGATAGTGAGGGGTCAAGGTATACTCCCAGTATCTTTACGGCTGTGGATACGGGGATGATGGAGTTGTCAATGGAGAAGTTAGCGTACAGTTTGTCAAGTTTGTCTAGGGTGTTCTGTTAACCTAATATCATGATTTCAGTCTTGTCTCCATTGAGGCAAAGGCCATTAAATGCCATCTATGCCTTGATGATGGAGTAGATTGTGTGGAGTGCCTTGGCGTCTTCGTTGTATGATCCTGAAAGGGGTAGACGTACTTGTGTGTCATCCACGTAGTTTGTGTATGTGATGCCGTATGAGTCGAGTTTGTCAAAGAGGGGCTTGGTGAACAAGTTGTAGAGTGTGGGTGCAGTGCATGATCCTTGAGGGACCCCGCAGTGGATTGTCGTGGGAGTGGCGTTGGCGATGTCCGAGAAGACTTTCATGGCTCTTCCCTCTAGGAAGGAGGTGATCCAGAGAGCTGATTCTTTAGAGAAGTTGGCTGAGTGTGTGAGGTGTGAAGTGAGAGTCTTGTGATCAACCAGATCGAAAGCGGCTGAGAGATCTAGAAGGAGCAGAAGAGCAGGCTTGCCTTTGTCCATGATTTGGGTGATCTGACTCTTCAGATCCACCATGGCTATTTCTGTGCCATGTCCTTTCCGGAAACCTGATTGCCTCGTCCCGAGGATGGAGTGGGTTTCCAGAAAGTGTTGGATTTGGCAATGTGCGGCTTTGTCCAGTAATTTCAGGAGGAATAGCACCGTGGTTATTGGTCTGTAGTTGTTTGGTTGTAAGGGGTCGAGAGTAGGTTTTTTTAGGAGAGGCCGGACCCAGGCCTCTTTGAGGTTAGCTGGGATGATGCCTGTTTTAAATGACGCATTGATGAATGCCGTAAAGAGCGGGCCAAAGCAGTCTGCACAGTCTTTGGCGAGTTTTGGTAGGCAAATATCGCCTTTACAGGGGGAGGGTTTGAGATTTTTTAGTAGGTTGATAACTTCTGATTCAGTGACGTCTCTGAAGGAGAAGGTCAGGTATGGTGGGCTTGGACGAGGTGGGTGGGGTGTTGATAGGTTTAGTTCCTGTCTGTTGAGGAAGTGCTTTGCAGTGGTCTTTGATTTTATTTTAGAGAAGGTCAATTTTGTGTAGCATGGCAGCTTGAATGCTGGTACACCAAGCTTCATCTTTGATTATTTCGTCCGGTGTATTGGGCGGGGAGATGAGCTCATTAAAAATGGCGAAGATCTCTTTAGAGTGTTATTTGGCGTTAGAGATTTGTGTGTTGAAAGCATTGGCTTTGGCATCGGTGATAGCTATCTTGTATTGGTGGGAGATTAAATTGAACTTGTTTTTGGTACTGGTGCAGTGGTCAGATTCCCAGTTTTTTAGTGCTGCTCTTTTGTGGGATCGCATTGAGTGCAGTTCTTCAGTAAACCATGAGTTGGTGTGTAGAGATTTCTTCTCTTTTTTCCATTCGAGTGGTGCTATTTCCTTGATAGCTTTGGTGATGACATCTTTGTAGATGTCTGCTAGGATATTGGGGTCATTAGCGAATGGGGGAGCTAACTCGGGGGTATTGAGGTATGGGCGCAGGTTATCCTCTATGAGTTTTT
Source organism: Ambystoma mexicanum (assembly GCF_040938575.1). NCBI lineage: Eukaryota > Metazoa > Chordata > Amphibia > Caudata > Ambystomatidae > Ambystoma > Ambystoma mexicanum. The sequence continues at coordinate 1,005,203,926 of NC_090931.1, read as the reverse complement.
TTGAGCTTCTGACTTGTGCATCGCTAGCAGGGGTCAGAGTTTTGTGGTTTTTGGTGATAGGAATAGAGAACTCGATGCAGTTGTGGTCAGTCCAAGGCAGTGAGGAGTTAGAGGTGATAGTGGAGAGGCAGTTATGGTCTGCAATCCAATCAAGAATGCAGCCTTTGGCGTGAGTAGGACTTTCTACTTTTTGGGTGAAGCCCATGTCATTAAGTTCCTTGGTTCAACCCACAGCACTTTGAGATCATACCAATGGTATATAAGGCACTATACAAATGAACAATAACATAACATGAGCAGCTGAGTATCTAAACCTTAAAAAAATATATGAAACAAGTCCTTTGTAAAAGTCCTTCAAAAATATATACATAGTCCATACAGTGCACTGTACAAAAAGAAATATATAATAACACCTTACTTGAGAGAAAACCTGGCCAGAGCTATCTCAAGGTCCTTTTTGCTGCTCTTTCTTGATGTTCTTCTGTCTTGAGCTCTCTTGTGATGGTTCTCTGACAGGCAGATAGCAGCAGGCAACAGGCAGAAGCAATGGGTGGGGGTTCCAGAGTCTTTTTTTTGATTGGGTGCATATGCTAGAAGCAGCCCAGCAAGCAGATGCAGCGTGTAGGGGCACAAATCACGCAACCCTGGGGCTCATCTGATAGGTTTGGCACAGAGAGTCCTGGTGGCCCACCTGATAGGGGGGTGGCCCTTTCAATTTTATGCAACCTTGGAAGGCTGAAACCATTGGTCAGGAGTGCCAGTAGTTAGAATACCCTGGTCCGTGTGAACAGGGTTGCCGGGGAGGTAGCTGTGCTTTTTGCTGCTCACCTGTCTATCAGGGTTGTGCCAGCATGAAGGCCTGGGCAGCAGCTATGAGACAGCGCCAAGCAGAGCTCCTTTCAACCCTCCTTGGCGAGGGTTAAGATTGTTGATCACATTGCTCTGCTCGCACCGTTCCATGTGAGAGGGTCCTTTACTCTAACTCATGTGTTCATTTTTGTTTATTGATCCCCGGCGCAACTTGCCGCCGGTGATCCAATCCTTTATTTATTCTTTCCCCCCCCCAAGTGGGTTACACTAACAACTAGGGTATTCTGTTTGGAAAAACAAATACCAAATATATTTTCATGCCAAGCAGAGCTCCTTTCAACCCTCCTTGGTGAGGGTTAAGATTCTTGATGACAGTGCTCTGCTCGCACCGTTCCATGTGAGAGGGTCCTTTACTCTAACTCATTTGTTCATTTTTGTTTATTGATCCCCGGCGCAACTTGCCGCTGGTGAGCCACTCCTTTATTTATTCTTTTACCCCCGCAAGTGGGTTACACTAACAACTAGGGTATTCTTTTTGGAAAAACAAATACCAAATATATTTTCATGCAAATGGGTGGCTTCAGAAATTCTTATCATTTGAATGGTCGGTCAAGTATATTTTGCAATAAGGGGGGACATATTTATGCCATGAGCACATTCTGTTCATAAGACGTGTCTAGCATGGTTATTTTCACTGTGGAACATTGCAACAAATGTGGAGAAAACATATATAAACAGTAGAATTAGAAAACTAGTATGTAAAAATAAAACACACTGGAGTTGACGAAGAGCTGGACACATTACAACACCAACAGTACGTGAAGAATATGTACTGGACATCCAGTTTTGCAAAGCCAATCCAGTTAACAGACACTTTTGTGACAAGGCAATCCAATCACAAAGTAGAATAAATGAAACTGCATATGTATCTGTAGGATAGCTTTTTTAATAACAAGCCAATTAATTTACCGAATGTGGTTGTCTTTAGGCCACGATATGGACTTCATCATATTTATTTATTTATTTATTACATTTATATAGCGCGCCTAAACCTCAGGCATCTGGGTGCTTCAATTTAAGAATACGGTTACATTGCAGAGGCTTAGTTATACAGTAAAGTTGCAGTTACAGGTATAGTATCGCTACAAACTTGTAGAGTTGCATTAGTCACATGTGAAAATTCAGTTACAATTCAAGCTTAGTCATTTTAGTGAAACATATGTAGAGTATGGTATCCCACTTTCACATTGTGCTATGTCAGTCTAGTCGGGGGAAGGTAGCCAGGGGGGGATCCTATAGCCCATACGTGGATTAAGGTGAGTACTTAATATCCTATGAAAAGCATGCTGAGAAAAATGGCCAGGAAGAAGTGCATGTTGGTTTGTAAATGCAGGACTAATCTAAGTAGTGGATACATTTTATAAAACATGAAAACTACATAAAAAAAATTCCACTAACAAGCAGGCCGTTAATTGGTTCTTCAACAAATTACACCCTTAAAAAATTGACACCTGAGATCAGATTATCCTAACCTAGATAATTTCAATGGGTACTTGTTTATGTCACATCATCAGTCGCATAACGTGGTTGGACCACTCATAAGTGGTACGATGTGTGGGAACCACCAGCAGGAATCAAGACCCGCAAATAGGGTCATCACAACCACCAGGGTCTGAAAAGGTGGAATTTTGTCAAGATGCCTGCTCCTTAAATGAAGATGAAGGCAATAACAGAGGCTCAGACCTGGGAGCAAAAACACTGTGCAGACCTGGCAAGTATGAATCAGGGAGTCCCTCAAACATTTAGGGGCTCATTAAGAGTCTGACCGTGTTAACTGTGGTAATGCTGCCAAATAGCAATGTTGCATGCAATAACAGTTTTGTGTTCAGGACATTTCGACCACACAAGACCAGGTGGATTATTGTGAGTTTCTCTACAAACTCTTAACGTGGTGATACAGCAACAGTGATGGTAATCCTAGTAGATGTGGAGATAAAGTGGCCCCATTTCACTCTTTGTGACTGTTCTGGAAGAGGCTATCCATTTCAGGACTTTACCTTCTATTCCTGTGCATGTTTCTAGGGGAGACCACGAGATTGAGGGATCAGTAGTATCATATGCTGTGGTAAAGATCCAGCAACATTATTTCCATAGGTCGGTCAACTTCAAGATGCATAGGACACCATCCCTAGTGTCTAATAATGGAGATGCTGGACATCTTTCTGGTCAAACCTCAGAACAGTTTGTCATGACACAGCTTGCTTACCTCTCTGCAATCCTGCGCTTGCTTTCGTGCCAAGCATTTGGCGAGTTTTGCCTCAAATGCTGTCTAGATATTTGATGGTTGCTAGCTAGGATGTTGTTTCCTAATGCTGGAGCAACGTGTTACAATTGCGGCAAGTGAACTTTCAATTGCTGGGTCAGGCACGTGTCCTTATGGCAATGATGGCAAGCATGTTTCCCACGGAAACCCCTTCATTTGGGCATAGCTGCACACATACCTACAAACCTCCATGTACATCTCAACAATCGTTACAACACAGCTATACCCCATGCAAAAAATCGGCCTAACTGCACTCATAATCTCATACACAAGCTCCACCACTGCCAGAATGCAGACTCCAAAGTCAACGGCCTTGCTGCAAACATTTCAATCATCTCACACACCCACCGCACCATGTTAGCATTTTGCGAACATACTGAGTGCACCCAAGCACTATACACTAACCCACCCTCTCCACTGACCTGGACTACGGTTCCTGAGTGTATTTATTTATTTATTCAGATTTGTAGAGCGCACGTCAGCCCGGGGGCATCGTGTCGCTTGTTACAGACAATATCTTAGTTACATAGGATACAATATTTACATACAAGATACAATATTTACAGTAGACATGTACACATTAGCAATGCAGTATATTTACATGGATTCCTGAGAGTTTCCTATTATTTTGCAAGGAATGAAGTTTTCAGTTTCCTGCGTAAAATGGGGAGTGAGTTTTCCGCTCTAATGTCTGCAGGAAGAGCGTTCCAGGTCTTGGCTGCAATGTAGGGGAAACTTAGACCTCCGGCTTTGACTTTTTTGATGCGTGGGATGCAGAGTAGATTGGAGTATTGCGTCCTGGTGGGACGGGAGGAGGATGGTTTGAGGATGGTTTCTGATAGATAGGACGGGGCGGAGAGAGAGAGGCATTTGTGAGTGAGGGTGAGGATTTTGAGAGTGATCCGCTCTTTGACCGGGAGCCATTGGACTGAGTGCCTGGCATGGGTGCTATGCTCTCTTCTTGGGATACTAAGAGCGGCCCGGAGCGGCCGAGAGAGCATTGTTCTGCGTGACTTGTAGTGTGTTTAGGTTTTTGGCTGATGTGCCTGCTCGGAGCATTGCAGTAGTCCAGTTTGGCTCCAATGTTTGCTCTCGCTATAGAGAGGCAGTTGGGTTTAGAGAGGTAAGGCTTGATGGCGTTTATGAGTTTGGTGGTGTGCGCAGATGAGGAAGTGATTGCGCTGACTTGTCGAGTCATAGATAGTGAGGAGTCAAGGTATACTCCCAGTGTCTTTACGGCTGTGGATACCGGGATGATGAAGTTGTCAATGGAGAAGTTAGCGTACAGTTTGTCAAGTTTGTCTAGGGTGTTCTGTTAACCTAATATCATGATTTCAGTCTTGTCTCCATTGAGGCAAAGGCCATTAACTGCCATCCATGCCTTGATGATGGAGTAGATTGTGTGGAGTGCCTTGGCGTCTTCGTTGTATGATCTTGAAAGGGGTAGAAGTACTTGTGTGTCGTCCGCGTAGTTCGTGTATGTGATGCCGTATGAGTCGAGTTTGTCAAAGAGGGGCTTGGTGAACAAGTTGTAGAGTGTGGGTGCAGTGCATGATCCTTGAGGGACCCCGCAGTGGATTGTCGTGGGAGTGGCATTGGCGATGTCCGAGAAGACTTTCATGGCTCTTCCCTCTAGGAAGGAGGTGATCCAGAGAGCTGATTCTTTAGAGAAGTTGGCTGAGTGTGTGAGGTGTGAAGTGAGAGTCTTGTGATCAACCAACTCGAAAGCGGCTGAGAGATCTAGAAGGAGCAGAAGAGCAGGCTTGCCTTTGTCCATGATTTGGGTGATCTGACTCTTCAGATCCACCATGGCTGTTTCTGTGCCATGTCCTTTCCGGAAGCCTGATTGCCTCGTCCCGAGGATGGAGTGGGTTTCCAGAAAGTGTTGGATTTGGCAATGTGCGGCTTTGTCCAGTAATTTCAGGAGGAATGGCACCGTGGTTATTGGTCTGTAGTTGGTTGGTTGTAAGGGGTCGAGAGTAGGTTTTTTTAGGAGAGGCCGTACCCAGGCCTCTTTGAGGTTAGCTGGGATGATGCCTGTTTTAAAGGACGCATTGATGAATGCCGTAAAGAGCGGGCCAAAGCAGTCTGCACAGTCTTTGACGAGTTTTGGTGGGCAAATATCGCCTTTACAGGGGGAGGGTTTGAGATTTTTTAGTAGGTTGATAACTTCTGATTCAGTGACGTCTCTGAAGGAGAAGGTCAGGTATGGTGGGCTTGGACGAGGTGGGTAAGGTGTTGGTAGGTTTAGTTCCTGTCTGTTGAGGAAGTGCTTTGCAGAGGTCTTTGATTTTATTTTAGAGAAGGTCAATTTTGTGTAGCATGGCAGCTTGAATGCTGGTACACCAAGCTTCATCTTTGATTATTTCGTCCGGTGTATGGGGGGGGGAGATGAGCTCATTAAAAATGGCGAAGATCTCTTTAGAGTGTTATTTGGCGTTAGAGATTCGTGTGTTGAAAGCGTTGGCTTTGGCATCGGTGATAGCTATCTTGTATTGGTGGGAGATTAAATTGAACTAGTTTTTGGTACTGGTGCAGGGGTCAGATTGCCAGTTTTTTAGTGCTGCTCTTTTGTGGGATCGCATTGAGTGCAGTTCTTCAGTAAACCATGAGTTGGTGTGTAGAGATTTCTTCTCTTTTTTCCATTCGAGTGGTGCTATTGCATTGATAGCTTTTTTGATGACATCTTTGTAGATGTCTGCTAGGATATTGGGGTCATTAGCGAATGGGGGAGCTAACTCGGGGGTATTGAGGTATGGGCGCAGGTTATCCTCTATGAGTTTCTTTGAGCTTCTGACTTGTGCAGCGCTAGCAGGGGTCAGAGTTTTGTGGTTTTTGGTGATAGGAATAGAGAACTCGATGCAGTTGTGGTCAGTCCAGGGCAGTGAGGAGTTAGAGGTGATAGTGGAGATGCAGTTATGGTCTGCAATCCAATCAAGAATGCAGCCTTTGGCGTGAGTAGGACTTTCTACTTTTTGGGTGAAGCCCATGTCATTAAGTTCCTTGGTTCAACCCACAGCACTTTGAGATCATACCAATGGTATATAAGGCACTATACAAATGAACAATAACATAACATAAGCAGCTGAGTATCTAAACCTTCAAAAAATATATGAAACAAGTCCTTTGTAAAAGTCCTTCAAAAATATATACATAGTCCATACAGTGCACTGTACAAAAAGAAATATATAATAACACCTTACTTGAGAGACAACCTGGCCAGAGCTATCTCAAGGTCCTTTTTGCTGCTCTTTCTTGATGTTCTTCTGTCTTGAGCTCTCTTGTGATGGTTCTCTGACAGGCAGATAGCAGCAGGCAACAGGCATAAGCAATGGGTGGGGGTTCCAGAGTCTTTTTTTGATTGGGTGCATATGCTAGAAGCAGCCCAGCAAGCAGATGCAGCGTGTAGGGGCACAAATCACGCAACCCTGGGGCTCATCTGATAGGTTTGGCACAGATAGTCCTGGTGGCCCACCTGATAGGGGGGTGGCCCTTTCAATTTTATGCAACCTTGGAAGGCTGAAACCATTGGTCAGGAGTGCCAGTAGTTAGAATACCCTGGTCCGTGTGAACAGGGTTGCCGGGGAGGTAGCTGTGCTTTTTGCTGCTCACCTGTCTATCAGGGTTGTGCCAGCATGAAGGCCTGGGCAGCAGCTGTGAGACAGCGCCAAGCAGGGCTCCTTTCAACCCTCCTTGGCGAGGGTTAAGATTGTTGATCACATTGCTCTGCTCGCACCGTTCCATGTGAGAGGGTCCTTTACTCTAACTCATGTGTTCATTTTTGTTTATTGATCCCCGGCGCAACTTGCCGCCGGTGATCCAATCCTTTATTTATTCTTTTCCCCCCCAAGTGGGTTACACTAACAACTAGGGTATTCTTTTTGGAAAAACAAATACCAAATATATTTTCATGCCAAGCAGAGCTCCTTTCAACCCTCCTTGGTGAGGGTTAAGATTCTTGATGACAGTGCTCTGCTCGCACCGTTCCATGTGAGAGGGTCCTTTACTCTAACTCATTTGTTCATTTTTGTTTATTGATCCCCGGCGCAACTTGCCGCTGGTGAGCCACTCCTTTATTTATTCTTTTACCCCCGCAAGTGGGTTACACTAACAACTAGGGTATTCTTTTTGGAAAAACAAATACCAAATATATTTTCATGCAAATGGGTGGCTTCAGAAATTCTTATCATTTGAATGGTCGGTCAAGTACATTTTGCAATAAGGGGGGACATATTTATGCCATGAGCACATTCTGTTCATAAGACGTGTCTAGCATGGTTATTTTCACTGTGGAACATTGCAACAAATGTGGAGAAAACATATATAAACAGTAGAATTAGAAAACTAGTATGTAAAAATAAAACACACTGGAGTTGACGAAGAGCTGGACACATTACAACACCAACAGTACGTGAAGAATATGTACTGGACATCCAGTTTTGCAAAGTCAATCCAGTTAACAGACACTTTTGTGACAAAGCAATCCAATCACAAAGTAGAATAAATGAAACTGCATATGTATCTGTAGGATAGCTTTTTTTAATAACAAGCCAATTAATTTACCGAATGTGGTTGTCTTTAGGCCACGATATGGACTTCATCATATTTATTTATTTATTTATTACATTTATATAGCGCGCCTAAACCTCAGGCATCTAGGTGCTTCAATTTAAGAATACGGTTACATTGCAGAGGCTTAGTTATACAGTAAAGTTGCAGTTACAGGTATAGTATCGCTACAAACTTGTAGAGTTGCATTAGTCACATGTGAAAATTCAGTTACAATTCAAGCTTAGTCATTTTAGTGAAACATATGTAGAGTATGGTATCCCACTTTCACATTGTGCTATGTCAGTCTAGTCGGGGGAAGGTAGCCAGGGGGGGATCCTATAGGTCATACGTGGATTAAGGTGAGTACTTAATATCCTATGATATTATGTATGTAAAAATAAAACACACTGGAGTTGACGAAGAGCTGGACACATTACAACACCAACAGTACGTGAAGAATATGTACTGGACATCCAGTTTTGCAAAGCCAATCCAGTTAACAGACACTTTTGTGACACGGCAATCCAATCACAAAGTAGAATAAATGAAACTGCATATGTAACTGTAGGATAGCTTTTTTAATAACAAGCCAATTAATTTATCGAATGTGGTTGTCTTTAGGCCACGATATGGACTTCATCATATTTATTTATTTATTTATTACATTTATATAGCGCGCCTAAACCTCAGGCATCTGGGTGCTTCAATTTAAGAATACGGTTACATTGCAGAGGCTTAGTTATACAGTAAAGTTGCAGTTACAGGTATAGTATCGCTACAAACTTGTAGAGTTGCATTAGTCACATGTGAAAATTCAGTTACAATTCAAGCTTAGCCATTTTAGTGAAACATATGTAGAGTATGGTATCCCACTTTCACATTGTGCTATGTCAGTCTAGTCGGGGGAAGGTAGCCAGGGGGGGATCCTATAGCTCATACGTGGATTAAGGTGAGTACTTAATATCCTATGAAAAGCATGCTGAGAAAAATGGCCAGGAAGAAGTGCATGTTGGTTTGTAAATGCAGGACTAATCTAAGTAGCGGATACATTTTATAAAAAATGAAAACTACATAAAAAAATTCCACTAACAAGCAGGCCGTTAATTGGTTCTTCAACAAATTACACCCTTAAAAAATTGACACCTGAGATCAGATTATCCTAACCTAGATAATTTCAATGGGTACTTGTTTATGTCACATCATCAGTCGCATAACCTGGTTGGACCACTCATAAGTGGTACGATGTGTGGGAACCACCAGCAGGAATGAAGACCCGCAAATAGGGTCATCACAACCACCAGGGTCTGAAAAGGTGGAATTTTGTCAAGATGCCTGCTCCTTAAATGAAGATGAAGGCAATAACAGAGGCTCAGACCTGGGAGCAAAAACACTGTGCAGACCTGGCAAGTATGAATCAGGGAGTCCCTCAAACATTTAGGGGCTCATTAAGAGTCTGACCGTGTTAACTGTGGTAATGCTGCCAAATAGTAATGTTGCATGCAATAACAGTTTTGTGTTCAGGACATTTCGACCACACAAGACCAGGTGGATTATTGTGAGTTTCTCTACAAACTCTTAACGTGGTGATACAGCAACGGTGATGGTAATCCTAGTAGATGTGGAGATAAAGTGGCCCCATTTCACTCTTTGTGACTGTTCTGGAAGATGCTATCCATTTCAGGACTTTACCTTCTATTCCTGTGCATGGTTCTAGGGGAGACCACGAGATTGAGGGATCAGTAGTATCATATGCTGTGGTAAAGATCCAGCAACATTATTTCCATAGGTCGGTCAACTTCAAGATGCATAGGACACCATCCCTAGTGTCTAATAATGGAGATGCTGGACATCTTTCTGGTCAAACCTCAGAACAGTTTGTCATGACACAGCTTGCTTACCTCTCTGCAATCCTGCGCTTGCTTTCGTGCCAAGCATTTGGCGAGTTTTGCCTCAAATGCTGTCTAGATATTTGATGGTTGCTAGCTAGGATGTTGTTTCCTAATGCTGGAGCAACGTGTTACAATTGCGGCAAGTGAACTTTCAATTGCTGGGTCAGGCACGTGTCCTTATGGCAATGATGGCAAGCATGTTTCCCACGGAAACCCCTTCATTTGGGCATAGCTGCACACATACCTACAAACCTCCATGTACATCTCAACAATCGTTACAACACAGCTATACCCCATGCAAAAAATCGGCCTAACTGCACTCATAATCTCATACACAAGCTCCACCACTGCCAGAATGCAGACTCCAAAGTCAAACGGCCTTGCTGCAAACATTTCAATCATCTCACACACCCACCGCACCATGTTAGCATTTTGCGAACATACTGAGTGCACCCAAGCACTATACACTAACCCACCCTCTCCACTGACCTGGACTACGGTTCCTGAGTGTATTTATTTATTTATTTATTTATTCAGATTTGTAGAGCGCACGTCAGCCCGGGGGCATCGTGTCGCTTGTTACAGACAATATCTTAGTTACATAGGATACAATATTTACATACAAGATACAATATTTACAGTAGACATGTACACATTAGCAATGCAGTATATTTACATGGATTCCTGAGAGTTTCCTATTATTTTGCAAGGAATGAAGTTTTCAGTTTCCTGCGTAAAATGGGGAGTGAGTTTTCCGCTCTAATGTCTGCAGGAAGAGCGTTCCAGGTCTTGGCTGCAATGTAGGGGAAACTTAGACCTCCGGCTTTGACTTTTTTGATGCGTGGGATGCAGAGTAGATTGGAGTATTGCGTCCTGGTGGGACGGGAGGAGGATGGTTTGAGGATGGTTTCTGATAGATAGGACGGGGCGGAGAGAGAGAGGCATTTGTGAGTGAGGGTGAGGATTTTGAGAGTGATCCGCTCTTTGACCGGGAGCCATTGGACTGAGTGCCTGGCATGGGTGCTATGCTCTCTTCTTGGGATACTAAGAGCGGCCCGGAGCGGCCGAGAGAGCATTGTTCTGCGTGACTTGTAGTGTGTTTAGGTTTTTGGCTGATGTGCCTGCTCGGAGCATTGCAGTAGTCCAGTTTGGCTCCAATGTTTGCTCTCGCTATAGAGAGGCAGTTGGGTTTAGAGAGGTAAGGCTTGATGGCGTTTATGAGTTTGGTGGTGTGCGCAGATGAGGAAGTGATTGCGCTGACTTGTCGAGTCATAGATAGTGAGGAGTCAAGGTATACTCCCAGTGTCTTTACGGCTGTGGATACCGGGATGATGAAGTTGTCAATGGAGAAGTTAGCGTACAGTTTGTCAAGTTTGTCTAGGGTGTTCTGTTAACCTAATATCATGATTTCAGTCTTGTCTCCATTGAGGCAAAGGCCATTAACTGCCATCCATGCCTTGATGATGGAGTAGATTGTGTGGAGTGCCTTGGCGTCTTCGTTGTATGATCTTGAAAGGGGTAGAAGTACTTGTGTGTCGTCCGCGTAGTTCGTGTATGTGATGCCGTATGAGTCGAGTTTGTCAAAGAGGGGCTTGGTGAACAAGTTGTAGAGTGTGGGTGCAGTGCATGATCCTTGAGGGACCCCGCAGTGGATTGTCGTGGGAGTGGCATTGGCGATGTCCGAGAAGACTTTCATGGCTCTTCCCTCTAGGAAGGAGGTGATCCAGAGAGCTGATTCTTTAGAGAAGTTGGCTGAGTGTGTGAGGTGTGAAGTGAGAGTCTTGTGATCAACCAACTCGAAAGCGGCTGAGAGATCTAGAAGGAGCAGAAGAGCAGGCTTGCCTTTGTCCATGATTTGGGTGATCTGACTCTTCAGATCCACCATGGCTGTTTCTGTGCCATGTGCTTTCCGGAAGCCTGATTGCCTCGTCCCGAGGATGGAGAGGGTTTCCAGAAAGTGTTGGATTTGGCAATGTGCGGCTTTGTCCAGTAATTTCAGGAGGAAGGGCACCGTGGTTATTGGTCTGTAGTTGTTTGGTTGTAAGGGGTCGAGAGTAGGTTTTTTTAGGAGAGGCCGGACCCAGGCCTCTTTGAGGTTAGCTGGGATGATGCCTGTTTTAAAGGACGCATTGATGAATGCCGTAAAGAGCGGGCCAAAGCAGTCTGCACAGTCTTTGACGAGTTTTGGTGGGCAAATATCGCCTTTACAGGGGGAGGGTTTGAGATTTTTTAGTAGGTTGATAACTTCTGATTCAGTGACGTCTCTGAAGGAGAAGGTCAGGTATGGTGGGCTTGGACGAGGTGGGTGGGGTGTTGGTAGGTTTAGTTCCTGTCTGTTGAGGAAGTGCTTTGCAGTGGTCTTTGATTTTATTTTAGAGAAGGTCAATTTTGTGTAGCATGGCAGCTTGAATGCTGGTACACCAAGCTTCATCTTTGATTATTTCGTCCGGTGTATTGGGGGGGGAGATGAGCTCATTAAAAATTGCGAAGATCTCTTTAGAGTGTTATTTGGCGTTAGAGATTCGTGTGTTGAAAGCATTGGCTTTGGCATCGGTGATAGCTATCTTGTATTGGTGGGAGATTAAATTGAACTTGTTTTTGGTACTGGTGCAGTGGTCAGATTGCCAGTTTTTTAGTGCTGCTCTTTTGTGGGATCGCATTGAGTGCAGTTCTTCAGTAAACCATGAGTTGGTGTGTAGAGATTTCTTCTCTTTTTTCCATTCGAGTGGTGCTATTGCATTGATAGCTTTTTTGATGACATCTTTGTAGATGTCTGCTAGGATATTGGGGTCATTAGCGAATGGGGGAGCTAACTCGGGGGTATTGAGGTATGGGCGCAGGTTATCCTCTATGAGTTTCTTTGAGCTTCTGACTTGTGCAGCGCTAGCAGGGGTCAGAGTTTTGTGGTTTTTGGTGATAGGAATAGAGAACTCGATGCAGTTGTGGTCAGTCCAGGGCAGTGCGGAGTTAGAGGTGATATTGGAGAGGCAGTTATGGTCTGCAATCCAATCAAGAATGCAGCCTTTGGCGTGAGTAGGACTTTCTACTTTTTGGGTGAAGCCCAAGTCATTAAGTTCCTTGGTTCAACGCACAGCACTTTGAGATCATATCAATGGTATATAAGGCACTATACAAATGAGCAATAACATAACATAAGCAGCTGAGTATCTAAACCTTCAAAAAATATATGAAACAAGTCCTTTGTAAAAGTCCTTCAAAAATATATACATAGTCCATACAGTGCACTGTACAAAAAGAAATATATAATAACACCTTACTGGAGAGACAACCTGGCCAGAGCTATCTCAAGGTCCTTTTTGCTGCTCTTTCTTGATGTTCTTCTGTCTTGAGCTCTCTTGTGATGATTCTCTGACAGGCAGATAGCAGCAGGCAACAGGCAGAAGCAATGGATGGGGGTTCCAGAGTCTTTTTTTTGATTGGGTGCATATGCTAGAAGCAGCCCAGCAAGCAGATGCAGCTTGTGGGGGCACAAATCACGCAACCCTGGGGCTCATCTGATAGGTTTGGCACAGAGAGTCCTAGTGGCCCACCTGATAGGGGGGTGGCCCTTTCAATTTTATGCAACCTTGGAAGGCTGAAACCATTGGTCAGGAGTGCCAGTAGTTAGAATACCCTGGTCCGTGTGAACAGGGTTGCCGGGGAGGCAGCTGTGCTTTTTGCTGCTCACCTGTCTATCAGGGTTGTGCCAGCCTGAAGGCCTAGGCAGCAGCTGTGAGACAGCGCCAAGCAGAGCTCCTTTCAACCCTCCTTGGTGAGGGTTAAGATTGTTGATCACAGTACTCTGCTCGCACCGTTCCATGTGAGAGGGTCCTTTACTCTAACTCATTTGTTCATTTTTGTTTATTGATCCCCGGCGCAACTTGCCGCCGGTGATCCAATCCTTTATTTATTCTTTTACCCCCGCAAGTGGGTTACACTAACAACTAGGGTATTCTTTTTGGAAAAACAAATACCAAATATATTTTCATGCCAAGCAGAGCTCCTTTCAACCCTCCTTGGTGAGGGTTAAGATTGTTGATCACAGTGCTCTGCTCGCACCGTTCCATGTGAGAGGGTCCTTTACTCTAACTCATTTGTTCATTTTTGTTTATTGATCCCCGGCGCAACTTGCCGCCGGTGATCCAATCCTTTATTTATTCTTTTACCCCCGCAAGTGGGTTACACTAACAACTAGGGTATTCTTTTTGGAAAAACAAATACCAAATATATTTTCATGCAAATGGGTGGCTGCAGTAATTCTTATCATTTGAATGGTCGGTCAAGTACATTTTGCAATAAGGGGGGACATATTTATGCCATGAGCACATTCTGTTCATAAGACGTGTCTAGCATGGTTATTTTCACTGCGGAACATTGCAACAAATGTGGAGAAAACATATATAAACAGTAGAATTAGAAAACTAGTATGTAAAAATAAAACACACTAGAGTTGACGAAGAGCTGGACACATTACAACACCAACAGTACGTGAAGAATATGTACTGGACATCCAGTTTTGCAAAGCCAATCCAGTTAACAGACACTTTTGTGACAAGGCAATCCAATCACAAAGTAGAATAAATGAAACTGCATATGTAACTGTAGGATAGCTTTTTTAATAACAAGCCAATTAATTTATCGAATGTGGTTGTCTTTAGGCCACGATATGGACTTCATCATATTTATTTATTTATTTATTACATTTATATAGCGCGCCTAAACCTCAGGCATCTGGGTGCTTCAATTTAAGAATACGGTTACATCGCAGAGGCTTAGTTATACAGTAAAGTTGCAGTTACAGGTATAGTATCGCTACAAACTTGTAGAGTTGCATTAGTCACATGTGAAAATTCAGTTACAATTCAAGCTTAGTCATTTTAGTGAAACATATGTAGAGTATGGTATCCCACTTTCACATTGTGCTATGTCAGTCTAGTCGGGGGAAGGTAGCCAGGGGGGGATCCTATAGCTCATACGTGGATTAAGGTGAGTACTTAATATCCTATGATATTATGTATGTAAAAATAAAACACACTGGAGTTGACGAAGAGCTGGACACATTACAACACCAACAGTACGTGAAGAATATGTACTGGACATCCAGTTTTGCAAAGCCAATCCAGTTAACAGACACTTTTGTGACACGGCAATCCAATCACAAAGTAGAATAAATGAAACTGCATATGTAACTGTAGGATAGCTTTTTTAATAACAAGCCAATTAATTTTTCGAATGTGGTTGTCCTTAGGCCACGATATGGACTTCATCATATTTATTTATTTATTTATTACATTTATATAGCGCGCCTAAACCTCAGGCATCTGGGTGCTTCAATTTAAGAATACGGTTACATTGCAGAGGCTTAGTTATACAGTAAAGTTGCAGTTACAGGTATAGTATCGCTACAAACTTGTAGAGTTGCATTAGTCACATATGAAAATTCAGTTACAATTCAAGCTTAGCCATTTTAGTGAAATATATGTAGAGTATGGTATCCCACTTTCACATTGTGCTATGTCAGTCTAGTCGGGGGAAGGTAGCCAGGGGGGGATCCTATAGCTCATACGTGGATTAAGGTGAGTACTTAATATCCTATGAAAAGCATGCTGAGAAAAATGGCCAGGAAGAAGTGCATGTTGGTTTGTAAATGCAGGACTAATCTAAGTAGCGGATACATTTTATAAAACATGAAAACTACATAAAAAAATTCCACTAACAAGCAGGCCGTTAATTGGTTCTTCAACAAATTACACCCTTAAAGAATTGACACCTGAGATCAGATTATCCTAACCTAGATAATTTCAATGGGTACTTGTTTATGTCACATCATCAGTCGCATAACCTGGTTGGACCACTCATAAGTGGTACGATGTGTGGGAACCACCAGCAGGAATGAAGACCCGCAAATAGGGTCATCACAACCACCAGGGTCTGAAAAGGTGGAATTTTGTCAAGATGCCTGCTCCTTAAAGGAAGATGAAGGCAATAACAGAGGCTCAGACCTGGGAGCAAAAACACTGTGCAGACCTGGCAAGTATGAATCAGGGAGTCCCTCAAACATTTAGGGGCTCATTAAGAGTCTGACCGTGTTAACTGTGGTAATGCTGCCAAATAGCAATGTTGCATGCAATAACGGTTTTGTGTTCAGGACATTTCGACCACACAAGACCAGGTGGATTATTGTGAGTTTCTCTACAAACTCTTAACGTGGTGATACAGCAACGGTGATGGTAATCCTAGTAGATGTGGAGATAAAGTGGCCCCATTTCACTCTTTGTGACTGTTCTAGAAGAGGCTATCCATTTCAGGACTTTACCTTCTATTCCTGTGCATGGTTCTAGGGGAGACCACGAGATTGAGGGATCAGTAGTATCATATGCTGTGGTAAAGGTCCAGCAAGATTATTTCCATAGGTCGGTCAACTTCATGATGCATAGGACACCATCCCTATAGTCTAATAATGGAGATGCTGGACATCTTTCTGGTCAAACCTCAGAACAGTTTGTCATGACACAGCTTGCTTACCTCTCTGCAATCCTGCGCTTGCTTTCGTGCCAAGCATTTGGCGAGTTTTGCCTCAAACGCGGTCTAGATATTTGACGGTTTCTAGCTAGGATGTTGTTTCCTAATGCTGGAGCACCGTGTTACAATTGCGGCAAGTGAACTTTCAATTGCTGGGTCAGGCACGTGTCCTTATGGCAATGATGGCAAGCATGTTTCCCACGGAAACCCCTTCATTTGGGCATAGCTGCACACATACCTACAAACCTCCATGTACATCTCAACAATCGTTACAACACAGCTATACCCCATGCAAAAAATCGGCCTAACTGCACTCATAATCTCATACACAAGCTCCACCACTGCCAGAATGCAGACTCCAAAGTCAACGGCCTTGCTGCAAACATTTCAATCATCTCACACACCCACCGCACCATGTTAGCATTTTGTGAACATACTGAGTGCACCCAAGCACTATACACTACCCTACCCTCTCCACTTACCTGGACTACGGTTCCTTGGTGTATTTATTATTTATTTACTTATTCAGATTTGTAGAGCGCACGTCAGCCCGGGGGCATCGTGGCGCTTGTTACAGACAATATCTTAGTTACATAGGATACAATATTTACATACAAGATACAATATTTACAGTAGACATGTACACATTAGCAATGCAGTATATTTACATGGATTCCTGAGAGTTTCCTATTATTTTGCAAGGAATGAAATTTTCAGTTTCCTGCGTAAAATGGGGAGTGAGTTTTCCGCTCTAATGTCTGCAGGAAGAGCGTTCCAGGTCTTGGCTGCAATGTAGGGGAAACTTAGACCTCCGGCTTTGGCTTTTTTGATGCGTGGGATGCAGAGTAGATTGGAGTATTGCATCCTGGTGGGACGGGAGGAGGATGGCTTGAGGATGGTTTCTGATAGATCGGACGGGGCGGAGAGAGAGAGAGGCATTTGTGAGTGAGGGTGAGGATTTTGAGAGTGATCCGCTCTTTGACCGGGAGCCATTGTACTGAGTGCCTGGCATGGGTGATATGCTCTCTTCTTGGGATACTAAGAGCGGCCCGGAGCGGGCCGGAGAGCATTGTTCTGCGTGACTTGTAGTCTGTTTAGGTTTTTGGCTGATGTGCCTGCTCAGAGCGCATTGCAGTAGTCCAGTTTGGCTCCAATGTTTGCTCTCGCTATAGAGAGGCAGTTGGGTTTAGAGAGGTAAGGCTTGATGGCGTTTATGAGTTTGGTGGTGTGCGCAGATGAGGATGTGATTGCGCTGACTTGTCTAGTCATAGATAGTGAGGAGTCAAGGTATACTCCCAGTGTCTTTACGGCTGTGGATACGGGGATGATGGAGTTGTCAATAGAGAAGTTAGCGTACAGTTTGTCAAGTTTGTCTAGGGTGTTCTGTTAACCTAATATCATGATTTCAGTCTTGTCTCCATTGAGGCAAAGGGCATTAACTGCCATCCATGCCTTGATGATGGAGTAGATTGTGTGGAGTGCCTTGGCGTCTTCGTTGTATGATCCTGAAAGGGGTAGAAGTACTTGTGTGTCGTCTGTGTAGTTCGTGTATGTGATGCCGTATGAGTCGATTTTGTCAAAGAGGGGCTTGGTGAACAAGTTGTTGAGTGTGGGTGCAGTGCATGATCCTTGAGGGACCCCGCAGTGGATTGTCGTGGGAGTGGCGTTGGCGATGTCCGAGAAGACTTTCATGGCTCTTCCCTCTAGGAAGGAGGTGATCCAGAGAGCTGATTCTTTAGAGAAGTTGGCTGAGTGTGTGAGGTGTGAAGTGAGAGTCTTGTGGTCAACCAGATCGAAAGCAGCTGAGAGATCTAGAAGGAGCAGAAGAGCAGGCTTGCCTTTGTCCATGATTTGGGTGATCTGACTCTTCAGATCCACCATGGCTGTTTCTGTGCCATGTCCTTTCCGGAAGCCTGATTGCCTCGTCCCGAGGATGGAGTGGGTTTCCAGAAAGTGTTGGATTTGGCAATGTGCGGTTTTGTCCAGTAATTTCAGGAGGAATGGCACCGTGGTTATTGGTCTGTAGTTGTTTGGTTGTAAGGGGTCGAGAGTAGGTTTTTTTAGGAGAGGCCGGACCCAGGCCTCTTTGAGGTTAGCTGGGATGATGCCTGTTTTAAAGGACGCATTGATGAATGCCCTAAAGAGCGGCCCAAAGCTGTCTGCGCAGTCTTTGACGAGTTTTGGTGGGCAAATATCGCCTTTACAGTAGAAGGGGTTGAGATTTTTTAGTAGGTTGATAACTTCTGATTCAGTGACGTCTCTGAAGGAGAAGGTCAGGTATGGTGGGCTTGGACGAGGTGGGTGGGGTGTTGGTAGGTTTAGTTCCTGTCTGTTGAGGAAGTGCTTTGCAGTGGTCTTTGATTTTATTTTAGAGAAGGTCAATTTTGTGTAGCATGGCAGCTTGAATGCTGGTACACCAAGCTTCATCTTTGATTATTTCGTCCGGTGTATGGGGGGGGGAGATGAGCTCATTAAAAATGGCGAAGATCTCTTTAGAGTGTTATTTGGCGTTAGAGATTCGTGTGTTGAAAGCGTTGGCTTTGGCATCGGTGATAGCTATCTTGTATTGGTGGGAGATTAAATTGAACTAGTTTTTGGTACTGGTGCAGTGGTCAGATTCCCAGTTTTTTAGTGCTGCTCTTTTGTGGGATCGCATTGAGTGCAGTTCTTCAGTAAACCATGAGTTGGTGTGTAGAGATTTCTTCTTTTTTTTCCATTCGAGTGGTGCTATTTCATTGATAGCTTTGGTGATGACATCTTTGTAGATGTCTGCTAGGATATTGGGGTCATTAGCGAATGTGGGAGCTAACTCAGGGGTATTGAGGTATGGGCGCAGGTTATCCTCTATGAGTTTTTTTGAGCTTCTGACTTGTGCAGCGCTAGCAGGGGTCAGAGTTTTGTGGTTTTTGGTGATAGGAATAGAGAACTTGATGCAGTTGTGGTCAGTCCAGGGCAGCAAGGAGTTAGAGGTGATAGTGGAGAGGCAGTTATGGTCTGCAATCCAATCAAGAATGCAGCCTTTGGCGTGAGTAGGACTTTCTACTTTTTGGGTGAAGCCCAAGTCATTAAGTTCCTTGGTTCAACCCACAGCACTTTGAGATCATACCAATGGTATATAAGGCACTATACAAATGAACAATAACATAACATAAGCAGCTGAGTATCTAAACCTTCAAAAAATATATGAAACAAGTCCTTTGTAAAAGTCCTTCAAAAATATATACATAGTCCATACAGTGCACTGTACAAAAAGAAATATATAATAACACCTTACTTGAGAGACAACCTGGCCAGAGCTATTTCAAGGTCCTTTTTTGCTGCTCTTTCTTGATGTTCTTCTGTCTTGAGCTCTCTTGTGATGGTTCTCTGACAGGCAGATAGCAGCAGGCAACAGGCAGAAGCAATGTGTGGGGGTTCCAGAGTCTTTTTTTTGATTGGGTGCATATGCTAGAAGCAGCCCAGCAAGCAGATGCAGGGTGTGGGGGCACAAATCACGCAACCCTGGGGCACATCTGATAGGTTTGGCACAGAGAGTCCTGGAGGCCCACCTGATAGGGGGGTGGCCCTTTCAATTTTATGCAATCTTGCAAGGCTGAAACCATTGGTCAGGAGTGCCAGTAGTTAGAATACCCCGGTCAGTGTGAACAGGGTTGCAGGGGAGGCAGCTGTGCTTTTTGCTGCTCACCTGTCTATCAGGGTTGTGCCAGCATGAAGGCCTGGGCAGCAGCTGTGAGACAGCGCCAAGCAGAGCTCCTTTCGACCCTCCTTGTTGAGGGTTAAGATTGTTGATCACAGTGCTCTGCTCGCACCGTTCCATGTGAGAGGGTCCTTTACTCTAACTCATTTGTTCATTTTTGTTTATTGATCCCCGGCGCAACTTGCCGCCGGTGATCCAATCCTTTATTTATTCTTTTACCCCCGCAAGTGGGTTACACTAACAACTAGGGTATTCTTTTTGGAAAAACAAATACCAAATATATTTTCATGCCAAGCAGAGCTCCTTTCAACCCTCCTTGGTGAGGGTTAAGATTGTTGATCACAGTGCTCTGCTCGCACCGTTCCATGTGAGAGGGTCGTTTACTCTAACTCATTTGTTCATTTTTGTTTATTGATCCCCGGCGCAACTTGCCGCCGGTGATCCAATCCTTTATTTATTCTTTTAACCCCGCAAGTGGATTACACTAACAACTAGGGGATTCTTTTTGGAAAAACAAATACCAAATATATTTTCATACAAATGGGTGGCTTCAGTAATTCTTATCATTTGAATGGTCGGTCAAGTACATTTTGCAATAAGGGGGGACATATTTATGCCATGAGCACATTCTGTTCATAAGACGTGTCTAGCATGGTTATTTTCACTGTGGAACATTGCAACAAATGTGGAGAAAACATATATAAACAGTAGAATTAGAAAACTAGTATGTAAAAATAAAACACACTGGAGTTGACGAAGAGCTGGACACATTACAACACCAACAGTACGTGAAGAATATGTACTGGACATCCAGTTTTGCAAAGCCAATCCAGTTAACAGACACTTTTGTGACAAGGCAATCCAATCACAAAGTAGAATAAATGAAACTGCATATGTAACTGTAGGATAGCTTTTTTAATAACACGCCAATTAATTTACTGAATGTGGTTGTCTTTAGGCCACGATATTGACTTCATCATATTTATTTATTTATTTATTACATTTATATAGCGCGCCTAAACCTCAGGCATCTGGGCGCTTCAATTTAAGAATACGGTTACATTGCAGAGGCTTAGTTATACAGTAAAGTTGCAGTTGCAGGTATAGTATCGCTACAAGCTTGTAGAGTTGCATTAGTCACATGTGAAAATTCAGTTACAATTCAAGCTTAGTCATTTTAGTGAAACATATGTAGAGTATGGCATCCCACTTTCACATTGTGCTATGTCAGTCTAGTCGGGGGAAGGTAGCCAGGGGGGATCCTAGAGCTCATACGTGGATTAAGGTGAGTACTTAATATCCTATGAAAAGCATGCTGAGAAAAATGGCCAGGAAGAAGTACATGTTGGTTTGAAAATGCAGGACTAATCTAAGTAGCGGATACATTTTATAAAACATGAAAACAACATAAAAAAAATTCCACTAAAAAACAGGCCGTTAATTGGTTCTTCAACAAATTACACCCTTAAAAAATGGACACCTGAGATCAGATTATCCTAACCTAGATAATTTCAATGGGTACTTGTTTATGTCACATCATCAGTCGCATAACCTGGTTGGACCACTCATAAGTGGTACGATGTGTGGGAACCACCAGCAGGAATGAAGACCCACAAATAGGGTCATCACAACCACCAGTGTCTGAAAAGGTGGAATTTTGTCAAGATGCCTGCTCCTTAAATGAAGATGAAGCCAATAACAGAGGCTCAGACCTGGGAGCAAAAACACTGTGCAGACCTGGCAAGTATGAATCAGGGAATCCCTCAAACATTTAGGGGCTCATTAAGAGTCTGACCGTGTTAACTGTGGTAATGCTGCCAAATAGCAATGTTGCATGCAATAACGGTTTTGTGTGGAGGACATTTCGACCACACAAGACCAGGTGGATTATTGTGAGTTTCTCTACAAACTCTTAATGTGGTGATACAGCAACGGTGAGGGTAATCCTAGTAGACGTGGAGATAAAGTGGCCCCATTTCACTCTTTTTGACTGTTCTGGAAGAGGCTATCCACTTCAGGACTTTACCTTCTATTCCTGTGCATTGTTCTAGGGGAGACCACGAGATTGAGGGATCAGTAGTATCATATGCTGTGGTAAAGGTCCAGCAAGATTATTTCCATAGGTCGGTCAACTTCAAGATGCATAGGACACCATCCCTAGTGTCTAATAATGGAGATGCTGGACATCTTTCTGGTCAAACCTCAGAACAGTTTGTCATGACACAGCTTGCTTACCTCTCTGCAATCCTGCGCTTGCTTTCTGCCAAGCATTTGGCGAGTTTTGCCTCAAACGCGGTCTAGATATTTGACGGTTGCTAGCTAGGATGTTGTTTCCTAATGCTGGAGCACCGTGTTACAATTGCGGCAAGTGAACTTTCAATTGCTGGGTCAGACACGTGTCCTTATGGCAATGATGGCAAGCATGTTTCCCACAGAAACCCCTTCCTCAGCCCCCCATTCCCAATGGACTGTTCCATCATCGGAAATGTGAAAACATTAGGACACTTTTAAGCAGAATTGTCTATCCAAATGAATTTCCCCAAGATGTCCGTTCCATCTGATACTCATGTCAAGTTACCGCTTCACACTTCCAGTTTGCTTTCGAAACCACTGGCAGTAAGATAAAAGGGTTGCAGTGGTACATATTAATCCAAGGTTGTCCCATTTGCAATTGAATTTGACAACAATACCTCACAACCTTCAACATTAAAGAAGGCATACTTATATGAGAGCACAAGCACAGCCTTCCTGCACATGCTGTAACCATTCGGAGGCATATTGGTGACAATAGTGAACTGTAGTAAACGGATGAGGCGTTACCCATCCTATTTTATGTTTGGGATATCTTTCTGGAGAGTGTCTTACATTGCTCCAGAGTCCACGTTTAAAAGGAGTGTGTGCCGATTTCCAACATCTATTTCGAGGTGCCCAGCTGCCAAACTGTCTCTCAGGAGGTGTGGGCCCTTTCTGCTTTTCTGCATTCGGTAAAAGCACTCTAGACGCTGTACTGAACCTGTTTGCTGTTCTCCCCCAAGATCTTACCACATTGTATGTGCCAGAACAGCTGCACGTGTCGATAAACACAGGCGTGTTTTGCACACACTTCAACGTGTGTGTTGTCTAATTGGTGCAGCAAGTCAATACTGGCTTGAAGGATAGAGTATTTGCTTAAAGTACAAACCTAGCTCAAGAGCAGCAGAGGGCTTTACAGAATTGGGCTTGGAATTTTATACAGTAACGCAGTACTGTTGGTGGAGGTAGCAAGGGATTTTTATTAGTCCGGCAGTATTGTTGGGGCATTTTCGAGCATCTACCGGGACTGAGCTCCAGATGGTGGTAAGTACATATTATGGGCCGTACAAATGAGAGATGTCTGTGGGAATTCTAAAATATCAGGATAGATGAGTGTCCAGTAATGGCTGTAAGGCAAATGTTTTTAAATCATACTGGAATATTCTAGTACACCGGGAGATAAAAGTATTGTGAATTTGACGGAATTGCAGTTTGCAATATTTTGAATGCTGCTAGAATGCTGTAGGCTTTGTTGATGGTTGCAGGCGATTATTCACTAATCTGTCATAATGCTGCTGAATAGGTTTGGTGGCAATAATAAGATACTCCAGTTGGGATCTGATTGGAAGAACTATTCGATGGTCGATTAACATATATGTTGCTCTATGTAACTCTGAATTACTACTAAACACGGATAGAGCTGCTTGAATCACAAAGAGGTTGCTATGAGTAAATCTGAATTACTTCTTACTTCCAGTGAATGAGTCATGAGTGAGGTGGAAAGAGTAGGTTAGGGGCCCCCTCTCTATGTTTATTTTAAAGATGAGTCAAAGTACATTTTGTGAATCGACCCCTTTGCTACTTTGGAAAATCTTTTCAGTGCATTAGAGGAAGATTTTAAATCAACAACTATGTACTAGTGCATCATTTCTAATGCCGGACTGCTCATTATTAAGGAAGTAGTTTAAAAGAAAAAGATTGAGCCCGCACAATTCTACATCCTCACTCAACTCACTCATGTTAAATTCAACAAATTGATTTGTAAGTTTCTGTAGAATATGAACTATTCCATATTCGGGCTGAACTGTTAAACCCAAGCATCGGGGCAACTGAGCACTGCAAAACTAAAGAAGAAAATGGCTTGCATTTTTGGTTTGCCATCATACAGTCTGGGATTGTTAAAATGGTCTGGAAACCCCAGTTTGTGCAGAGAATGGGAGGCCGGGAATTCCCAAACTCAATAACGGAAATAGTCAACGTGAAAGGCAAAAACCCATTAACAATCCAACATAAAGCAGGGACATAATACAAACAAAAAAGGGTCGCAATTCCAAGAGCCCTCATACAAAACAATGAATTATAAACGAAAAATGTGTCATAATGACATCATCAAGATACAAATCCTTCAGCGAAATGGAATTGGTTAAGGGAATTGTGGACAAATCGTTGTGAGTATGTTGGGGCAGTATAATATGGAGTAATTACATTAATGGATGGTTGCAACTCCGTTCCAACACAGAGTGAATGGGAAGTAGACGGAGTCCTCTTTCTATTTCTATGGGTATCAGACATTTGAGGAAATAAAAAGTGTGTCCACTGCGTGAGCAAGATCATGTGACCAAGCTGCAAGTTGTAGCGAAACGTGTCATTCATTGCCGGTTCGGCTCTCCTTTGTTCGTTGGCTGGGCGCGGGCTTCAAGCAATCATTTTAAAAATGATTTCTAACAATAAAAGGAAATTTAAACTTTGTGGACTGAGGTGCTGTCTTTGGTATAAAGTATATCGCCCACTCTGAATGTGTTTGCAAAGTTTGGTGAGGTTTTGTCCAGGGGGGGAAAGTTATATGGGGGGTCGCAAAACATCTTTTTTTCCTATAGACATAATGGGAAAAAACTTAGCTCACGCCCACAGCCCAAACCGCTGGACTGATTTTCACCAAATTTGCGGCAGGAGCGTCGGCTTGGTCCCAAAAGCGTGATTTTGTTAATTTGGTGTAAATCCGTCCAGTAATTTCTTTTTTAAATTACCAAAACATAAAGCAAAAACATTTGTGATATCTATGTCCGCTCCGCGGATGCACTTCCCTGTTCGCTCCGCGGACAGGAGACCGATTGGCTAATTGACTTGCGTCATGTCCGCGGACACCCAACGTGTTCGTTGATTGGTTGGCGTGAAGCGTGAGGTGCATCAGATTTTTGGAAACGCCCGCCATCTTGGGACATCGGGTTCCCGCTTTGGGAACCTAGGGTGCTAATGGACTTCATCCTCCATTTCAGGGGCTGGAATGGGGGGATAATGGTCCAGAGACCTCGTTATCCACCCTCGCTTAGCTTGGGCTGATAACTTGGGCTGCTGGGTCGGTATTCACCGTTCCAGTCCCTGGAACAGAGGATAAACGCCACAATATTCCCATTAGCATAGCACAAAATATAAATGGAAATGTTGTAAACTTATTTAGTCTATGTACTTTACATGTCCGCGGACATCGCGGTAAAAACATATTAAAAAACACAACATTGCACTTGTCAAACTTATCAAATAATCTATGGGGAAGTGAGAGGTGATGAGGATGGGATGGAATATGGCTGCAAGAAGCAAAAAAATGGCTGGTTTTTACCGCGAAAGTCAGCGAATGGTCCGGATGCTAGCAAACAGTCCTGAAAAGTTTGCGAACACCTCAGCATTACAGGGTTGGTGAAATGCAGTTCTTGGATGGCTTATAACTTTGGCGCCACTTAATGAAACTGCATGAAATTTCGCATGTATATTCCTGTGCTGATTCTGAGTGAGTATTCAAAGTTTGGTGGGATTCTGTCATGAGGGGGCACAATTAGAGGGGGTCCCAAAATAATGTAAAGGCTTACAAATGAGGTGCCATTTGACGAATCCTCACTTAATTTGGGAAACTGATAATACATTTAGATAGGAATGTTTTTCCGAAGTTTGGTAGGATTTTGTGAAGAGGGGGCAAAATTAGAGGGGTGGGTCCCAAAATAATGTAAAGGCTTATAAATGAGGTGCCATTTGACGAATCTACATTTCATTTGGCAAACTGATAATAGATCAAGATATATATGTTTTTGCGAAGTTTGGTGGGATTCTGTCGAGAGGGAGCAAAATTAGAGTGGGGGGTCCCAAAACATTGTAAAGGCTTATAAATGTGGTGCCATTTGACAAATCTACACAAAGGTTTGCAAAAAGATTATAGATGTAGATTTAGATGTTTTCGTAAAGTCTGAATGAATTTTGTAAAGTAGGAGCTAGGTTATATGAGGATTGTATGTGCATAAATTTGACACTTAAAAAAAAATAAAACATGGGTGGATTTCCAGCAAACTTGCGTAAGGAGCATTGGCAAGGACCTACAAGCATGGTTTTGCAAATGTCCCAGTGTTTTATTATTTGACAAGTGTCATAATGTAGCTACAAAAATAGCGGTATAACTTTAGTGACTAAGGGGTAGCCTGTGGCCATGGACAGTGGCCAGATGGTCCGGGTCATGGAAAAAGGTCATGATCCAGACAATCTGGCTACTGCCCATGACCACAAGGGACAACACATAGGATTAAAGTGGCCATGTCCACCTGGGTCTGGCTTTGTGGTAAAGTTATTCAAAATTAGGATAGATTTGAAAGGGAAAAAAAATGTGCTCGTGGTAATATGGTCATAGGGTTCTCTTTTTGCCTTCTGCAGGCTGCTATGGAAAGCAAGAGGGGCCCTGTATGGAACCTCACCTTCCCTTTCCATGGTGGCCATCCTGGAAAAGGATTTTCCTTCCTACACCTGAACGCCGCAGGCATCCCGGTGTTGGAAGAAAAATCCTATTTTTTAGCACCCCGGGTTCCCGCTTTGGGAACCTAGGGTACTAATGGCCTTCATCCCCCATTCAAGGGGCTGGAATGGGGGATAATGGTCCAGAGACCTCGTTATCCACCCTCGCTTCGCTTGGGCTAATAACTTGGGCTGCTGGGTCGGTATCCACCGTTCCAGTCCCTGGAACAGAGGATGAACGCCACAATATTCCCATTAGCATAGCACAAAATGCAAATGGAAATGTTGGAAAAACTTATTTAGTCTATGTACTTTACTGAGAAATATAAAGTAGATGGAGTCTATATTTTTTTTTTTAGTTCTATTGTTTAACTGTGAAAGGTGGTTCCTAAAGGAATATGTCGTTTGTTGTTTTTGGATGTATTTCTTTTGGCAGGAGAGCTGAGAACAAAAGGTGGGGAGGGAAATGAAGTAAGAGCAACCAAACACTAATATGGAGGGGTAGGTGGACAAGGGAAAATGTTGCGTGTGGGCCACTTGTTTTTGTTCCTTGACATATATATATAGGCCAGGTGGTTTTGTTCACTGGCAGTCAGAATAATAACATTTAAAAAGGTGCTATATATCTAGATGTTAACCTTGTCATATGTTCTTTAAGTACTTTCCTTAGGGTTTGGTCTCAGCTCATCGTGCACATACATGGGGAAATGAGCAGGCCTCAAACACACAATTCATTTGTATACATGAAGATAAAGTTTAATGTCATGAATATTTTCTGATGATGCAGTTTCTTTCTTCCTAACTTTAGTTTCCATGTATGTGCCTCTCATTTGTATGCATTGTGGTGCTTCATATTTTTTGTTTGTACCAGCACAAGTGCTGTAAATCTTGAATTGTTAGCTAGCTATTACATGTTTAACATTACTCAAAACTCTGATAAGGGAGCATTCATTATTGTACTATCCAAAATTACAATATTATAAATAGTGTACTTCTATGGTGCCTGCTGAAGTCATTGCCTATGTTTATATATGATTAGGTTTCTGTATTAATAACAAAACTCCAATACAATTATATTAGATGAGTGCATTCTTTAATAGATTAAGTAGTTCATGGTAGGTCTCGCGATCACTCCTGACATCTTGTTATCAACAATATAAACATAACTCCTTGTGGAGACTTTTCATCAAAATGTATTTCATGTGTGATGTCATCAGTGATGGTATCAATGACATTTGTCATGCCATCTTTGATGTCCTGGGTGTTAGTCTTAGTGCACGGTGGTGGCGTGAGT
The DNA here is from genome assembly GCF_040938575.1 of Ambystoma mexicanum. Lineage (NCBI taxonomy): Eukaryota > Metazoa > Chordata > Amphibia > Caudata > Ambystomatidae > Ambystoma > Ambystoma mexicanum. Next base: position 1,005,176,057 of record NC_090931.1, on the reverse strand, counting down.
TATGGTTGCTTAGCTTACCATAACTGGCAAATTTCAGGGGGTTTTCGGTTTTACTTGGAACCATAACGTCCGTTTAATAACGTTTTTTCTTTGAATTTCATAGGTTTTTATTAGTCCAAATTAACCATAATGTCCCTTTAACAAAGTTTTTTCAGGGAATATATATATATATATATATATATATATATATATTTCATATAGGGTTTAGTCTTTCAATTGGTACTTACTTATCTGATGGCTCCCACCAAGACATCCTTAAATTGATAATAGTGAATACATGGCATCCCTATAGTAGATGATTGGTTAATGCAACAAATACTGGATGGCTTGGATTTGGTGGTTCTGATTGATTGGCACACCACAGATAAACCTTGGGCAATTGACAGGCAATCAACAGATGAGCCAAATTAGGATTAGGGGGAGAGAGGTCCACAGGCTGTTTCCCTTCAATTCAAGAAAATACCATCCCACATCTCCTAGGCCATGAGCCAGAGCACTTAGCTTTGTAGTCTGGGAATAGGCATGAGTAGTGAAACAGGTGCCTTATCTGTACCTGCACTAATGAATAGGCTGTGGTCTTGACTTTAAGTCACGTATGAGAGGACTGTGTTTAAAATTAATTCACCCTGCATTTAAGACTATTTTTGCTAATATTAATGCAAATGTTATAGACTTTTCAACCACTGGAGACTACCTTGAGCTTGATTTTTTGGATCCTTCTGACTTATAATTATCCTGCACCTGGCACACAATAGTTGGTTGTGCTCGTCAAGTTTTAATTAATTTGTAAGTATACTTTTTCGTCCTGGGAATCCTTATCTGGTGCCTTCACTGAGACCCTCCTTAAGTTCTTGGTAACCTTGGCTCAACCTTTGTGCCACTGTCTGAGTTCTGCATGATTCTATTTTCCTTGTAATTTCAGCATTTTATTCTGCTGAAGTCTGAAGGCTTTTTCTGCATTGACACGGCTCACTGCAACTTCCATTTTAAGAAAGATGGCTGCCAGTTACTCTTGCATTTCTACGTTAGTGAGCTATACTCATACATTGTTAGTCTTACATTCAACTTATAGATTGCTTATGATATGTTCTGCATGTCTATGCGGTTTGTAAGTGTCAATATTCTTCTTCTATAAATTCATAGTTGACCTAGTGCATTTTATTCATGATGTGTGCACATATGTGGATAAGGCTTGTATCGTCTGTCTGGCCATTCTCACCATCTTTAGCTCTCATCATGTTCATCATTTGCGGCACCTCTTTGGGGTATAGGTGATATGGCTGTCTTGATGATTAGCGATTCTGAACTTTACAATTTTGGGCCAGGGGAAGGTCTGTCGCTATGACTGGCGTATTCATCTGTTTCTCAACAGGATGTTGAACTGCAAGAGAGTCAATGCATACATTTCTTATAAGGGTTACTTATTTATTGATTGAATATGATGTGTGTATGGTTACAGATGGCATGCATATCACTCCAGCTCTTAGAGATGGTTCAAGGGTTTTATTGATATTTTTGCCTGACCTAGAACCATCCCCCTGTCTCGTCTTATCTAGCACCTCTCTAAACGAGGCATCCCTGACCTTGAACCCTGAACCTTCTGTATGGGTTGACTGCTATTGTCTAATTTGATCCTATACTAGGAATGAGGAATTTAAGAATGAGGACTTAAATACAGATTGCCTTCTCCAGCCAATCTCCATCAGGGACTTCCTAAGTTTTCCTACTTTGGCCAGTGGTTAGTGTTCTACTGGGATTAGGGAATTGTGCCTTACAGATACCCTGTTGGATCAGTCCTCCTTCTATTACACACATTCTCCCCACTCCCTATCCTGATCTTCCTTATTTCTACCCACTTCTCCTCACTCTATCCTCCAATCTTTCATCCCTCTGTTGTCTTCCAATCCTCCTAGGCCTCACCGCCAGCCTTTGATTGTATGCATCCCTCTGCTACACTGCTACTAATTTCTTCATGCTACTTCTCTTTCATCCACACTACTACTCACTCCTATGCCCCAATGGTCCTTTCTCCCCACTACTACTGCATCTTCCACCCTACTACTCTCGCTGTTGCACTACCATGCCCTCTTCCACACTACTATTCCATCCTTTACATTACTACTACTGAAACACCTTCTATTCACTCAGTAACATACACCATCCAGTCACTCCTTACACTATATATCCTAGATACACTTGCCACACTAGCACACACATTCACTGCAGTATGCAGTGTACCACTTGCACCCATTACCCAATACTTCACCTATTCCAGAAATTGCCTTGGCAATCTTCTGCTACTTCTTTCATTCTGCTGATCTCTTGGTGCACCAGTTCCACTTCCTCTGACCTGTGGACTCCTTTTATATCCCTACCTTTTTCTTGGTAAGCCCTCTGTTCCTGGCCAATATGGCCCTGTCTTTCCCACCCGGGATGCAACATATTCTACCAAGATTACAACTAGGGGCTAAGTCCCACAACTTTTTCTGCATGGATTTGCCACAGAACAACAATGGCAGCCCGAAAGGTTAATTGTTCCAGTTCATGTTTGGGGGCTTGTTTTCTTTCTGCCCCAAAGATAAGTTCCATATTTGCTGGAGCTTGTATCCCCAAGTGTAGTCCCTGGTGGTCTAGGTTGTAGACCGCTGGTGATAGAGTGTTTCTTCCAGCAGAGGGGCGCATTGTGCTGCTCGACTTATTGCCACACCCTGCTTGTTCCACTGATGCTCTCTCTCTCACCTGGCTCAAGATTCCTGTAATACATACATCCATCGGTTTTCCCTTTTGGTCTCCTCTAGTTTCTGAAGCCAAAGCAGAACTCACTTGTTCCTTCTATGGTTCATTCAGTATAACTTTGTTGGTTCTGAAACAAAGAGAAAGGGACTTGCGAGCATTTGCTTTAGGAGGTATAATGTGAGACAATTGTGGACTGCATAGAAACAAACTGGCATGATGGGGGAAAGGAATTGGAGCCCCTTTCAACCTCAGGGGTAGGGCTGGCTGACAGGGGTCCTTGTCCCCTCTTGACAAGGTGAGAGTATTGGCCTTTTCAGAGTATGCATGAATGAATGTATGTATGTATGTATGTATGTATGGTTCCAGAAACATCTCAAAACTCTACTTTTCTCTAACTCTTTCCCTCATTTTCCATTCCCCGCTAATCACTTCTCTACCGCTGAGACTGGTGGCCTGTTCCTTCATGATCCTCACAGGTTACCAGGCCCTCTGCCCAGTTGACATCAGCACCCCCCTCTCCCCAGCACTGCCCTTGTGGGCCCCTTACCTTGTAGCTGTGCATCTCACTTTGGGATTCCTCCACCCTAGCACTTAGCCAGTGGCCTCCGGCCCTGGCAACCCCTGAAACCTCCCTCCCGGGCTCTCACCAGCACTTGCCCATACCTTCCTCCCTCCCCACTTCCCTTTTCTATCCCCAGTACTTCCTTGCACTGCACTTGCACATCTGAATTTCACAAGGCCTAGTAGAACTACGATTGTATATTTACTGTATTTATCCATTGTTACTTACTCCCCTTGTTCCCTCCCCACTCTGCCTGGAAACACCATGTTGGTATAAAGGTGCCTACCAAATGCTAAATAAATAAAATATGTATGAATTAATATAAGAGGGACCTTATGGCAGGGGGATCACGATATTCAGCCCTGAAAAGGTGAGTATCTTTGCCTTTCCAGTTGTAAAGCACCCATTGCTTGATGGTAGCCTTTAATCACTCTCAGGCAACAGCCCCTGGATGACCTTGATGGGGGTGGGATTATGAGGTAAGCCATATCTGCTGTTTATTGCACCCAGCCCTGCTGTTCACCCCTCACCCCGCAATCCCACTATATCCATTTCTCCGTTCATTTCACCACCCACCCTTCCTGATTGGTCATTCACCGGTGCTGCTCTGTCTAACGGCTCGCTGTGCTCACTTCTTGCATTTCCCATCTGAGCAGAGCAGGTGAGCAGTAACCGCACACTGAAGTCCCTCTTGGGCCTTTTTTTCAACCAAATATCTGCTGTTGTTTGCCCCCAGACCTGCTGTTCACCCCTCTCCCTCCCCAATCCTACTACATCCATTTCCCCGTTCTTTTCATCTCCCACCCGCCTCCAAGACTGTCCACCCTCCCTGATTGGTCGTTTCTCCGGTGTTAACTGACCCTCCCAGGGCAGCCCCCTGCCCGGCAGCCCCCGCTGCGAAGGGCCCCATGGCAAAGGGCGACTCCCACAGAGGTGGCTCCCGATAGTGTCTGCAGGTGTCAGCAGGGGAAGACAGTGGGTAGCCGTCAACCAGCAGCGACCTGTACGGTCGGGGTGGGACGGGTAAGGAAGAGAGCCTTCACTCTACCCTGAATCCCTGCCACATAGCAACCTCACCTACACTAGAATAATACAGTGTTGTGTTAGCCTGTGCCACGCTGGAATAGCGTTGTGACAATTTTGAAACTAGGCCTTTCTCCCACTTTACAGGACTCTCAGACCTAGGTGTGTTTTTATTTAATTGCATTGTGAAAGTATTTAAATTGCATTGGGAAACCTAGATCTTTCTCTCACTTTACAGGACTCTCAGATGGTGTGTTTTTATTTAATTGCATTGTGAAAGTATTTAAATTGCATTGTGAAACCTAGGTCTTTCTCCCACTTTACAGGACTCTCGGACCTAGGTGTGTTTTTATTGAATTGCATTGTGAAACTATTTAAATTGCATTGTGCAATCTAGGCCTTTCACCCACTTTACAGGACTCTCAGACCTAGGTGTGTTTTTATTGAATTGCATTGTAAAAGTATTTAAATTGCATTGTGTAACCTAAGCCTTTCTCCCACTTTACATGACTCTCAGACCTAGGTGTGTTTTTATTGAATTGCAATGTGAAAGTACTTAAATTGCATTGTGAAACCTGGGCCTTTCTCACACATTACAGGACTCTAAGACCTAGGTGTTCTGTCGCTGTTGTTAACTTCATTGTGAAAGTAGTGTTGTCTTTGTTTCTTGCCTCCCTTTCCGACCTCCTCTTTGCATTCCCTCACCAGATTTATGGACTCTTCATGTGGTCTCTGTGCTTTTTCCTTTCTCTTCTTCTCCCAATAATGGTGGCACTCAGTGGGTGGCCTTCCTGGCCTCCTTTGACTCCTCTAAGGTCATTATTAATGTTTACGTAATGGTATCGTCTTGGTCCAAGGCCCTCAGGACAATCTTCTCCTCTTTGACAGACGCTTCCTGCGCCTCATCAATGTCTTTCCTTCTCCTGCTGTCCCCTCTCTTCCCTCCATGGCTTCCTTGCCCCCCCCCTGCTGTCTCCTCCTTGGCTACCTGGCACTCTCCTCCTTCTTCTTCTTCCCCCCCTCTGGCTTCTTCTACACCTCTGCAGGGCGGACCTCTGATTTGCAATCCTCCACAGAATTCTTTCAAGGACGGCAACCTTCTCCATATTGCCACTCTCAACTCTCGCTCAGCTGTCAAACACTCCTCTGACATCTGCAGCCTCCTTGAAGAACTTGACCTCGATGTCCTCGGGCTCACTGAGACATGGTTCATGGCCAGCTGTGTCATGAGCTTTGACACTCTCCTCCCTGACGGCTACAATATCCTCTCTGCGCCCAGGTCCAACCGTTCTGCAGGGGCTGTATCCATGATCTCCGCCGAGTCGATTCCTGCCTCTGTCACTCCAACACATGCCTACTCTTCTTTCAATTGCCTCTTCTGTAGGCTCTCTCTCTCTCTCCTAGCCATTCCCTTACTGTGGCTACCATCTATCGGCCACCTGGTCAGATCTCCTCCTTCCTCTCTGAGTGGGCAGACCTCTCCTCTTCCCTCCTGGTCTTTACCACTCAATTCCTCCTTCTTGGAGACTTTAACATCCACCTGCATGCTTTCTGTCCTTCCTCTGGACTCCTTCGCAACCTCTGCAACTCTCACTCTCTATCCTCCCCTCTGGCATGAATCACTCTGCAGGGCACACTCTGGATGTTCTAATCTCCTCAGACGTTCCCTTCTATACCTCTCACCAGTCCTCTCTCCTGGAGTAATCACTTTCTCATTTCCTCTCAGCTCACTCTCTCCACCCCTCAGGCCAAGCCAACTCCTGCACTTCCACCTACCTTCTCGGTTATCCGACCCATGAAGAATGTGTCAGTTGAGGCTTTCACTGCCATTTTTTCACCCCCCCTACCCTTTCGACTGACTCACACCCTGACACAGCCCTCTCCATGTTCCACTCTGCTATCTCTGATACTCTTGATGTTCTTGCCCTTGTCATGAGAATCCGCTTGAAGCACAACGCCAAGTGCAATTCCTGGTACGACTCAGACCACACTTAAATGCACATGCAGGGTGGCTGAGAGGAAATGGCGTGCTTCTTGTACATCTTCTGACAAACTGGCCTGCCGCTTGTTCTAAAGGCAATACTGGCTCTCTGTCCACACCAAGAAGAGAGCCAACATCCAATTCTGCGTCTCTGCAGCCTCTAACAACTCGGCCAAACTCTTCAAAATCTGCAAGCAGCTGCCAATCCTGCTGCAGTCTCTACCTCTCTTTTCCCCTCCAAGGCCCACTGCATGGCCCTGGCTTCTCATTTAATCCCAAAAACTCAGGACATCCTGTCCTCTCTCTCTTCCTCTCCGCCTGCCCCCTCCACTCTGTGCTCTTACTCTGGCCCTTCCTCAGCCACCTCTCCTCCGCCTTTCCCCTGTTCCCTCCAGTTGAGGATTCTAGACAAGTCTCATCTATGAAAGTCTCATCAAAACAGGTTCACCCCTGTGCCTCCAAAACCATCAAGGTCCACATTGACACCTTGGCCCCTCTGCTGGCTGACTTCTGCACACACTCATTCGGCACTGGGGTCTTTCCTTCTTCCCCGAAGCACTCCCTTGTGCACCCTCTTCTTAAGAAATCCTCTGCCGACCCGCCCTGCGCGGCTAACTATCACCCAATCTCCATCACTCCTTTCCTGGGCAAACTCCTGGAAAAGCTGTCCATCTCCCAGCTTAACCTTCACACCGAATCTGTTGGTTGTCTCCATGACCATCAGTCAGGCTTCAGAGCTGCCAGAAGCATGGTAACTGCTCTCCTGAACATCTGTGAAGACCTGCTCTCCAAACTCGATTCCAACACCCCCTGTGTCCTCATCTTACTTGGTCTCTCTTCAGTCTTTGACATGGTCAACCATGCCATCCTGCTCCAGCTTCTCCGTGATAACCTGGGTATCACCAATCAGGCCTTGGCTTGGCTGGCCTCTTTCCTGTCTGATTGACCCTCCCATATCCAACTTGGGGTTTCCTCTCCTCTATCTCTATCTCTACCTGTCGTGTTCCCCAGGGGTCTAACCTCTCTCCCTGGCTTTTCAACCAATATCTGGCCCTTCTTGCCCACCACATTGCCGCTCTCTGCCCCAACTTTCACTGCTATGCGGAGGACACTCAACTCTTTTTCAGGCTCCCTTCCAGCACTTCTTCTCCTTCTCTCATCTCTGACTGTCTGTCTGCTATCCAGGAGTGGTGTGCCACCAATAATCTCTGCCTTAATACCAGTAGGACTGAGATTCTCCTCATTGGCACACATGCTCCCTCCTTTCCTGTTGCTCTCTGGCCGGCCTCTCTTGGCCCTCTTCCTGCTCCGACCTCTGAGGCTAAAAACCTCAGTGTTGTCTTCGATTCCACACTCTCCTTCTCTCCTCACATCTCTGACATCTTTGAAAAGTCACACTACCAGCTGCCCCTCTTCAGAGGTATTCTTCCTTTCCTCTCCTTCTCCCAGAAGCTCATTGTTTCCAGAACTGTGGTACTCTCTAGGCTGGACTACTGCAACAGCCTCTTTCTAAATCTGCTTGCTTCTACTCTCCGCCCTCTGCAACTCATCCAGAACAGGACTGCAAGACGTGTTCTTGGCCTCAAGCCCAGGGATCATATCTCTCCAGGACTGAAATCTCTGCATTTGCTCCTGGTGGCTGCGGAGATTAAGTTCAAAACCCTCTGCATTGTCCACAAGGCCTCTGGGGCCTACAGCCTCAATACCGTCAACTCTCTCTTCCTAAGTACTTTCCTTCACGAGCTCTTCGCTCTTCTGCCTCCAACTCCCTCAGGATCAATCGCTTCTCCAAGCAACGAGTGGGTGGTGGATCTCTTCCTTCGGCTGGGGCCTCCCTCTGGAACATCCTCCCTGAAACTTGAGGAGAACCATCTCAGTTTCTGGAAGCACCTCAAAACCTTCCTCTTTGCTTCTGCTTTCTGTCCTCCTCACCCCTGCTGAACTCCTGGCTGAATCTGAAACTGCACTGGTCACCTGGCCACATTCTGATGCACTTGCACTGCCTCCCTGGCAACCCCCACACCTGGGGACTGTTATTCTGTATCCCTATGGTCCCCTACCAGCACTTGACACCTGATGTCTGCACTTGCCCTTGCACTTGCCACCAGCTCGCCACACTTTTTTTACTTATTGCTTTTCTTTATTCTATTTATTCTTTACTGTCAAACCAATGTACTGCACTGCCCTCTCCCCCTCCCCCGCACTTTTCCCCTTCCACCTTCCCCTGCACTTGCACAATCTCAATGTCACCTGGCCTCATAAGATCATTGTCTCTGTCTTCCCTCTGTTTCCCTTCCCTTGCCTCTTCGCACCTTGAAACACTTTTGTATAGGCGCGTTATAAATGGCATATTATATCATTGTTTTATTTGGGTCATGTGGATGTTGCTATAAATGGTCAAATATGGAAAAAGCAATGTGAATTTCACACTAAAATACTAAAACATTCTATTTGGAATCACTGTCACTAATGGCGTTCCTCACCAGTTCTATTCATTCCAGAGACTTAGCTGTGCTGAATGTGCACTCCTTAGATTGGTTCCTTAGCAAATTAGAGAGGTAAACTCGATCACATACCTCATATTCCGTTTTGGATGTTAACTGTTCACAGTATGATTTCATACTTACCTAAGGTTTTTCCACATTTCTTTTTGTATAAGCAAAGGCATGCTGGAGACGTTTGCAAAAGATTTTCTACATATTCATGAGTGGTAGAGGCATTGATCAATGTCTGTTCCTGTGTTTAGTACAGCAGATGTTAAGGCAAGACTATTTTTCTACCTGTGATTAGTTCGAAGGAGACATCATAGTAGGAGAAGTAGGTGTAGACCACAAAGCCATCAGGCTTAATGGTCAATGCAAGTCTCAACTGGGTACAGAATCCACCACAAACTTCTTTAAAAGTCCCACAATTGTTTTACTATATCAATCTACCCCATCACAGGATGCTGGGCGGTATGTGATAGGTAACTTTAGTTGTAAACCCAGAATTTTCCACAAGGTTGTCATTATTTCACTGGTAACTATCGCCCCAGGCCACAGTCAAACCTTTGAAGAAAAAAGAAATGGGAGAAGATGCGTTTGATCAGTAAAATAGCTAAAATAGCTGCAGTATGCACCCTGCAATTTGGGGCTGGTAGACATACAATTCATTTGGTAAATAGGTTTGTCATGATCAACATGTACGTATTTCTACATGCAGAATGAATCACTGGAACAATAAAGCCAATATGAAGGTTAGACCATGATAATGGCATTCTGCTCTTTTGTAAGGGAGCCTTGTATGTGGGAGAACTGGGTTGTTTCTGAGCACACACTAGACACCCTTTTAAATAGATATTCAAGTCGTGTCACATGTGTGGCCAGTAGGCACCTCACGTAGGATCTCCAATGGCTTTTGAAATCCCCAATGACCATCTGTTATGGCGCCATGGCCTTGATTTAGCATTATGATTCAGAATAAGGTAGATACCACCCACTGATCATAAACAAATTAAGGGTTCCTAACCAAAGGTCCATCTTGAATTTTAAACATTTTCTGGAAGTTCATTAAAACTTGAAGATCTTCCTTTCCCCTCAAAGTCTTGTTCAGAGAAGGGCATGTTACCTGGAACTTCTAGATATTGATAACAATGTTCATATAATTGGGTCTTCCGTCTGGGAAGTAATCGGCAGTAATTACATCTTGATCCAGAGCATCACTTCTCCATTGAAGAGCAGAAAGTTTACCTTTGAATTGAGTTTGTGATCGAGTGACTGCTGCTATTTGTATTTCTCTAAGTAGAGATTCCACATCAATGAACTCCCTTTGCAGTGGTCCAGTTTTGGCTAATTGATCTGCAAAATAATTTCCTGCCTCATCATGGCCCTCAACATTTGATTGAGTGTCTCTTGTCTTCCTGTCTAAGGTCATATTGTTTGATGCCACTAAATCATATATCATTTAATTAACTTGGCCCAGAACATCCCCCGATCTGTTATCCTGGAACCTATGAAACAGGATGAGGGTACATTTTTGGTAATTGGTTCTAGGAGATAGTGATTGGCTTGCCTCTGTGAAAAGGTTCTGATTGGGATTTTCCTGCAATCCTGATCGTAGGTTATGACTATTTCCTACTGATGGAGTAACATATTTGTAGCCCATGCTAGGCCTAGAACCTAAATACTGAGGTCTAATGTAAGACCCCAGTTTTGCGGTATCAGTATTTTGCATGCCAGGTCAATGACTAGGTGGCTGCTTTGAACAGAGGGTCTTCTGTGTCTCTTAGCATGTTTGAAAGCTGAGAAATAAGTCTTTGTTCCCACCATCTCTAAGTCCAAATGAGGAGCGCTCTTCACCTCAGTTACTTTAATAGTGATTGCAGCAGGCCTTGGTTTGGGGTGCTTTGCTTTGGTTTTGGGAGTTATTGGGTTCTGTATCTCATAGCTACTCATGGCTTGGGTGATGATCCACTTGAAAGAACTCGAATCATCACAATCATGAACTAAGTGACTGCATATGGTATAAAGTAATTTTGAAATCTTAACTTTTAGTTTTGAAATGTGGGAAAATGCACAGTTGATTTCTTGAGCAAACTCCCTAGGAGATTGATCCTCAGCACACAGGAAACTATAGACTGCCTTGAAGACTTCCTGGGGGTTTCTATGAATTGACACAATATTTCATAATGGCCATCTTGTAAGAGGTCACTTTCTAATGCAATTGGTCTTCCAGTTCTTTAAATAAACTACAAAACTAATGAGATGATGTCCATTCACGAATTCAGTATAATTTTGCTAAATTTTCAATCCAAATTATGCCATCATCTGTTAGTACAGTTGAAAATGTTCTGAAGCAGATTTTCTTTTGCATTTTATGGTACAGAGTCATAGTGCTTCTTTTCTCCTAAATCTATTTGATTGGGACTTTCAGAACTTTGATTGTAGTTTTTTCTTTTTATGGAAGCAGCAACTTGAACCTGCCACCATGCTTGCATATTCCCTCTACCTTGTCATATTGACTTGAACAGGAGGACCCTCTGTCCTTCATCTGCTTTGACATCTGCACACTCAGGCATTGGGCACAGGATAAAGAAGGGAGACGGACGCCCGCATGCATTTTCACAGTCATCTTTAATATCACTGGAAACACACACAGAGCTCCTACAATCAGCTTGTCTTTTATAGTCTTTTGAGGATGATGCAATACTTCATACAGTTTCAGAATACATATCTGATTGGTCCATTATGCTATTTCTCCTGATGATCTCCATTGATGTCGAGGCGTCCATTTGCCTCCGGTGGGCTTTCTATCCAACCCCTTGAACATCTGGGGTAAGCCTGACGATTTTGTGCAGAGCGCACGTGGCGCGGCACATATTTCAACTAAAATGCATCTAAATTTGACTTTTTAAATGCGCACATCGGGTATTGACTTTTGGGAGGAGCTCATCAATGCTTTATGTACTTATTATAAATTTGTGTCTCACCCTGCATCCCTGCCTCATTGTGTCTTTGCCTTTCCAACATGCGGCAGCACTTTTTCTGTGCCCTGTACTGTAGCCTTGTGGTGTGGCCCAGCTCCCCCTCCCTTTGGTTGCACTTTGGCTTGTTAAGCCAATGAGAGCAACCGGGAAGCGGGAGCCAGCCATCCACCTAAGGCCCCAACAAAGGCCCTTTCTACCCCTGTCCACCATGGTACATCGGATTGCCTGCCCCCATGAGTGTCTGTGTGCCTCCTTTGCCCCCATGAATGTCTGTGTGCCCCCTTGCCCCCAGTGAGTGTCTGTATGCCCCCTGTGAGTGCTTCTGTGCCCCCATGCCCCCGTGAGTGTCTGTATGTCCCTCGTGAGTGCTTCTGTGCCCCCATGCCTCCCGCAAAGGTCTTTATGCCCCCCTTGTCATCCCTTGTGTGTCTATGTGCACCTGATGCCCCTCATGAATTGCATGTCTGCCCTTCCCTCCTCCATGAATCCCCCTTCTTTTGCCTCCTTCCTACTCTTCATCCCCCTCTATTCTCCCTCCTCTCCTACTCTTCCCTACTCCCCATCCCCTTGTCTCTTCCTGCTAACTTCTGGCACTACCTCAACTGCCGCAAGGCATAGTAAATCCATAGCTGCCTGTCTTTTGTAGCCACCTTGCCTCCCCACTCCCAACTCCCTCTCTGCTTTTTTCTCTTTCCTGTTAAGCCTGGCACTAGCCCAATTGTCGTCAGGCGTAGTAATCATAGCTGCCTGGCTTCGCAGCCACCCTGCCCTGCCCTCCTCCCCCACCCCCACCCCCACCCCTGTCTTTCTTTGTCCTGTGTACTTACTCTTATCATTTGTCCTGTGACTTTTGATAGCAGCTTGTCTGTCTCCCCTCCTCCCCTCCTTGTCTTCTCCTCCCGCTCCCCCCTGCCCTATAAAATGTGTCTCTGACCTATTTTGGCAGTTTCTTGTTTTGTTCCTCTCCTTCTCCCTCACTCCAGCCCCCCCTCCCCCTTCCCCCTCCTCTTGTATACTTCATGCACTACATCAATTGTCATCAGGCATAGTAATGTTACTGCTGGTTTTGTCTCCTTCTTTTCCCTTCCCTCTTTGCCTTATCTGTTCCATGCACTTGCACTATCTGAAATTTCGCCAGGCGTACTACGATAGTTATTTTTCACTTTCTGTATTGTTTCAAGGACTTTAGGAATGTAACTGTATTTTCCCATGTTCCCTCCCATCTTGAAGCACTTTCAAACACATTGGGCCTCATTACACGGTAGGCGGTAAAAAATGCGAATTACCGGCATGGCGCTATTAGCGTGTCCGCCCTCGCAGGAGACCGCTAATAGTGTTCCATTACGAGTAAGCGGACACGCGCATAGGGCCATGCCGGTAAATGACCCTACCGCCCTGGCGCAAAAGCACCTTTCCGGCTCCGACCAAAGTGCTGATAGCACCTAAGCCCTCATGCTGCATGCTATTAGCGGTCACCGCTATTAGCGGTCACTGCTATTAGCGGTCACCATAAAACACCGGAACCGGAAATAGCGTCATCGCACAGGAACGGGAAAGAGCCCGGCGGCCATCTTTAAAAACACAATCCATTGCCATCCCCTGCACTCAGGACCTGCAGCAACACCACAACTGGCAATACCACTTCCCACAATAACAAACAATTCCCAAGGCCCTAAAGAAAGCTGATGCGCGCCAGCGCAAAGAACGCTTTTCAAACGACGAATTGAAAATGCTGGCAGACACCGTGGCTGCAAATGCAGACGTAGTGTTTGCTAGCGACATGCGGCGCCCTGCACTCCTGAGAAAAAAGAAGATCTGGGATGAGGTGGCGCAGAAAGTCAGTGCGGTGGGCTCCACCCCCCGCACCGTAAAGGACGTGCCCAAGCGGTGGGATGATCTGCGCCTCCGTGTACGCAGCATATTATTGGCCAACAGGAATCTGGCCATGGGCACAGGAGGCGGAGGAGGATCCCCGATGAAGATGCAGGAGTGGGAGGAGACATGTGCCAGCACCATTGGCATCGAATCCATCGAGGGAGTGGGTCGAATGGAGTGCGGTGTGGCAACAACATCAGACGGAGGTGAGTGTCCACGAAAAACACTGCAATGCAAAGCATGAGTTCCTCCCCCAAATGTGAAATGGGAATTAGCTAATGGATGGGGTCATCACACACACATGTACACAACCCTGCATATATGCCATGCATATTCCCACACAACCACAGGCATGCAGCACCTCACACACGTGTCACCCTGACTCATGTCCGGATGAACCACCCATCTGGCCAACAACATGCATGTCCAAACTAGATGTCCAAATCCAAAGGACTGCAGCAACAACAACATATGCATGATGCACGTTGACCCATCACTGATGCTATCCCTGTCTTGCTCCCCCACAGGGTCACATTCTGACAGTGAGGAGCTGGACTCTGCAACGCAGGCCCCACCACCCAAAAAGCAGGCCAAGGGAAAGGATGCAGGCACCAGGCCCAGTACATCGAGGGGCACTGGGAAATCTGGAGTGGCCCAGGGTTCACAAGCCACACACGCACCGACCACACCAAGGGTTGAAATGCCATCCGACACTGTGGTAGCACCCACACCACCCACCCCCACCATTCAGGAGCCAGTTCCAGAAGGCACGCCGTCCGCAGCCAATAGCTCCGTCGGGGAAGCAGCAGCCACGGCACCCATTAGTGATGTGGACGACCCATGTCTGACACCTGAAGGGCAGCGTACACCCAGCACCCAGCTGTCCCCACACCACAGCCCATGCAACCCATCCAATGGCAGCATCCATGAGGTGCATGCCGGAGATTCAATGGATGGGTCATTCAGTCCCGTGGCAAGCTCACCTGATGTCGGCCACATGCAGCAAGCTGCGCCGAGGAGTAACAGGGGCAGGGCCGCAGACGACAGCATGAGCCTGATACGACAGCGCCAGGAGGAGCTCAATGCCCTGGTTGCCCGGCAAGTGGGCGAGGCTGCCTCGACCAGGGAGGAGATCCGGGGGTTATCAAGGGACATGAAAGCTGCCTTGGACAGCAACACGACGCGCCTATGTGACGAGATGGCCGCTGTGAGGCAGGTCCTAACGCGCATTGCTGAGGCGATGGAGAGCATGCGTCACACACAGGGAGCAGATCAACCAGCCACCCCCTCGTCTACTAGCTCTGACCAAACAACCATCCTGCGCAGGTCCAGCCGGTCCTTGCGGCGGTCAGACTCACAACCCCCCAATGGTGGTGGTGGAGAAGGGAAGTAGGGCCAGCCTGTCACTGTTGACACTTGGAGACTAATGCAGCACTGATGTGCACACCATGTTTGGTGGAGTTGTGGGGGGAGGGGGGTGAGGGTGTTTGTTGGAGTTGTGGGGGCAGGGGGGTGATGGTGTTTGGTGGAGTTGTGGGGGCAGGGTGGTGAGGGTGTTTTGTGGAGTTGTGGGGGCAGGGGGGTGAGGGTGTTTGGTGGAGTTGTGGGGGCAGGGGGGTGAGGGTGTTTGGGGTGGAGGGTACATGCACGTTTGAATGACATAATGCTCAATACACACGTAATGGCATGGATAATCACATGACTGGACATTGATTATTGTGTATGTGTGCTTTATTGTTGAAGGGTGCACTGTGTTAATATCCTCCATACACCCCGTGCCCTGAGCTCCACATCAATTGCACCCTCCTAATCCATGTGCATCAGTAACAATGGTCTATCAGGTGCTGCCGCACAGCACGTCCCTCATGGGCATCGCCACCTGCATGACCTGCAGCCCCCTCTCCTCCATCCTCATCCCCGTCATCATCCTCAGACGGTGGTTGCAGTTCAATGTCAGGGGGCATTGGCACATTCCGTCTGATACACATATTGTGCAGCATGACACATGCCATGGTGATCTTGGCCACCTTCACATGCCCGTACAGGAGTGCCCCGCCCGACCTGCTGAGGCACCGGAAGCGTTCCTTCAGTAGGCCGAATGTCTGCTCGATCACCACGCGGGTACGGGTGTGTGCATGATTGTAGTCCTCTTCGTGCCTGTTCTGTGGGTTCCGCACAGGGGTAAGGAGCCACCTCTTCAGGGGATAACCTGCATCACCTGCATGGGTGCAACAATGGGTATGTGTAAGTGTCTACATAAAGTGGAGCCTGCACATATCACACAAACAAACATAGCATTTTCAACGACATCCACTGATCCAAGCACGCATGGCAATCAGGGTAACTGCAATGTGGGAAGGTGAGGTGGTCCTTGCAAGTGGACATGCACCATGCATGCATACGTCAGGGATTGCCATGTCCCGCCTGAGTTTAAGTAATTTGTGTTTCCTGGCCCTGGCAACGTTAGTGCCACACTGCTAGTACACTGCCATTCCTTAGTTGATGTCCCCATGCTGTTCAATGGCAATTCAGTGGTGGGGTACGGGTGTGGCTCACTACAATGGCTACAGGAGATCCATTTGTATGCACTCATGTGCGCAGATAATTTCTGATGTTGTTCAGCGTACATTTCAGATGTGATTTTTATATGAATGTTGCTGATTTGTGTAATGGGGGGAATGGTGTGTTGTGCGGTGTGCATGTTGTTTGGAATGGCCTGTTTGGCGTAATGGATAGATATGTTTGTCGTGGCACTCACTTCTAGCATGTGGTTTTGTGTCTGGTCCATTGTGGGCTGCCTCACTGTACAGTGATGCAAATATGTATGTCCATTCTTCTCCTGACGCCAGTTCACGCCCAGTTGGAGTATGCATCTCCCCCCCCCATCACGCCCAGTTGGAGTATGCATCCCCCCCCCAATCACGCCCAGTTGGAGTATGCATCTCCCCCCCAATCACGTCCAGTTGGAGTATGCATCTCCCCCCCCCAATCACGCCCAGTTGGAGTATGCATCTCCCCCCCCCAATCACGCCCAGTTGGAGTATGCATCTCCCCCCCCAATCACGCCCAGTTGGAGTATGCATCTCCCCCCCCAATCACGCCCAGTTGGAGTATGCATCTCCCCCCCAATCACGCCCAGTTGGAGTATGCATCTACCCCCCCACTCACAATCACATCACACTGCCATGTGGTTGACCTGCTACTCACCAAGTAGCCACGAACGTTGTCCAGCATGTCGCTCCATGTATCATGGTATTGTCGAGTTCCGAAGGACCATTGCATCATGGGTTGAACCGGGATATCGGGCACAGCAATGTGTGATGATCTATTGGAGTCACATACCATTTGGACGTTGATGGAGTGGTATTGCTTTCTGTTACGGTACACTACCTCATTGGCATGTGGGACCACCAGTTCTACATGGGTACAGTCGATGGCCCCGATGCAACTTGGGATGCCTGCCAGTGAATGGAAGCCAACTTTGGTGTTGGAGATCTCCTGGGCAGTCCGTGGCATGTATATGTGTTGATTTGTGTGCTTCAGGAGGGCATCGAGCACCTGGTTCAGTGTGCGTGAGAATACTGGTTGTGATATGCCATGCATCTGACCTACCGTATGCTGGTAGGTGCCTTTGGCCAAGAAGTGGAGCACAGTTACCACCTTCAGTAGAGGGGGGATGGCAGTACGGATGTCAATGAGACTCACGATGTCGTTGTATATCATGTCTACAATGGTGGTGATGGTATCCCGGTCCAGACGGTACAGGGTGTGTATCTGCTCAGGGGTTAGGTTGACTGGACTGGCTCTGATCCTGGGAATTGGTGGCTGCCTCTGTGGTATCACTAGGTGCACTGGTGGTGCTTGCTGCGCCTGTCTTGCCCTCCTCCTCCTCCTCCTCCTCCTGCGTCTCCTCTGTGCTGCCTGTTGTTGTAGCTGCTGCACTGCAATCATGTCCTCTAGCCCATGTAATGCTGCTAGTATTGCATCCATCTTGGTGTGGGAATGGGTGTGGGAAGGGGTGTGGTGTGCTCTTTTGTGCTGCCAGTCTCCATTGCCTCCACCTGTGCTGATTTTGTCAACCTGTGGCAGGTAGGAACACTGCTGTGCTCTTTTAACGTGTGGTTCACGATGCCGGTATTAGCGCCTTGCCGGTAAGGGGATTTTGGGTCTACTACATGCCAGTATTGCCATGTCCGCATGGCTCGTGATGGCGTGATATTAGCGCTATGCCGCTATTTCCGGACTGAGGCGGCGCGCGCTCACGGACTTGCCGCTAATAGTGCCACCGTACTTAGCGGTGCCGCTAATAGCGGTATGTCCGGGTCGTAATTGGGGAGGGGATTTACCGATACCGGTAATCCCTTACCGGTAACGGTAAATCCCTACCGCCTACCGTGTAATGAGGCCCATTGTGTATAGGCGCTATATAAATAAACAATGAATCAATCAATCAATCAATCAATCCCTTCAGCCAGAAATAAACTCTACTTGCCTTTGATTGGATGGCTTAACTGTCGCTCACCAAGCCACATTAGCTCATTTTGGCATGCTCCGTCTGACTGACATATTGACTGATTAGCCCATTCCAGTCTCAGCTAAACATAATTATCTATCCTTCAAATCCTGCCAAGAGCCAGCCCTTATCTAATTCTCAAGGCCTGCCAAATCTTCTTTGCAGCTAAAACCCTGAAAACGTCCATGAGCTAATTTTATTTGTTGCCAAGTAACCAGATGTTCTGCCTAATTGGTAGCCTTCCCATGCTCTTATATGATTTTCTATCAATCATTGTCTGCTTTCCCTGCCAAGAAATTCTAAATATACCAACCCAGATTTACTTATCTAGAGTGAACTTCTGCCAAAGAAATAGTCACTATCTGCATGAGTAAGGGCTCTTGACACCTGTCTCTGGCATCCATCTTAGAATCCATCTTAACCTGTTCAGCCTAGATACTCAGCCATGCTACCAAACGGTAAACCAATTTACTTTTGAGCATAACTCCTTTTCTATCCAGTTTTCAGACTACATGATTACATATTCATGATATGCGAGTAATAGTGGAGACACCCTTTACTTCCTCAGTTATTCTGACCCCAACATATATGTCGCCCTATATGCACTCTTTATCTTCTAAAAGTACTATAATTCTGATTTTTGCAATAATGGCACCACTAATCAGTCCACCATGCTATCTGCACCCAGCTTGGATAAGGGGGGTCTAGTACCTCCTCTACAGACTGTAGGGAGCTTTGCAAAGTGTAAGGTACCAGGTGTCTTCTTGTTTCTCTCTTTCTTATTCATCTTTTCAGTTGTGGGTCTCAAATCCTTTCTGAGGAGTTTGATAGTATGTCATCTCTTCAAATTGTAACTCAGAATATGCGTTTCCTCATCTTTGTAGGGTTCTAGGATATCCCCATAATCCTTGAACTAGATAAACGTCTTTAGAATGCTGAATTGGGGTTGCAATGTCAGCCAAATGGGCTAAATGGTCCCTCTATTGGATCTCACACTTTAGGTCGTGTTCCCTTAACTTATCATTTTGTTCACTAATTCTCTATTTGGGAACACACTCATTTTCTCACCTGTCCACTCTCGACATACTCCCCTCTCCTCTCACCTGAAATTCTTTTATGTGGGTGAGTTTGGAAATGGGAATTGGTGTTTCTGGCCCCCTATATCTTCGCTTTGGCTCGATGTGCCAAGCTACCAGTATGTCTCTGAGAAGGCCTGGACAGTGTAGAGGTAATCTCATGAAATTGAGAATATCTACGTTCTTCCATCAATCTTATTTCTCTGTACACTTTAGCTTGTGATTCTGAGCTCAATTTACTTGTATTAATGTGTTGTCTTAATCTAGCATTATTGTAAATTTGTATCATCATGTACTGGTTACTCTCTACCAATTGTTCCATATATTCATTCAGATTATTGTTAAATGCTCTAGTCTTGGAAGTCACTTTTTCTTTTGTGTTTTGTAACTTCTGCAAATAATCTTTCTCTTGCTGATAAACATGTATTTCTTTCACTGAACTTTGGTTTATGGACTGTTAGCTATCTAATTGCGTTTGCAAGTGCTCAATCTGTGAAGCTGCTGTTTACAGATCTTTCATTTATTTTTCTGTCTTCTCTTTTAAAGTCACATTATCTTCAATCCCTTGCATTGTCTTTTGTGAAGTCAACTTACTCTGATCTCCCTGTGTTTGTGCCTTTTTCAATTGATATTTGAGCCGATGTATTTCCTGAAGAGCAGTCTGAGCTGAGTCCATTGCTGTTTAATGATTTTTATATTCTGGCATAACTGGTCAAATTCAGCTTGGGAATCAACATCCTCATTGGGGAGTCTTTCAGATGTCTTCTTATTATATTTAAATTGTGTTTATATAGTTTTAATGTGCCTCATTCTAAATTAGTTGGTACTTTGGTCTCAAATTCACCAAGTTACCATAACATTGGATTACAGTTGCAGCCACTTACTCCCTTGGGACTCTGTATGGGTTTTGCCAGAATTAATGGAAGTGGTAATTCCTCTGAAATACGTCCTTAAAGTGGTGGATTATGTCCAGTATGATGCTGGAGGAAAATCCTCTACTTGGAGGTCAAACTTTTAGTTAGGCGTTGCAGTAAAAACACTGGTAATTCCCTTACTGCCCAAAAAAAATAAACATATGGGAATTACCACTCATTCTTTCACTGACGAATCAACTTCCGGGGCACCAGTGGTACAGGGATGAATATCAGTTTCTAAACCATCAATCAACCCCACACCTCTAGTACACCTCGCTTGCCGAACTGCCTGTCGCCTGGGATCCGAACAGATTGGAATACAAGTGAATTATAAGACCTCCTTGTCCAATTTTGGTAACATGGGCGGAAGGGCAGGCTTATCTCCGCCAGGTCGTGGATAGTTGGTTAGTTGCAACACAGCGAAAATACAATTATTACCCAATGATAAAAGGCACTGTCCTGTCAAGGTTATATAAAAATATCTACTTTATTATTACTACAGAAGTCAGTTCTAGCACATTGCAATTACAACCCACACTGTAAAGGAACACAGAGGACAGACAGTTTCACAAAGGAAAAGGCTGCACTCTGGATACTGACAGGAGGGTAGTTGATAAAGCAATCAGTGCTACTGTTCAAGGTTATTTGGTTTCAACACCAAAGGAGCAAAGGTTCATACATGTCTCTAGGGGGCTTCAGAAACGGACCAAGGGGGCAGAACCGCAATGTACCTAGTGCAGAAGAACTTCTTGGTGCTCCAAAGCATCGAGGCAGTTCCATGGTGCTTTGCAGCCCATAATACAGAGTTAGTGGCGGGAGACAGCTGCGAGTATCAGGCGACAGGCAGTTCGGCAAGCGAGGCTGGACTGATGTCTGCAGGCTGTCCGATGCGGCAGCTCAGGGCAAGAATCATTGTCTCTTTGCTGGTTGTCGGATCTGGAATGCTGGTCGAGGCGTCTTGGATGGCTCTGGTGACTGCAGCATGACAAAAGTCAGTGGTGCAGACGGATGCGGTTAGAGGACTCGACTGTCTCCAATTGTCCTTGAAACGATGGACACTGGATGATGCTTGCATGGCACTTCACCTAGCTTCTTTGCAGGGTGTGTGTCCTTTCAATGCGGATGGCCCAAAGCTCTGGAGGGTGTTAGCAGGCAATGGCCTTGTCCTTTGTCCAGAGACTCTCTGACACTTCCTGCCTAGGAAGCTTGCTGTCAGAACCTAGCAGGGCCCGCTGTGTGCTGGCTGGGTACTGGTTCTAGAGCTGCTGGACAGGTCCTTTGAGTCTGGTATCTCCCTCTGTTCCCTGGGAGATGCTTAGGGGAGGTATCCTGCTTCCCTCTTGGAACTCCTGGCCTTCCTTCACTGGCAGAAGATGTAAGGTAGACTGTACCTTCAGCTGTTTCCAAATTAGTCCTTCTTCATACTCCTTCCTAAGTCTTCAGATGATCTGATCAGTGAGGGGCTCAGCTATCTTTTAAAGTCAAACGGGGCCCAGGGGTTGGTGTAGGCCAAGCCTAACTTAAGTGAGCCAATCCTGGGTCTCCATCAACAATCTTCAGTGATGCTTCAGGTCAGAACCAGGGCGCTTTGCAACAGACAGGGGAAAGATGACAACATATACTTCTAAGCCCCACCCATCTTCCTGTCTGTTGTACATCAAAGTGTCTCCTTAATCAACTGAGCCCTCTGCAGCGCTTGATCACAACATGGCCTCATTTGAAGTAGGGGGTTGCAGGCAGACTCTCATCTCTTGCAATGCACATACTTCCCTTCTCTGAAAGGCGTGGCTCCAGATAGTACATTCACTGCCCTTTCATACCAAGGAGGGGTTATAGTAACAAGTTGACACATTGTATTACAAAGAGGTGTTGGCGTCTGGTCTCCATTGTCACTTCTTGCACCCAGGCCTTCCCTGGGGCCTGCTTATTAACATTCTTCAGTATTCGCCGCCACCAGCAAGGTTTGACAATGGAGATGCAAATCCATGGGCGCCTTGAAATTCTAATCAGGCTGCTCATGGCCAAAGGCTTTTGATGTATCCACGGCTGTCAGATGTCAGCTACACATGACAGGGGAGGGCGGCGCTGATAAGCTGTGTCCTCCAAGAGTACAGGACTATCTGCTGTGCAGCGAGCGTAGAAAAATGTGTGGCAATGGCCACACATATTTTTCGGAGGTTGTTCTCCCATCATTAATTCTTTTAAATAAACAAAAAAAATCCAGACGACCACTCTCTTTCCGTGCGGATGGTCGAATCCCTCACATTTTCCCCACTCAACCGAACTTGTAACGAGGTCCAATGTTTTTTAACAAGCCATGCATTGTTTGGCTTCTCTGCACACTTTTGCACACTTTCATTTCATCCTGCATTGCCTGTATTAAACTATGTTATTGTTGAAGTAACACTTGCTTGTCACCTAGCGATTTATTGAAGTATGTTATTACTTGCACACAATGGTAACCAGCTTGTTGCATGAGCGGTTATTCTGCGGAACTATTTTGAGCAGTTTTGTAAACTGGTGCAAATAATGTATTTGTTCATCCAAACAATCCGGTAGCCGTAGAAAATGTTGGGAAAGAAAAGTCACAGATGAAAAAGCTGAATTCGGCAACAGGAAAAATTCAACAAATCCAATAATGTTGAATAAGGGGGGGGCGAGGGTTGTGGCACTCCCCCGACATTATGGGAATTTGGGGGTTGCACCCTCTTCCATAAAAAGGAAAGCATGGGACAAAGTGAGATAACAAAAAGAACTGAAAAAAAGGACCCCGTCCAGATGTTCTGCCCCTCAATGTGGAGGTGGAACTCAAGTTGCAGGGAGAGCGCTGCAGAGAAGGACAAAATGTAAGTTTGGCGTCAGAGGTACATTTTAGGGTTAGAGGGTGGAGGTAGAGAAGGGGGATAGCGGGCAGGGTGATGTGCGTGATTATTGCGTGCCAAACATTTAAAATTCGTAATTTTCAGATTCTAAATGTTCGGCTAGGAAATAATCACGTACATCCAAATCTCCTACACCAACTTTAAGGGAAAGAAAAGATACACTGAAAGGAAACCAAGCATCTATCTTTCCTCCTTCAACATGGATATCATAAACATGTTTTGCTATTCTTCATCTAACAGGCCTTCGTCTGGTCAACTACCTATTCCTCCATTTTCCACAGTATCCTTAATTTGGTCGTTCCATGACTCAAGATCCTAAGTAACCCATTGCCCATGCAGGAAATCTCAATCAATGCATGATCAAGAGCCACCTCTTACTCGGCCCTGACATCCTGTGACGAAATGGCTTGATTACATATTTGATCAAATATATGATTTATTGGCACCTGGCAAGGGGATGTGGTGGCCTCCAAGCCAATCAGGAGGCTCCAAACAGGGGCTATACCACATGGTTAAGCCCTTGTTACAAGCCTCCTTGGAGCAAGAGACCACCACCTTCCCTGCCGGGACTCAGGTGAGTGCACCTCCTCATCCGCTACCCCTTACCCACCACTTCCACATCTCCAATCCACCCTCACCCCTCCCCACTTACCTGGCACACCCGTGAGCCACGCGGACTATGTATAGTTCCCTTCTCCCACTTCCATGGCGGCCATCTGGGATTGTAGTTTTTTTTCAAGTTCAGAAATGGAAAACATGCAGTTTCTCATCTTGAAAAAGAAAAATTAGCATCCTAGTTCAAAATGCTGGTATGCTAATAGCAATATTCAACTCACTGGGGGAGCATTAATGGTCAGGTAATGCCCCTGGGCTTTCATTAAGGCCCTTTCTTGACCTCTAGCCTGTTCCTTACGCCCAGGAGCATGACCTGACCATGCTTAAATATATGTATTAATCACCAATTTATAATCAATATTTTTCTCACTTTCAAAATTCAATATTTCTGAAAACACAACCCTGCACATTCTAGATCAATTACACGATTCAACAATATCTATAATGTTCTAAATAACAACAACCTGCATACCCAAATTAACCCAAAGAGTACTTCTCTTAAAATGAGTCCAGGTGGGTCAGGGTAGCCCATCAGTCAGAAGCCTTCCGTATGGGATTGTTTTGTTGCACTGAGCTTCTTTTGATGAAAGATAAATAGGTTTGTTTTCCCCGAAGATGGCAGAGCTAAACCCTATTTTATTGGGCCCTCCCCCATCAGTAACGTGTTTCCATGTAGGTTGAACAGAAATTTAGCTTGAATCTGACTCAGTGGAGAACCAACAAACATGCATTGGCAATGCCAATATTAGCTATCTGGCCCTGCAGATTAAACATTAATGTATTCCCTGAATAATTTTCTAAAAAGTCTAACATTTAAAATATGCTTCCCTCCATTTATAGTTGTATCCAATGATTATTTTAACAAATATTTTCAAAATGATAGTACTCATGGAAATCTGACTGCTGTTGGGAGAAGGAGTACACTATGTGCATTCAACATTAGCTCACATGCTTTGAATTAAATACATTACAGAATTAGGAAGAACATTATCAATTCTGAAATAGAAACCCTTCTCTCCATGTGTACCAGGAAACTGTGCTTCTTTTGAAAACAATCCATGTCGGCTTATGAAATTAAAGGGTCATTTGCTTGACCTGTGTGATGTCAAATAGACATTTATGGTCCACAACATGGGCTTTCTTGTTTACTTGGTACCATCTCAGAAACAATATGTAGAAACGGGCACCATCCGTTGGTTTTCTCACGTTGTTCCCCACACTATTTATAGAAATGGTATGATATATCATTTCTAGAGAAATGTTAGTCACCATTTCACAGGCTCCATATTACTTCTTTGTGGAATTTGGTAAAGCACCTTCTCTTTTATTGCAGTAAAGTGCCACACTTTCTGTTCATGGTTAAAGAAAAAGTACATCATAGATCAACCTAGCCAGGAACCTTGTGCCATTCTCTATTATCCTTCACTTTCCTCTGCAATTGCAGGAAAACACATAGGGCCTGATTCGTAGAATGTTTTGCGTGCTGAATAGTAACTTGATTCATGGAACTGACTTTACGTGCCTTTCGGGGACCTCACAGGGACTCTGTACAGGTCTGTCATGGCTTTGCATGCAGTCGAGCGCTTTGTGTGACACTCCACACAAAGTGTGGGACGGGACTACGCAGAGAAATAAATAGGGGATGTACATGCAAATTCCCCACTTACCTGGCAAAATGAGGCAGAACGTGGGCATGGTGAGGGATGGGTAACACAGTGGCCCTCATTACGACCCTGGCGGAAATCGCGGTGCAAAATGCACCTTGGAGCACGGCGGAAAGCTGCCGATAGCGCCATGGGGGTTGGCGGATTTTCCGCCCCATTCCGACCTTGGCGGGGCGGTAAATCCCCATCCCCCATTTTACCCTTCCCCATTCCCATTTTTGCCCCATAGGGTATAATGGGAGTGGGGAAGGCGTTAATTACGCCACCTCAAAATACGGTGGCGTAATTAACAACAAGGTCCCGTAGCGCCATGGATTTCTCCGCCCGGAAAAACCAGGCGGAAAACGCTCCATGGCGCTACGGAATCTCGTAGTAGGGCGGACGGGTCCGCCGCGAATAACGCTGGCGTAAACCCACTCCGCCAGGGTCGTAATGAGGCCCAGTGTATTCGCACTCCCATTCAAGTGCAAACACAACTGAATTCATGAATATTCACTGTGCAACGTCACATCGGCAAAGGTCACGCAAAAAGCGTGTAATCTCACCGCCACCTGATACTACATGCAAAGTAAAATGCGCATACAACGTAACAAGGGAACAAGGCATATAAAATACGCAATGCACACCATTCCAATGTTGGCCAGTCACAATGAATGCTGGAATACTGGGAGCCATCAAAACATGCACGCAGAAGGAAGAGGAGGATGCAAAGACCCTGGATTTTCACACCACGCACCATGCTGTTTGGGATGCCAGACAACCAGGTATACGTAAGGTACCGGTTCCCACCCCATAGCATACTAGACCTGGTCAAGGAGTGGGAGGAAGACCTTAAATCCCCCACCATCTGCTCCCATACACTCTCCTCCCTGGAAAAGATACTGACAGCCCTCCATTTCATGGTCACAGGGTCCTTTCAGCGCACCACTGCATAGTTGGTGGCATATCCCAGGCCTCACTATCGCACTGCCTCCACCGGGTGTTGGCCTGCATAACATCAAGTGTGTACATGTGCGTAGGCACATACACATGCCATGCACACTGCAGGAAAAGCAGAGAGTGTGGAAATAGTTATATGCAGTTGCACACTTACTATGTGTACTTGGAGCAATTGATTGTACCCATGTTGTGCAATGCTGCCCCGATTGATGGAGCACATTTACCGCAACCAGAAGCACTGACATTCAATAAATGTGCAGGACATTTGTGATGCTAACAGAGTCATCATGCAAGTCAATGCCAATTTTCCTGGCAGCACACATGACAGCTACATTTACCGCCAGTCACCACTCTACCGGACCCTGACATCAGGAAAATGTATGGAAACTCCTGGCACATAGGTCAGTATGAACTGTCACACACATACATGAATTCACGTGACACACTGCAAAACAGACCATGACAATAAATGCCTACCCGCTATCCAGATTCCTGCTAATGCCATTCAGGAATCCTGCCACACCAGCTGAGGTAAGATATAGTGCAGCACATAGAGCCACTGGGGGCATAGTGGAGTGCACATTTGGGGTGCTTAAGTCACGTTTCTGCTCCTTTGACCACTCTGGTGGGGTATTGCTATATGCCCCATCAGTAGTATGAAAAACCATTGTGGTAGCATTTGTCCTGCACAATGTTGCCACACGGCATGGCATACCAGTTGATATGCTGGAGGGCCATCACCCTCAGCCACAGCCCCTTGCCCTTGGTTGGTCAAAGAGAACAGAGAGAGGCTGCATGCAATCAGCTTGCACAAATCTACTTCGCAAGATAATCTGCCCCTGTGGAGCACAAACAGTGAAGCCAAATCCCTGGTGCCATTCAATGATGACTTGGGGCAACCCTACGTGCCCATAGCAACACCTGAGAATTTGTGTCTGGGAGAGGCAAACTGTGCATCACCATAGCCATAACATCAAGTGCAACAAACACTGACACCGTCATAGCAACTGTAAACAACAGTGTCCAATTAGCACACGCCAAAGCACACAACACAAGCAACAAAACCACAAAAACACTGTCACATGGCCACCACCAAACATAGTACATGCAAACCCACAACAACACACAGAAGAACACAAGTGGGAAGGCACAGCAGGAAATTAAAACTGCAGTGAACACTTGTGTCAATGGCCCTGGCCACCCGATCCGTGACTCACAACAACACACAGCTTAAGTGGCCATCCCACTCCCTTAAAACAATTATGGATACAATAAACATCTGCATACAAATACTCATACAGAATGAAAAAATTACAGGTTCAATACAAGAATGATGCACATTTCACCTCACACCTTTCCCCTTGTGAGCCTGCTGCAGCTTCACACTAGAATGGACCCATCCTCCCCTTCATAGGCTCACAAACCTGCATACTCTGCTGACGTGTTGCAGGCAGGCATCCAACAGCACTGTACTCCACAATACCAGCAAACATCTTCCCTCACAGAATGCCTCAATATTCAATAACAATACAAGTCAGACAAGGTAACACATCCATGCACTCAATTGCACTGAAATATGTTCCCATCTGAGTGCCATGCCACAAATGTAAGCAAAAACTCTCCAGCCACCCATCACCACGTGTCTCTGCACCCATGCAGCAGGACTCAACCATCGCAAGCCAATGCAATTAAAAATTAAAACACCCCACACAGTGACACCTTCCCCACCCACACTGCCTGCCCACCTGAGTGATATGCAGTGAAGGACCAGATAACACTTTTCACTTGTTCTTGTCAGGGGTCATTGTGAACACTCTGATCTGGCTGTAATCAGAATGACACTGAGAGCACTCCAAAATAGAGATCACTGAGAGGTTGGAGACCCAGGATCACCTTGGAAGCACCCCCAATGCCACAATATGGCATCCCCTGATTAACGTGGCATCAGGACAGTGCAGTAAGCACTGGCAGGGGAGCTGATGATGGAAGGTTCAAGACGACGGAATGCAAACATCACTCCAATTACAGTGAAGACAGGATCCGGCAGAAGGTAGCTGGGCAAAGAGGCAACAGTTATAAATGAAGGTAGGGCAAATAGGCAACTGACATAAAAGAGATAAGCAGACAAGAGAAATGAATGAAAAACAGAGGTCAAGGACACAGGCACACAAAAAGGACAAGGGAAAAGGTAAGAGGAAGGAAAGGCAGAGGTCACAAGGACTGGACAGAACGGGGACCACTGAGCCGGGAACTGAAGGGGGCGTTGACATGCACTAAGCAGCTGTTAACAGGCAGCAATATTTCTGCTAGTGTGCCGTGCATGGCACATGTCCCCATGGCAATCAACAAACCCAAGCCAATGGCGTGCGACTGGTGTCCTGGGTGAACATGTCATCCCCCAAATGGCTGCAGTGCTATGCTGTGTGTGGAGTTGTTTTAGGGCAACACCCCCAGAAGTGGCTGAAGTGCCAGGAGTAGACTGCTAGCATGGGTAGACATCCTATGAAAATCTGAGTGAACAGGGATTCCATGTGGCAGGCAAAAAACATGCAAAAACTGCAAGCAATAACTGGCCAGACTCCTATCACCATGTGCCCTTGCACCCACACAGGGCCCTGCTGACCTCAGGATAACTCACAATAAATACCCCACACACAGCCTCCCTTAAAACTTTCACCAGCAACCACCACCCCCTGATTGCCACGCAAAAATAAGCATAGATTGGATCATGTGTTCCAGCACCCATGAAGCTGGACCTGTTCACCTCAGTCCAAGACAATACAAATGCACCCCACACAGTGCCAGACTCCCTGCCACCAAGAACATGTCAACATCCGGAAGTACAAATAACAGAGCATGAGCACCTATCAATCTAACAACAACAAAACTCACTAACAGAGAAATCACTGGCAGTGAAGCAAACAGATGCCAAGCTCGGCATGACATGCAGTCTGGAAAGAGGTGTCAGTCAGCCCCGGGATGCAGGCACAAGGGGGATCATTGATTACAGGCATACATGTTCTGAACATCCACTGTCAGGTGTCACGTGTGCCTTTGGGTCACCCATGGATGCATGGGGGAAGGGACAGCAAGCAAGTGAGGAGGTGAAGGTCTGGGGAGTGGAAGTACAAGTGTGGTAGCTGATGTGAAGGATGACAGAGGGCAAAAGGGAGATAGGACATAAAATGATGACTGCGTATCTGCAGACTGGAAAGAAAGGGGGATGGGGGATGGCTGGTGGCGAGATGAGGAGCGAGATTGTGGCCTTTACAGAGGATGAGGGTAGAGAGAAGGTGTGCAAGAGAGGAAGACAGACACAAAACGACTAGAAAGAAACAGCATGGTTTGAGAGACTGGAAGGCACATAGATGGAAAAGTAGCACATGTTGGGGAAATGAAGGACAAAAGTGGGCGAGGGCGAAAGGCAGACTGGGAAAAAAAAGCCACCTGGACATTGCAGATCTCATCAAGTCCCAGGAACTTGACTTCATTGCCATCTCGGAGACCTGGCTGCACCCTGCCTCGGGCCCAGCTCTCTCCCTAGCCATTCCACCTGAGTACTCCATTTCCAGATGTGACCGCACCTATAGAGGCGGCGGAATTGCATTCATCTATAAAAATTCACTAAGACTTAGAACGGTACCAAGTATGAATCTGGATTTTGCGGAGCTACTTTCTGTCAAACTTCCACTCTCGTCTAACCAAACAGCCACCATTCATCTAGCCACCATTCATCTATTATATAGACCTCCTGGCTCCCCCTCATCATTTGTGGATGACGTTACCTCATTAGTTCTTGACAAAGCGAAAACTAACTTGCAAACCATCCTCATCGGAGACCTCAATCTAGGCTACCAAGACCCTAGCGACCTTGCGGCCCTTGACCTGGCCAACACTCTAACCGATTTAGGTTTCGCACACCATATACAAGACCCCACTCACATCAACGGGCGATCCCTAGACTGGCTAAGCGACACCAACTGTAACATCAGCTTGCTATCTAACACTCCATGTGCCTGGTCCGACCACCAATCATCACCTTTAACATGGAAGCAACTCCTCTACCTTAACGTCCCATCGCTCCAGCCATTCCCACAAGAAATAAAAAGAACATAACCCCAGAAAAGTTACTGCCATTCATCCTCCCCACTCTCAATAACGTCACTGACTCTTGCTCGAACCCTACTATCTTAGCCGACACCGATAACCAGACAGTACTTGCAGCAATAAATTCTATCGCCCCGCTCAAACTTAGGAGACCTAAACAACATGCACACCTCAACTCGTGGTTCACAGCATAGCTCAGAGTGTTACGCAAAGAGAAATGTCTCGCAGAGTCACGTTGGAAAAGTCACCCCTTTGATGCTCATAAGGACAGTATTTTCTTAGCTACTCTCAACTATAAAGAAGCTATATTCCAGGCCAAAAAAGACTCCTACAACAACCGTATCTTATCAGCACAATCCAACACTAAGGAATTCAAAATTCTCAAGGAACTTGAGACGCCTACAGCCCCTCCTGACTCTTGTCCTAAAGACAACAACTGGTGTACCAATATTCAGGCAGCACTTTTGGGCAACATCGCCACTCTCCAAACCAAAAATAGTGACAAACAAAAGTCAGACCAACTTCTGACCACTCCCATGCCTAGTACACACAATGCCAACTTGACCCACAAACCGTTCTCCTTCTCCCCTCTCAATAACATTGAAGTGGAAGGAATTATAAACAACCTCAAGCCTTCCAACTGCCAAGGCGACCCTTGCCCGGCGCCTATCATTAAAGAAGCCTCTAACGACCTAGCTACCTTCATTACAGCCTTCATAAATTCCTCCTTCAAAACGGGTATAGTCCCTGACAACCTCAAGGATGCCTGGGTGATCCCACTACTTAATAAACCTTATCTTGACCCTAACATACCGACCAACTTCAGGCCGATCACCACAGTCCCGTTCCTGCTCAAGATCCTTGACCGCGCAGCCTACCTGCAGATCCAAGACTACCTTGAATCTAACAATCTCCTGGGGCTAAGACAATCAGGCTTCCGCCCGAAACATGGGACTGAAACAGCTCTGATTGATTTAAAAACACAGATGGAGACTCTAAAAGACAATGGGAAGTAAGCGCTTCTCCTTGACCTTTCCGCGGCATTTGATGTGGTTAACCACCAAATTCTCTGCCAACATCTTAAATCTGCGGCCCACTTCTCAGACTCTGCCAATGCTTGGATCCACTCATTCCTAAGTAATAGGTCCATG
This sequence comes from Ambystoma mexicanum, assembly GCF_040938575.1. NCBI lineage: Eukaryota > Metazoa > Chordata > Amphibia > Caudata > Ambystomatidae > Ambystoma > Ambystoma mexicanum. The sequence continues at coordinate 1,005,144,555 of NC_090931.1, read as the reverse complement.
CAAGTCTTCTCATCCACAGCATCGACAGACCCGTCTCCCATCCTTTGCGGCGTCCCTCAAGGCTCCTGCGTGTCGCCTACGCTTTACAACATGTTCACCAAACCCCTTTTTGATGTGCTCGATTATCTGGGTGTCTCATACACTATGCGGATGACACCCAGATACTCATCCTCATCACTGGTGATTACACAGCCGACACTAAATCCTTGAATAATGTCTATCTAGTCATCCAGGCCTCGATGGCTCAACACGAACCGTGCCTCAACGATGACAAGACTGAGCTCCTGTTACTAGGATCAACTCAACGTCTCAACAAACTAGACTCAGCCTACAAGTCTTTTAACATTGATGGCAATGTCATCAAGGTCTCTAAAGACACCAAAACTCTTGGCGTCTTCCTGGACTCCACCCTCTCCTTGAACAGGCAAACAAACGCTGTAAGGTTGGCAGCGGCCTACACATGTAAACTTATCACAGCCTGTAGACCCTTTCTGCACCCACATAACTGCATTACCCTTGCCAGAACACTCATTATGTCCAGAATTGACTACTGCAGTGCCCTTTACCTAGGGACTAGCCAGTCCAACCTCAATAAATTGCAAACCATACAAAATAATGCCATAAGGGCAGCTCTCAATATTCCCAGACTATGAATACGTTCCCGGTTGCTCATGGGCCTGGCTGCACTTTACAAATAAAATAAACTTCAAACTTCAAACCTGAGAAAGGTCCATTCACAGATTTTCATCACAAAAACAACATGCTCTGCCCACCATGGCATGGAAACCAGAAAGAGGCACATGTGCACAACATCCCTGCAAATAGGTCACTTCAACCACATCTGCAGACCCTGTACCAACCATCAACACACCCCCTGTTGAACACCACTATAAATTGACATGACACCAATTCCCAGCTGTTGACTCACCCTCCACCAGACCACACACCCTGAAAGAGACAGTCCCAAGCGTGTGGGGATCAGAGGGTGCACTGGCAATACCTACAGGGACAACAAATGAACAGAAGCTGGGGAGAGTGTACAATGTACCACATTCGTGTGCCCACAATATACACACACATACCGTGCAGTTACCCACAGTGCTGAATTCGAACAAAGGTCATGGAAAGAAAGTCATGCAATACATCCAGGTGGAGAGATCATACCGAAAATAACAATGACCAACAAGTGACTTGAGCGGGGAACACAGGTACAGTCCATCAGGGGTACACATGTGCCAAGCAGTACACCCCTAGATGCACCAAGTGTGTCAAGCCTGTCCTGTTGAGTCAATTGAGACAAATGGCCTGATCTTTGTTACCAGAGGCAAAGTCATCAAGGGGAGCAGCCATGATCGTGTATACCTGATAATGGACGTGTGTGTAAGATGTGAAATTGTAGCAGGGCATGGCATGTGAGAGGATAAGGGTGTGGAGCTGGCTCTGTCACTGGTCATAGAGTAGTGTGGATAGGGAATACACCTGCAGGTTCTCGTAGAACACATGGGGCAGGGGGGGAGAAGGGTGTAAGTAAGAAGATATCATAATGGTCAGTGAGACAAGTGGTGAACAACCAAATAAGAGAGTCCAGATGCACAGAGAATTGAGAACGTGAATGAGGATGTAGATTCAGAATGTGGCAAATACTGCCAATGGCTCAAGTGTGATAAGTGCTGCACATTCCCATTACTTGGCTGTCAATTGTGGAAGTGCAATCTGAAAAACAATGCACATGCATGGATGTGCAAGGGTACATACACACGCATGAATGTGGACATATCCTCATCTGCACTGACATTCACTCTGATTCCATGATCACAACCGCAGAAATTAAAAGTGTGAGAGTGCATGCAAAGATCGTACTGAGCACTAATACAGATATTACACGATAAATAGTGAGCATTCTCCTTAGTTGCTGACAGAGCTGCCCTGATGTGATTCCCTCATCACCTCCACTGGACACCATACCTCCACATTTGTGAATGGAAGTGCAGTGCCCGGCAGAATGCATGGGGACTACGGAGGTGAAAGTGTGCAGAGTGGACCTCCCATGTAGTGCAGTCACTGGATGAATCAGGATCACTGCAAAAACATGGGACATTGTGTGTCACCAGCGATAGTAGCAAATCATGAACCACACATATGTTCAAAAAGATCACCAACCCACTGTTACCTGCACATGCCATCCTGTTGTCATCAACTCAACCATAGAAGGTCAAAACACTGTGCATGGCTGCATCTCCAGTACTGCCCTCATTACACACTTGGAGGGAAACAGCACATCTCTCAAGGTTGAAAAAAAACAGTCCATCTCGGACAGAGGTATGAAACAATCAGAGGAATGTGTTCATCCTGATCAAGGGGGAAAGTAAACTAAAAATCAGATGACACTGGTCAGGTTCAAAACAAAAAAATAAAGTCCATCCTAGCCTGGGGGTAAAAAGATGTCCACCCTGGCGGGTGTAGGGGAGAGTGTTTGCCCCTATCTACATAAGTGGACCACGAAAATCAACTACAAAAAACCAAAAACAAATTAAAAAATCCTCCATGGGCTCACAGACATCACGGCAGAGGTGGTTGAGGAGGCGTGGGTGTGCTGGGACTGACATCCTGTGCTGTATCCTCAGGTGGTTGTGGGCATGGCTGTGGATACAGTTCACACAGTGCCAACACCAGCCATGACACAGATACATGCACCATCTCCCAAAGGTGGTGAGGTCACAAAGAGTCTGTATGTTCGCTCACTCATGACACCTCAAGTTGCTGGGACAGTGTCTGCCTCAAGGCATCCATCTCTTTGTGCAGCTGTGTCCTTGTGGCTGAGAGCTGATCATGCAGTGAGGTCCTCAAACTCTCTATTTTACAGCGATTGGATTCATGAGATGTCAACATCTCCAGCCTCAGGGCCTATCTATGTGCCTTAGCATCTGCATTCAGAGACTCCTGCAGACACTTCAGATCAGCCCTTCGTTCTTTGATTTTGGCCTCCACGCCCAGTCTGTGGGAGCGGCTTGAGGACCACATGATTTGACGCCATTGCGCATCCCGGGTCGCTGGTGTGGATATTTTCTCCATGCCCTCTGCAATACAACTCAACACATCGACATGCAACATTCTCTGCTGCCACACTGTCTCTCCAGAAGGCAAATGGGCCCACGGGGGCATGATGCAAAGGACCAGGCCCGTTGCTGCAGAGCCATCCGTCATTGACTGCAGCTCTGTAACCCTCCATTTGACATCAGTCCCAGAACCTGAAACCAATTCATGGGAGGGATGTCTTGAAGCCGTAACTACCGTGGACGTGGGGCTCACCACTGACCAGCCTTGTGAATCCTGCTGCACCATCACAGACTCAACGGCCCCATCTGATCTGCCCATTGGGGCACTTACGTTCTCCCTCTGCGTATCAGCCACTTCTAGTTCTGCCTCCGAATCAGCAGAGTCAGAAGAGTCCATAGAGGCTGGAGCACGATTGATAATTGCTTCTGGCACCTGTGGATTTTCATGGTGAAGGACACCACGGCCTTCACTGGTGGTCTGATGTACCAGCTCCTCTTCTTCCTCCTCCTCCTCTGAATTCGCTGCATCATAACCAAACATGCACATGTACATCAAAGTGCATGCAGACACAAAATGGATGGACACCCATGCATCTGACATTGTGACTTGGCACACTGTGAGCTGTAAGCCACAGATGTATGGCATTTGCTGACATGCGGCACTCTCCCACCCCCTGTCCATGTTGTTAGTGGGCACATAGAGGTACAAAAGTGGTGTAAACAATGACTGATGGGCCATGCAACAAGTATTTCATCAGAGAACCCAGGGACAAGTACTGCCCATGGGGCATTGTAATGCTGAAGGCCAGCACATGGCATCAGTTAGCCCACCAAATCCACAGATACTCCCAAGATTGAAATATGATGGACAATACATGATTCCCTCTTTGTACTTGATAACTGTATCCGGATGATTCACACATGTACAGTGTTCAACCATTGTTCATCATTGCTGCATATGCCGCATGACTGAGATGCCAAACAGTGATATCCTTGCAAAAGTGCTCCAGTGGATGCACTGGGACACAGCCTACATGCATTCCCTCACCATCCTCTGTATCCACCAAACATGCCAACCACTACCACATTACACCAAAATATTATCCTGCTCCATGATCAGGACAGCACGGTCCATTGAGTCATTGTGCTGAGCGTAGTCCATGTACAATCAATAACGTGATATGTGTGCAGCAATGATGTGTATACTGGCCAATTCACAACCCTCTCAGTGAAGGCTGCCCAGCGCCATGTCAAACTGTGACTACACATATGACTGTTACCGCCTGGTGTGGCACGTCAATGATGACACCATGTCTCCCAGCACCTTGTGTGTGAATTCACATGGGCGTGAGTCCCCTGCTGTATACCTAGCACAAGTCATGGATATGCAGTGTAAATTCACATTATGTGTGATGACAGTGTCATTCACATGACATCATCGTATGAAGTGTCCATTGATGACTGGTAAGAAGTGAGTGACAGACAGTCATTGACTGTCATTTTGTATGACACTGTCGGGCAACAGCCACTGTCAACTAATACAACCCAAAGTGGCACTGCATGTTGCGTGTGTTTGCTGTGCACTATATTCGACCTTGCCCTGTATGACCACACAACTTGGTGGTCCCTTGCACCAGCTTTATGCCACTTGTGCATTCAATAGTGCATTGGGAACATTGACATATGCATCTAATACAAGTGTGCCATGCAGTACCCACACTCAATAACATGTATCAATCAGAGAATTCTCCTCAAATTCAGTACTCAACTGTACAAAAACCCCTTGCCACACTGCTACCACATGGATTTTTACTGGCTGCAGGCCAGCACTGAGTAGAGATGCTAATGCCTGCACTGCCCGTCGAAGCATGGCCCTGCTCTTTTGTGCACGATTCACCCATGTGGCATTCCTGATGGTGAGGAGGCTGTGTCTATGTGAATGTGACCCCACATGACATATCATGAGCTGCCTTTGTCAGACATACTGCTAAATGTCATTCATGGTCTGGGGGTAGTACGTAGATGCAACAATCATTCACTACATGCATGCCTCCGGTCTAGGTAATGTTGTGTCCGTTTTCTTGACCGGGCATTCTCGGACTGCGAACCAGCACCTCCTCATCTTCAAATCCCATGACACTAGAAGCAACGGAGCCCTTAACTCACATTTGAGTGGGTGGGTGATCTGGACAAGTATGCATGTCTCAAGTACACAGACAGGCCAATGTTTGTGCGTGTGTCGTCCACAGTGATGTGAGGAATGTTTGTCATGCATCGACTGATGGACACATACAGGCATTTCATGTCAGACAGGTGGTTCTATTATGAACTGTATTTACCTATTTGAAATTCGACCATGTACATATATGACATGCAATGCAGACTGGCACACTCATTGGCATTATTCATGCCTGTAACCTTTCGTATGGGCTTTCTACCGACATTTCAATTGGAGAGTACCAGACTGGCCACCTTAGAATGATGAGCCACCATCAGCTATTAATCACCATGTTTTGTCCAGTGTTGCCATTTGCATTATACAAGTCAAGTTGCATCTACAGAACACCTGCTACACAAGACAATGGTCTGTGGGCACTGATGCACTGGCAGGCTGGTCATACTACAGTGTGTTTAATACAGGCAGCTTGGATTTGCATCCTGAAAAGGCAGCACACAAGAGCAGATGACAATACAAACATGCAACTCAGCAGCAAATGATTTGTGTGGTAAACATATATCGCATCTACTTAATGTACAATGCAAATGATACATGTGAATGTGTAATTTTTGGTGTGACACAGATGTGCCCTGGGTGTCCTTCTCAAACTCTAGCAGGAGCTGCTCTGACGACCAATCACGATAAAATCAGCACCAACCATTTGGGAACTACCCACCTATGCCCCTTTTTTAGGCAGAGGAGGCAAGGAGGACCCATATGGGGACACTGGTTTCAAACATATGCCCCAACACAACGGCAACCATGGGACAGGAGACGCCCCAACAGATAGTAAGCACTGACCATTGCCTGCCCATTTTAAATTTGGCTAATTTTGAAATGACGGAACCCGAAACTTCTGTTCTCTCCAAGGGTATATCATTCGTCACAACAAAACAGACAGATTGCTTTGCGACCGAAACGGAAATCCGTAGATTCCTAAGGAGAGTACGACTCAAAGCTTTCTTTTTGAATTATCCTGGCAGGGAACCAGATCCAGATTCTGGCTTGCGTGTTCCCTCAACCTTTATACCTCAAGACAACCAGATTCCCAGAGACGTTTTGAATTTTGAGAAATGTATTCTGAAAGATCTAGGGAAACTATCAACACAGAAAAAAATATTTCAAACAAAACCTCTCGTTTGATGAAAACAAGGCCCTAAATGAACGATCTAAAAACTTGGCAATAGTGATCAAGCCAGCGGAAAAAGGCAGTGAAATAGTGATTATGACAAATGCCCAATACTTAGATATGATGAATGAACTGTTACAGAACAGAGAGTTATAAGAAATTGAAAAAAGACCCGCTTAATTAAATCAAAATTGAGATTGAAAGCTCAGCACAGCATGCTCTTGTTCGGAATTGGATTTCAGAAAAAGAATCTGAATATCTCACCACCAGTCAAGGGCAGAACCCCACAATCTATGCCCTACCTAAAATACATAAAAATTTGGAGGAACCTCCAGGAGGCCCAATGTCTCAGGTTGGGAATCCGTGCTTGAGCCACTATGTACATTTATTGACACCTTTCTCAAGCCCATGAGTGTGCAAACTGAGACATATTTGAGAGACGAAACCCATACAATTCAGAATTTTTTTGAAAACCATACAAATACAAATACACAGAGGCTAGTAACTATGGAGATTAAGTCCTTATACACTAGCATACCTCAAGATCAGGCAATCAAGTGTATGCGAGAACAACACACCCTATTCAACTTACAAGAACGCGTTCCATCACAACTTTATCATTGAACTAATGAATTTGGCATTCTGCAAAAATTATTTCAAATTTAATGGCCAATTTTATCTACAAATCAAAGAGACTGCAATCGTGGCTGCTTTTGCCCCATTTCTAGCCATTCTTTACATGTCCAACTTTGAAATACATAACATCTTATCTGACAGAAACCGTTACAGAAACAACATTGTGAATTGGAAACAATATATTGACAACATTACTTTTATATTCGATGGCCCATAGGCAGACATTGAGCCTTTTCAAATTTGGCTTAATAATATTGACAGGAATATCCAATTCACAATGGAGTTCAGTGCTGAAGAAATCATCTACTTGGAACTTAAGATCAAGCATGTCGCAGGCAAACTGAAATGCTGCCTACATAGAAAAACCAATGCCAGGAACACCTAACATTTTTCAAGTAATCAACAACAACATTTTCAGGAAAATTTGCCCTATGGACAAAAGCTGTGCATTCTGAGAAATTGTACTGATTTTTATTAACAATCAGAAGACCTGGATGCTCGACTAAAAGAAAGGGGATATCCCAAAAAATGTATCAGCAGAGCAAAGAAGCAAGCTTGTTTCACTGATGAAGACTTTCTACTATCCTCAAAAACTACTCGAAATCAAACACTAGAAATGGACAGAATAATCTGTGTCATCACTCATGGGCCTCAAACCTTTCAAGTCAAGAAACTCATCTCTACGTACTGGCCAATTGCTACCTTAAGTTTACCAGATGAACCATTACCAAGATTTGCCTTTAAACGGGAAAAAAATGTACGTGACAAACCTGTACACTCTAATTTCAGAAAAGCTTCAACAAGGATGGGTTTGTGGGACCTCAGGACTACAGTTGGACACTTCCCACGTGGAGCTTGCTCTGTATGTAAATTTAGCAAAAAAATGAAGGACTTCAAAATTGGTGACAGAACATGGATACTTCAAACTCTCACAAACGGCAAAACCAAGCTGGTTGTGTACTGCATTGAGTGTCCCTGCGGTCTACGGTATGTGGGCCAAACTACACGTGCAGCACATATTAAGATCTCGGAACACCGATCCAAAATCAGGTCCAAAACCTTAATGGCACCCCTGGTAAATCATTATGTCGAACTGCAGCATACTGCAAAGGACATCTTTCGGTGGATTGTAGACATTGTCACCTATTCACTAAAGGTATCTCAGTACCTATTACAGAAGGAGGCAAGATGGATTCAAAGACTGGCAACTCATACAAGTGGCCTGAACGAAGAGTTTTTTTCTATTCCCATAAAACGTTTTTGAAATATGACAACAGTATTACTTCAACTAAAGTTATTTGGATAAACCTAAACACATTTCTAAAGTGTACATTGAAATATGACAACAGTATTGCTCCAACTGAAGTTATTTGGAATATCCGAAATACAAGATGGAGGTCTATATTCAGAGGAAATTCTCCTCTTCTTAGTGAACCATCATTCAAACTTTGACTAGTTAAAAGGAACACAGCCGACATCTACTTTTCATTTGACTGGACTTCTTCAACAAAAGTGAAAGGTTTTTCTCCATAATTTCTCTGGCACATTATTCAAATGTACACATTTACTAACCCAACCCAATTTTTGCCACATGAGCACTTTATTTTTTTTTAAACGTGCATCCGACTTAGATTCAACAATCAGCAATAACTACTTCCTTTTACAAGCAATATTCAAAACATTTCCAACAAAACTCGCCTTTCAGAATTGTTATTTCAATTCGGCACATCATGGCCATTTGTCATTAAATAATGCACAGATTCAGATAACATTACAAATCGGTTTGATAGTTTGCGTCCCATTTGAACAATTGCTTGTGACAATACAGACAAATTGGAAGTGAATGGCAAAAGCACTACGGTAAGGAAGGCTCTTTCGAACATAAGGCTCACTTTTTTATCACCTCATTAATACCACAAAACACATATAATAATGCTTTCCGCGTTTCTTTGACAGCTGGGAAACATGGAAATTAAACACAGTGCTATTTTAATGCCAGGGCTCTCTGACTAACTGGTTGGTTTTTCAATTAAGGTAGGCATTTTCTCAATCTTTATCAACCACACATTTTAGCCCAAAAAACTGCTTTAACTAAGTGCTCCCACTTACCATTGAGGCTCCCTCCTTTTTTAGCTTTGCAAACCTCTCTCTCGCCAGGGTGCTGACAAGCAGGAATAACCTTAACCCAGCTCAATCGCCCACTTCTGGCCTGAGAGAGAAAATATCCACCAGCTGTTGGCCACAGAATAAAGGACTCCACACAACTCCGTTTACAGAAGGTACCTTGTTATTTGTCAGGGCACAAGGTACTGACTGTTGAATTGATTTTAATTCCCCCCTTCTTTTCAAACAATGTTTTGTGACATTGGGATAAAATACCATCTATTCACAGATCCACAAGGTCAGAGGAACTGTTCCTCGCACCTTAGTGTTCCACATATGCGTTGTTTCGACAAAGTGACCACCGGCTTATCTCATCCCGTTTTGCCCATCAAATTCTGTATAAGATACTTATTAGGGATCTTAAGTAATTATACAGTCTAATAATGTGCAATTGAAAAAGCTGTCCATTATTCTAGATGCAATCACTATATACTTCTTGTGTCTGCTTCCCCCTAGGGTCCATCACCTATCTGCCCTGGGGAAGCCATTTCTGATATTTTTGCCTAGCAGGTGGCTCTGTTGCCGAAACGTGCATTGATGTCCGATAACATTTAGTGAGATATTTTTTAACTTGTTTTCTGATTTATGCATACACATAGGCAGACCTGCATGTAACCAACACGCCAATTCTTAAATTAGTACAATTTGGCTCCTTAGGATGTATCACAGCAACTTAACCATTTTTTCTTTTTGTTGTGTATTACAAATCCTGTTAAACTTTATTAAAAAAAAGTTTGTTTCTTTTTTAAAATCAATTATATTGCTTTAATTTGTCATGTGTTGAATTTGCTATTGATTCAGTTTGTCTTTCTGTTTTACAAAAAATGTTTTTCTATACTGTCTGTGAAGCATTTTTGTATTTTGAACCTTCAAACGTTGTTTGAATTTAGACTTCTGGTTACATTTACATGAATCAGTATTTATAATAACACACATGTGATGATTATGATTGCATCTGGAATGAAAAATGGAAATCTCTCAAGTGTGATATCTGTTTAGATACATCCCACAGTTCAAAATAATTTAAACTAATTTGAACTAACTAATGGATATTTTTATGCTTTCTGTGGGTAATGTGTGCCTGTCAGCGGTGCATGTCATGGGGTCTTGCAATTTGCACATATTTCAGACATTGAAATCCTGTATGAAAGAACTGGCACAGCTGTGTAGGCCAGCAGACACTGATGTGTACTGTCACACTTACATGTGCCACACATGTGTACCACACAGCAAACTCCCAGAATGTAGGCCATGTGACAGAAGTCTACATGGTAGCAAACGTGCATTGCCCAAGGGTGGCTGAGGGCTGCAGCCAGCTGTACTACTTCATATATATGTGTAGGTCAACCATGATTGTCCACACATATGATGCACACAAATGCCACTCACCTGATGTGTTCTCATAGGTCTCCACGCCTCCCACACCTTGCACCTTCTTAATGGTGATGAGTTGACTCATGGTCTCTTCAATTGGAGTCAGTTGCTCTTCCTCTACTGTCCCCCTTCCAGTGCCCAGTGCAGAGGCCAGGTTCACACTAAGCTTATGCTTGGTCATCTGTGTGAGATCATTCATCCACTTCTGGACCTGTCTAGCAGTGCGCATCTAAACATCTAAGGCATTGATGAGGTCTGTGCAATGCTGCCAGTGTACCATTCATTGTGCGGGTGTATGTGTGCTCCCTGCATACTGGTACATCTCAAGATGGTGATCGGTTACATAGTCAACAAGGATCTGGAGCTCCTCATCAGAGAAGTGCCTCTTCTTCTGTGAACCCTTCTGCAGTGAAGTGTCATGGGGTGGAGCCTCTTCCTGCTGTGCAGGGTGCCCCGTTTTGGACTTAGTGTCCCTCGGGGGTGCTGCTTCACCTGTCTATCTCTGACCATGTCCATGCCCGGGTGTTGGGTCACCCCCTCCTGGGGCTCGGCAGCTGTGTCCTTGTAAGCACACTAGGGGACTTTGGGTGGGTAAGTAACCTGTACTAAACCCTAACTTAGCCACACAATATTTGTACAGGTCTGTTCAACCAATTAAAATTCAATCATGTCATCTTGTACATCCTAAAATGCCCTCCAACCAAACCAACTGTACCCTCCTGTAGTGTCTAGCCCCTAGGAGGCAGTGATGTGCCGCTCATCTAGGGTGATGGGACAGGTAGAGGATTGCCTTAACTACATAAAAGGCAACAAACAATATTAAAAATACTTATGGGACACTTTGCGCTGTGTCCCACCGTGATAGAAGTCATAAACTAATCACTGATACTTTAATTTCCCTGTTTCTCGACCTCAAGTGCAGTAAAAATTGAAGTTAAAAAAACAAAGCTCAAGAACTGAAAGAGCTGTGTGCAGAGTTTCCATGTGCACAAATGTTCATGCAACAAAAAGGGGAATCCCTAAATTAGTGAGAAACCCCATGAAAAAATAGTGGGCAACCAGTTTCAGTGGTATATGGGAGTGCAACCAATTTCTTCAGGGCCTTTTGTGCTAGTCTATGCACCAAAACACAAGTCGATGGGTAGGGAACAGGGTCTGCCTCCCAGTCTGTAGCCCCTGGTTGTACCTCAGCCTGAAGCACAAGACACACAGCGGCCGTTGCCAGCCGGTAACCCTATACTGCACTCCTAGCGTGAACTAGTCCCAAACGTTATTTCAACCTCATAGAGTCAATCGACTCCCAACTGGAAGTGTTTGACCTACGAGGGTTGATTTTATCAAATTGTTTCAAAGTAGTACATTTCTCATTACTTGGCTAGTGTTCAGGTAGTAAACGATATACATCAAGATCTGTCAATCTGTTTGTCTACAGTCAAGAACCACAAGGCTGAGAGAAGACAGGTGTAAGACAGAACAAGTATTTTTATATATCGTGACTGGATTCAATTTACACCAGACTATTGCATTACAGTGTGGGATACTGATTCAACAAAAATGTATATTCGTACAATTCAAAAACAAAAACAGTAATATAATTGAGCTGGAAAGGTACTCAAACAAACCGTGACCTATACACAAGCATATATAGAATGCAACTCATAAATACAAACATGGTAAAAACATTTGTGTATAAACAAATAACCACATTTGTGTTTTTCTACTTCTGGGCAGTCTCATTCATTCTGATCAGAGCTTCCTAAAGACACTCCTAAAAGATAATGTGTGCCAAAGCGTTTCGGATTATTCAAAATCCATCTTCAGGGCAGGACGTGTTTTAGTTTCAACAATATTCGATTTCGATCCCTACAAAGGATGAAGAAACACTAATTAGACCTCTTTAGAGTTTGAGAGACTTTAACAATTTACTCTCGTATAAGTGGAAATGCACTAACCTTGTTTTATGGGTAAGTAGAGAATATTGGCTACCACCTGTATGGTAAATGTAACAGAACACACATTGTAAGTGTCCAATCTAAGGCAAGGACCTTGCACTAGAGTGAAACCTATGTTGTCTAATTTACTCACCCGGTCGGAAGACCAACTCCTCTCCGCGGGTAATGTAATAGTGTCAGGCTGCGATTCAGAATGTGGGCGGCTAAAGGCAAGGAGAGATATGAAGGGTATACCAGTCATGTATAGACAACGCCGCATCTCATTATTTCAAGAATAACACGTAGACTGATCAAGTCTGTAGCTACATGTAAGTTTAGTTGCAAACACAGTCAGTTGTGTAAATTCAAATAAATGCATGTGGAATCAGAGGTCTACCCCCCAGGTGACACTTATCTGTGGCGTGTAACATGATACTATCTTTATAATTATACTTCTAGACAGATGCTCGCTTGTCATAAGAAGGGCAAATGCCATTCTACATCAGCGTGTAATGTCTTTGGGAGTAAAAGCGCCTAGGCTCTAGGTATCTGCATCTTAAAACTCACCTCGAAAAACCACGACCGGCATGGACAAAGCGCAGCCCGTCACCAAGACACGCTGATCGTCTTTCTCTAGCATAAATGGTTGACATAGGAGCGGCGCGCAAGCGTATCCCTGCTCCGGGCGCCATCTTTGTGTGGGACTTTGCGTCCAACATGCAATATTCGTTTGTAAAGCTTTTGCACACAAAGGAAGCAGGTGAGTCAGGCAGCAGACCGCGACCTGGGCTAACGGAGAAAACACTGTAAAAAGTGTTATTATCCTCCGTGTGCGTTCCCTGCCCAAGCCCCATTTCCTGGTCTCTCCCCTTCCACCCGCCTCCCATCCCGCCCACAGGCGATTGATTGGTTGCCTGCTCTGCAGCCCCTGGGCCTAGCGCCCTGTGTGCAGCGACTCACTCCATTCCACACAAAGGAAGCAGGTGAGTCAGGCAGCAGAGCGCGACCTGGGCTAACGGAGAAAACACTGTAAAAAGTGTTATTATCCTCCGTGTGCGTTCCCTGCCCAGGCCCCATATCCTGGACTCTCCCCTTCCACCCGCCTCCCATCCTGCCCACAGACAATTGATTGGCTGCCTACTCTGCAGCCCCTGGGCCTAGCACCCCGTGTGCAGAGACCCGCTCCAAGCCCCGAAGCCTCCCTCTCCCACCCCGCCCCCTCCTCCTCCCGCCCATCCCTGCTCTGATTGGGCCTCGAGGCCTTCATCTCTGGTCCTCCCAGGGGAGCCCTCTGCCCGGCAGCCCCCTGCGGCTAAGGGCCCCAAGGCCAAGGGCGGCTCCAACAGAGGCAGCTCCTAGAAGTGTCAGCAGGTGTCCGCAGGGGAAGCCAGTAGCCAGCCGTCAACCAGCAACTACAAGGACCAGTAAGGTAAGGTCGCTAGGTTTGGGGGAGAGATACAGCTCTATCCTAGACACCTGGCCACTAGGCAAAACCAATGTCTACCAATGTAATCAACCAACCATTGCTCCAAACTGCATTAATAGGCCTCTCTCCCACTATACAGGTGTCTCAAACTTAGCAGGGCCGCTGTGCCCAAATTGCATTGTATGATTCTCAAACTGCATTGATAGGCCTCTCTCCCACTATACAGGTGTCTCAAACTTAGCAGGGCCGTTGTGCCCAAATTGCATTGTATGATTCTCAAACTGCATTGATAGCAGGGCCGCTGTGCCCAAATTGCATTCTGTGATTCTCAAACTGCATTGATAGCAGGGCCGCTGTGCCCAAATTGCATTGTGTGATTCTCAAACTGCACTGATAGGCCTCTCTCCCACTATACAGGTGTCTCAAACGTAGCAGGGCCGCTGTGCCCAAATTGCATTGTGTGATTCTCAAACTGCATTGATAGCAGGGCCGCTGTGCCCAAATCGCATTGTGTGATTCTCAAACTGCATTGATAGCAGGGCCACTGTGCCCAAGTTGCATTGTGTGATTCTCAAACCGCATTGATAACAGGACCGCTGTGCCCAAATTGCATTGTGTGATTCTCAAACTGCATTGATAGGCCTCTCTCCCATTATACAGGTGTCTCAAACTTAGCAGGGCCGCTGTGCCCAAATTGCATTGTGTGATTCTCAAACTGCATTGATAGGCCTCTCTCCCATTATACAGGTGTCTCAAACTTAGCAGGGCTGCTGTGCCCAAATTGCATTGGTGATTCTCAAACTGCATTGATAGCAGGGCCGCTGTGCCCAAACTGCATTGTGTGATTCTCAAACTGCATTGATAGCAGGGCCGCTGTGCCCAAACCGCATTGTGTGATTCTCAAACTACATTGATAGCAGGGCCACTGTGCCCAAATTGCATTGTGTGATTCTCAAACTGCATTGATAACAGGGCCGCTGTGCCCAAATTGCATTGTGTGATTCTCAAACTGCATTGATAGCAGGGCCAGTGTGCCCAAATTGCATTCTGTGATTCTCAAACTGCATTGATAGCAGGGCCGCTGTGCCCAAATCGCATTGTGTGATTCTCAAACTGCATTGATAGGCCGCTGTGCCCACTATAGAGGTGTCTCAAACTTAGCAGGGCCGCTGTGCCCAAATTGCATTCTGTGATTCTCAAACTGCATTGATAGGCCTCTCTCCCATTATACAGGTGTCTCAAACTTAGCAGGGCCGCTGTGCCCAAATTGCATTGTGTGATTCTCAAACTGCATTGATAGCAGGGCCGCTGTGCCCAAACTGCACTGTGTGATTCTCAAACTGCATTGATAGGCCTCTCTCCCACTATACAGATGTCTCAAACTTAGCAGGGCCGCTGTGCCCAAATTGCATTGTGTGCGTCTCAAACTACATTGATAGCAGGGCCACTATGCCCAAATTGCATTGTGTGAATTTCAAACTGCATTGATAGCAGGGCCGCTGTGCCCAAATTACATTGTGTGATTCTCAAACTGCATAGATAGGCCTCTCTCCCACTATACAGGTGTCTCAAATTTGGCAGGGCCTCTGAGGCCAAATTGCATTATGTGATTCTCAAACATCATTGATGGGCCTCTCTCCCACTATTCAGGTGTCTCAAACTTAGCAGGGCCTCAGTGCCCAAATTGCATTGTGTGATTCTCAAACTGCATTGATAGCAGGACCTCTGTGCCCAAATTGCTCTGCATGATTTTCAGGTAGGAGTGGCCTAGGTCAGGAGCAGAGCAACCACTCTGCCCCAAACTCTGAGCCACTGCTCCATACAGACCTTTGCAGGTCTCGTGTCTAGCTGGGGCTCTTGTCTCCAAATTGTACTGTAGGATACTCAGACTGCTTTGATAGGCCTCTCTCCAACTACACAGGTCTCTCAAGTTTAACATGGGCTTTGACCCCCAGGTTACACTTTAAGATACCAAGAATGCGTTGTTAGGCCTCTCTTCCCATCATAGAGGTCTCTCAGGTCTAGCGGGGGTACTGCCCCCAAATTGCACTGCATGATACTCAGACTGCATTGATAGGCCTTTTCTCCCACTGTGCGGGTCTCTCAAGTCTAGCTGGGGTTCTGTCCCCAGATTGCACTGTATGATGCTCAGATTGCTTTGATAGGCCTTTCTCCCACTATACAGCTCTCTCAAGTCTACCTGGGGTTCTACCCCCAAATTGTTTCCCATAGGCCTTTCTCCCACTATACAGGTCTCAGGTTCTGCTGCGGTTCTGCCTCAAAGTCACTCCACAGCCGGTGCATGTCTCTCCTAAACACACATGCTAACTCACCACAGTGAACCACGTTCAGGGAGTCACAGACATAAGAACGCCACCGTCAAAACCCAACTGTACAACCCTTATGCAGCGACCGAACGTATTGGCAACATCAGCTGGAAATACCAACTACAGCCAAAGGCTAAAACCCGCAGAGGACAGCATCCACACCAAGTACTACACCACAAGACAACCAGACAACACAGAACCAACTGGACAGTTCAATCGACTCATCTTAAAGATTAAACAACTCGAAATCGTAGTATGCCGCGCAAACGACCCACTCAGAGGGAAAGAAGAGAAGAAAGAACAAACACTCCAGAACTGCAACTAAGAACCACAACAACAGAACACACCCCCACATACAGGATCAAAAATCAAACCAACTTTCAGAGAAGAGACAAATCCCTCTACCTAACTCCATACCTCACTGAAAACGGCTCACCAGACCGAACCAACGCAACGTCAGAAGCAGCAACATTAAACAACCTAACTAAATCTCGAAGAAGAAGGATGAACACCACCAGAAACAACAAACACATGACCGAAGCGATAACACCTTACATCACCAAAGCTAGAAGACCCTCTGATCGACAACCGCAACACCTGGGAGACGAACTCGATGAAAACCTAAACCCAAGACTAAACCTAGAAGACCTTTTCGAGGACGCCGACAACCCGAAACTTACACCTCAACAAGATCACAAGATGACCCTAACAAGAAAAGCCAAACTAAACCACAACTCCAAACTACACTGCAACCTAATAAACGCAAGATCCATGTCAAAACACTCTACAGAGATCTTTGACCTACTCGATGACAATGGTATTGACATCCTATTCATCACAGAAACTTGGCTGGACGACAACTACAAAATCACACTCCAAAGCTGCCTTCCAGCAAACTTCAAATGCCTTCAAACAAAGAGGAAAAACAAAAGAGGAGGAGGCATCGCAATAGCTTTCAAAGAACACCTTAAAATAAGAACAGACGAACCACTCAACATCCTCAAATGCGAATCCATGGTCATATACCTAACAGCGAGCCCAAAAACCAACATCACATTCATCCTAGTGTACAGACCTCCAACTTATGATGCATCTTTCGTTGACAACTTCATAGAAGCCATCACCAACATAGCCATCAACCATGAACACCTAATCATCCTGGGGGACTTCAACATCTGGTCCGAAGACAATCACGCCAACCCACAAAACTCACTGACTGAACAACTCACCACCATGAAACTATAGTAAAAGGGGCAACACACTCGGCAGGACACACTCTGGACGCAATCTTCACTGAGGAAAAACTCATCACCACGGCACCACCAATACAAATACTTTGGAGCGACCATCTCATCATCCCATTCGTAATCAGTCTGCCTGTGTAAGTTTCAATCCAACCCCCTAAACTCTCACCCACCACAAAAAGAAACTGGAATGACGTCAAAGAAAGCAACCTCTTCTAACCAAACCCTCAACAACAGAACTAGAGCTAGCTAATCTAGACGGGAAAACAGAGATATTACACAAATGGATTGCAGATACAATTGGCAAGATAGCCCCGGAAAAACCATTTACACCATCAAAAAAGAGATCAATGGCTAAGTGGTTTACCCCACTATTAAGCACCATGAAAAAGGAAAGCAGAAAGATGGAACTTGAATGAAGAAAACATTACAACCAAGATAAAAAAACACTGTTCCAGAAGCAAATCCATGCATACAAGAAGGAAATTCTAAAAGCAAAAAGAAGGCACTATGACGACAGAATCACAAAGGCCACCAACATACAAAAAGAAATGTTTCACATCATTAAAGAAATGAGAAACCCACCAGGCTGTGACAACACCCCTAACCCCTCTGAGAAACTCTGCAATGACCTTGCAGACCACTTCAAAAAAGAAATCAACGATATCCGACAAACCATCCACCAGAGGCCAGCCAACAGCAACATACAACAAAACGAACCTACCTCAAAACCACAACACAAACTCAATAACTTTCCTGAAATATCAGCAGAGGCATTCGCAATGCTGGTAAAACACAGCAAGAAAGCGGGTTCACGGTTGGATCCCTGCCCCACGGACATCTACAAATCAATCCTCTCACAAGGTACGACAGCAGAATACTACAGAAACCTTCTAAATCTATCACTAGCAACAGGCACCGTACCAAGGATCTTCAAATCAGCCTACATCAAACCACTTCTGAAAAACACAAGCGGCGATGTAGATGACCTCTCCAACTACAGACCAATCTCCAACATCCCCTACCCGGCAAAACTCCTCGAAACCTACGTATACAAACCAACGCAAGAATACGTTGAAAAACACCAACTGCTAGACCAAGCTCAAGTCGGCTTCAGACCCACAAGAGGTACAGAAACAGCACTACTATCGATCTGGGACGACCTAAAAACAAACGCAGACTCCAACACAACATCAGCCCTCATTCTGCTCGACCTCTCTGCAGCCTTCGACACAGTTAGCCATAACACCTTAACCAAAAGACTAGAAGACATAGGCATAACCGACACAGCGCTACGCTGGACTAAATCATTCCTAGCAGACAGAACAGAAACCGTTTGGATTAAACCCTTCAAGTCCACCCCACGAGTTAATGACTGTGGAGTGCCACAAGGATCCTCACTATCACCACTGTACTTCAACATCTACCAAACCCCAGTTATCAGAATCTTCAAGAAACACAACATCACATGCTACAACTACGCAGACGATATTCAAATCATCTACAAAATCAAAGACACCCAAGCCGATCTTTCTAACCTAACCGACTGTCTAAAAGAAATCTACAACTGGATGAATACCAACAACCTGAAAATCAACCCAGGAAAAACGGAAATCATGATCATATCCAAAGACCAAGAGAAGGAAACCGCCATCCCGTGGCCAACGGAAATGGGAATCGCACTATCACCATCTAAGGTAGTAAATAATCTGGGAGTCCTGATGGACAAGACCCTAACCTTAGAGCCGCAAATAAACGCAACAGTCAAGAAATGCTTCTTCCTCCTCCACACGCAAGAAAAATACTACCTTTCCTCTCCTTCACACACAAAACACTCACTATCGTCGGCCTCATCATGTCAAGTATCGACTATGCAAACAGCCTCTACCTAGGAATACCAGAATACCTACTAAAGAAGCTACATCGGATCCAAAACACAGCAGCCAGACTACTCCTCAAACTATCCAGAAGAGACCACATCACCCCTGCCCTAAAAACACTACACTGGCTCCCAGTAAAACAACGTATCACCTTCAAAACAATGTGCATAACTCACAGGGCAATCTGCGGACAAGGAGCAGAATTCCTTCAAAAGAAATTAACAATCTACAGGCCAACGAGACCCCTCAGATCAACTAACAAAATCCGCCTGGAACTAAAACCTTACATCAAGAAAAAACTCGGAGGCACCGCCTTCTACCACTTAGCCGCAAAAACCTGGAACAGCATCCCAAAAGAAATAAGGAACACCAAAGATCACCTTAAATTCAGAAAATTACTAAAAACCTGGCTCTTCGATACCAGAGACTAAAACCAAAGCAGCAGTAAGACAAATGACTAAACCGGAAAGGACACTGACAAGCACCAGAACCGACTGATAAGCACTCAGGGCAGCGGGAGGGGTGACGCCAGACAGAGTGGTACACATACGAGACCCACGGAGACGGAGGCAACAACCCCAGCCAATTCTTACCATCCCCAACCGCCGTATAGCTACAACTAGGTACCACTGGGTCGTGGAACTAGCGAGATACCAGCAATCACCGCACTAACTAAGATATGGACACTGGCAGGTGCACTGGCCATGTGGATGGGGGTGGGGAGCATGCAACGCTGTTGACAGAACGGGCGGAAGAGGCAGTGAGATGCTCAAGGGGCCTCGTATACAAAACGAGCCCGAACCTCCAGAGGCATATGATGCCCAAGCACCCCATCGAGCGAGATTACGCGAGCACAACTGGTCAACCAGGATATAGATGCCAACTAACCGAGACCACTAACAATTTCCTCCTCCGCATACACCTCTCAAACTCCAAACCAAACACATCTACAAACCTCCAGCACAACAAACCGCACAAACTTCACCACACTGCAACAACAAAACAATAAATGCACATAGACCCGCACATCAGTACACAACGACTACCGGCCGCATACACCCCAGGCCCAGCCGACGGACCCACCAGGCTGAGGCTGCCAACAGTACATCACTGCTCTCTTGCACTTTTCCAACCTCCACCCACTAACTCACCCGCCCTCCCTCCCTCTTTCAGAGCCGCCAGAGCGCCAGTGGACCACTCCGGTGGTGATAGTGTGCGGTACAAATGTCCTTTAACATTAACATTAACATTGCTATTGTGCCATATCATGTTTCTTCATATGTGTTTGTGGACCACCGTCTGTGTGCTATGTTTACATGTGAATGTGTTGTGACTGTGCTCATCATTGATCCTGGAGTGGTGTGCCTGTTTTCATGGGAATTTCATGGACGTGTGTGTGTGACTGTTTCTGGTTGTCCCATGGTGACTTCATGTTACTGTGAATGTTGTGTATGCCACACATGCTTTGACACCGTAGGTGTCAATGTTCTATGTCTCCTTTCACACAGTTGCTGCAGCTGGATAGGAGGGTGGAAGCGGTGCTGTGGAGCGTTGACACAGGGATCGAGCCACCAGACAAAGGTACAGACTGCAGCCACTCCCCTGTAACAGCTCCTCTTCTGGGAGCGATGTGGCTGAGGGAGCGCCTGGACCATCAGGCATGGCTGCTGGGGGTAAGTCCCATGAGGTGAAGGAGGCAGGGCACTCATCTGCAACATTGGGACACAGTGATGCCACACAGGGGCCATCCATTGGGGAAGACACCCCAGAGTCATCCAAGTTGATGCAGGTAGAGGTGGAAAAGGTGGCCATTGCTGCCCAGCCCATGGCGTCAGGTGGGGGCATCGAGGAGGGTGTGCATGCTGCAACCTTGTCCAAGGGCATGAAGCTGTGCAGGCCACCATGGAGGTGCCTCCACACAATCCTGTCCCTGGACCATTGGATGCAGCAGTGCCCACCTTCCGGGATGCCTCCACCCAGACCAGCATCTCCATGCCAGCCGATGTGTATGTTCGCGATCATGTGCTGCCCCTGCTGGCTGGGCTCATGAGGCGGTGCACAGTCATTTGTGATGTATACAGGTTACTTGTAGTATGCTTGTGCATCATCACAATGAGCTGTGCCACCTCGTGGCCTTGCTGGCAACAGCAATGTTTTCAGGTGCGCTTTGTGGCTGTTCCCTGTTGTGACCCCTCCTCCGCTTCCTCCTCTGTGCACCAGTTGTACTTCAGGGTGCCTTCGAGGACTCATTCCAGCATGGCCCCCTGTGTACCAGTCCCACTACGATGCCCTGTCTGGTGGAGCTAACGTCCCTGCCCAAGGTTGGGATCCCTTCAATTTCAGATGAGGTGGTCACTGTGTCTACCGAGGCACAGCCACAGGCAGTGGCGGGTCAGCAGGCACCTCAGAGCAGTGCAGGTGTCATACGCCCCCAACAACAGTCAACAGGTCGGACGGCATATATGCACAGCTTGCACTGTGCATGTCGGTGGCAGATGGCAACTATGAGGAGGCAGACTGTGACAGGGCAAATCACCCGAGAAGGCATGTGGCACCTATGAGGCAGGTGAACGATAGAGGGGTATGCAGGATTTGTCTTCTGTTTTCAGGCTATAGCAGAGGCAGCTGGTAACAGATGGACAGCAGGCAAAGGAGGCGCAAGTCATGGTGGCCAGGGCCCAGGTGGCACTGCAGCGGGCTCTGTGGCATGCTGCCAGCCTGGAGGCAACTTGCAGATTGGCAGAGGGTGCGGAGCAACAGATGGGGGCCACCCTGCCAGCCATCCAGGCGCCAACGGAGGCAACCTGAGGAAGGAGGATGTTGCCTGCAACACAGCCCTGGTGGAAAGGTTGTCGGAGATTGGAGAAGACTAACCCGCTGCCTTTGTAAATAGTTTTTAGGATTAGGTTTTCTTTGTGACTTTTATTTTTCTTATTCCCTGGACTTTGAGGGCATTCCTTCCCTTTTTTCATGTATAGATTTGTAGTTCAATACGGGTTTTCCATCACTTCATTCCAGGCTTCGTGCAGTCTATTTCTCTGTCTGTGCATTTGATTTTTTAATGTTCTCCCAGTTGATATGTTCATTGTAGGTCATGTGCATTGTGGCCTGACTGTGTGTGTCATATTGATGCTGTGATGTTTGCTGGTGGAGGGGTGCGCGTGTGCCTGACATGTGGAGGTGGGGTCATCAGACAGCTTGAGGGTGCACTGGATGATTTTCATATTTCATTCCATGGGCAGAGACACTGTGTTTTTGCATCAATCAGTGTGGTTGGCATCGAGGCTTCTGTTGTGGGTGTGATGGTGTACATATGGGTTTGGCTGTGGTGTTGTGTGGATGCCTTATTATGTTTTTTTTTAACTCTTATTGGGGATGGATTGCCACCTGATCATGTGTACTTTTACGGATTCAACATGTTTACGTTGTGTGTAGTATCTGGTGTCCTCTGCATTGCCTCTGCACATTTGATATTGAAGGAGGAGTTTTTTTTTCATTGTTTTCCTTTCAGGCCCACTGTTGTTCAGGTGTGCCCTTGGATTGTGTATGTGTCCACACTCTATTCAGTGTAGTGTGTATTTGGCATTGTGAGCACTGGGGTGGGAAGTGGGCATACTGTGGATGGCTGGTGAACCCATAGACCTAGGGCCCTTAAGACGAGGTAGCATTACTTAGAGATAGATGGGGATGCAGGATTTACTCAACCATCAATAATCAAACCGACTCAGGAAGTTGGCAAAACTTGGTCTGTTTTATTTGCAATTATCTAAAACAGGGAGTTACAACGGACATGAACAGACGTTTGCTCGATTTCTCTCAGTGCATATTATAAAAAACACAACTCTTATAGTCAAAACTCGTCATAAGTGATGTCAAACTACGTGGCAAACTACAAAAACCTACTTGGGGATGTGATAGGTTTACAGGGAACATCTAGGTATATGTTCCATACTGACGGGGAAGTGATTGGGTCTCTACTGTCAGGTGGGCAACTAAGCCCATCCCAACTGCAAGTCATCTTCTGTGTCACTCTAATACTCAACACTCTATTGGTTACGCAAACTATAGGGATCTTTGATACATGGCCCTCTACCATTGGTTTGGTACCCTTTTGTAATATTCCACACGCTAATAGCACACAGGCTACCATGCCAGGTGCAGGGAGGGTCGGCGTGATCATGCCTCCCCTTCCAATTAGCCCAACATCTATCATCACTCTTGCAGTCTACCATTCATTTAAGACTTTTCAACTTGGCCTTGCATAAACTCTCTTTGCCTGGGAATAAAAGGGAGTATCTTCTTGGTTTCGGTGTAGCTCGACCCAATGTCTATATTGATCTGACCATGTGACTGAAGACCACGTTTCTGAGCACTTTTCTGCATATTATTCTATTAAGTGATGAACTTTTGACGCCTTCAGTGTTTTTCCATTCCACCTCAAACAGAAGTGTGTTTCTTTCTCACGTTTATGTAACTAATGAATGGACAACCAGACTCAAGGTGGCCTCGTCTTCTTGGTGCTCGGCCAGCCAAGCCTTTCTTGAATTTCTCCTCTGCAATCAGTAATTTTCCAACTGCGCCACACCAAAAACTCTTTCCAATCACAGGTTTTCAGGCCCTGCTAAAGTGCATCGTGGAATATCCAGGTTCTATACATTCCTATGTATATACATTGGTGCATCACCACAAACTATTCACTACGCAGCCAGCCTTAAGATCACTTTGTCTACTTCTGTTACTGCATCTGTACAAGTGTAAACTGATTTGCATTTTCTTCAGTGTTTCTGTAGCATGAGCATCTTCATCTGGAGCCGAAATGTTGCTCATCTTTAACACCTCCTCTTCAGATCTTATAGAATGTTTATGTTCTTTTACCTCGTGCATCTTTTCTGGGTGCATCAGCTCTGCTTTGCATGACATCACCAGTCTTCTCTTTCATTCATTTTCAAACTTCTTCCTGTACTTTTTCCAAAAGGCCATTACTCCTTTGTGAATGCATGTAGGGTTTTCTCAATGGATACCTTGTTTCCAGGATTCTCTGCGATATAGGCATCCTCACTGGTACTGCGCATGTTGCAATTTCTGGCTCCCAACATATAGGCAACATGGGGCAGAGCTTTTGGTGGGGTTACTTGACTCCACCTCTACACTGGCATAGAAACTGTGCTTTTGACGTTTCCTTGCTATGTCACTCCCATGTCATGGTCACCCACCCACATCTGCAGTCACGCACTGTCTGCTCTCATGTCATGCACCATCTCTGCCACTAGAATGCAGATGAGTCCCATGATTAGTGTTTCTGTTTGGTGGAACAAATTTCATGTCTCTCTGTGTCAAACACTCTGTGACTGACGTCCCATCACCCATGCACAAGCATGTCATGTTTTCGTCCCAGACATGGACTTTGATACCCCTACCACACGGGCTACTTTTGCATGGGCTCTGATGCGCCTAGCCATTCTCTGTGGATTTGCCCAGTCTATGATTCTGGGTACTTCTGTCCTCCACAGGCATTCACTTGCTGTGCTTTGAGGCCTTTACAATGACACAGGGGAAATATGCACATGCCACTTTGCATTGCATTCACATGTCACATGTGCATGGAGTGACCACGGTGTAGGTGGAGCAACCAGGGTGCTCTCCAGTGGAGGTGCTGCAGATTCAGGTCTGCCAGGGAGTGACAGGAGATGCTCCGGTTCTGGATTCAACAACAGTGCAACCAGTTGATTGGGTTGGTGGTGGACATGTGGCAGGTCTGCTTCATGGTGGAAACAGACCACAGAGTTTTAGGTAAATTGCAACTCCATATTGGACTGGTGGGGTGGTAAACTGTCAGGGTGCTGCTTGTGGTAGTGTCGCAGGTGAGGGGGGGCTGGTGGTTGGTGTCAGGACTTGAGGGGGCTGTCTAATGTAGTGCCGGAGGTGAGGGGGCTCGCGGGTGGTGTTGAGACTTGAGGGGGCTGTCTGGGGTAGTGCCGAGGTGAAGGGGGCTGGTGGGTGGTGTCGGGACTTGAGGAGCAGCCTGGGGTAGTGTCAGAGGTGAGTGGGGCTGGTGGGTGGTGTAAGGACTTGATGGGGCTACCTGAGGGAGTGTCTGGACTTGAGGGAGCTGCCTGGGGTTAGTAGCAGAGGTCAGGGGAGTGTGGAAAGGGGGTTGTACTGTCAAGGGGCTGCATGAGGTAGTGACAGAGGTGAAGGGGGCTGGTGGGTGGTGTTGTGATTTGGAGATGCTGCCTGGGGTAGTGTCAGAGGTGAGGGGTCTGATGAGTGGTGTTGGGACTTGAGGGGGAAGCCTGGGGGTAGTGGTAGAGGTCAGGGGTGTGTAGGGAGGGAGGTGTGCTGTCAGTGGGCTGCCTGAGGTAGTGTCGGAGGTGAGGGGGGCTGGTGGGTGGTGTCAGGACTTGAAGGGACTGCTTGGGGTAGTGTTGGAGGTAAGGGGGGCTGATGGGTGGTATCAGTACTTGAGGGTGCTGCCTGGGGTAGTGTCAGGGGTGAGGGGGGCTGGTGGGTGGTGTTTGGACTTGAGGGGGCTGCCTGAGGTAGTGGTGGCAGTGAGGGGGTCTGGAGGGTGGTGTTGGGGCTTGAGGGGGCTGCTGTAACTTAAGGGTAGATGGTAGCAGTGTGGGTGCCTTGGGAGTAGGGGGGACAGTGTGCAGAGGTGCAGCCGTTACTTACGGGGGACTGCACATACTTTCACAAGGGGTTCAGCCGTTACTTATCGGGGCCGCGTGTAGTTTTGTAGGGGTGTGTCCATTACTTATGGGTTACCGTGCATAGTTTCTCTGGAGTACAGCCTTAACTTATGGGTACCATGCATAGTTTTGCCGGGGTGCAGCCTTGACTTACAAGGGACCACGCAAACTCCCACAGGGGTGCAGTCGTTGCTTACGGGGATCTCACGCATAGTTTCGCTTGGGTGCAGCCATTGCTTATGGACATCCGAGCGCAGTTTTGCCAGGGTGCAGCCTTGACTTGTGGGGTATCTTGTGCAGTGTCGCTGGGGGGATGTGGATGGTGGGTCAGAATGGGATGTGACGGTTTGTGCAGAGGTTGGTATTTGGCAATGTTTTTGGTTTGCGTGGGGGCGCGTTGTGGTCGTTCCCAGCACAGCTCTGTTTTCTTTGCAGGTCGGGTTGCTTTGCGCTTTGGATTCCATGAATACGTGGTATGCACAAATTGACTTACGCGTGCAGTTGCACTCAAAGTTATTGCACGTACAGAGTACTTTGCCAGGTCTATGCGCTTATTCTATGAATTGGGCCAATAGCCTCTTATTGGTAATGAGAAAGTGCTTGAACAAATTGATCAACTCCATTATTTTAAAGAATAAACCATAGGTCTGTAGCATGGATGCCCTGTGAAACCCTAGGTCAATGTTCCTTAGAACCACGTAGTCTTATCAGAGGTTGAATGCAATTCATCAGGTGAGTAGTAAAAGTAATAGGGCTAATTGAGGCTCTGCTTAGGACCAACATATGGATTGTGGATGAGTCAGAGTTGCTGATTGTAATGCTCCACAGTTCACATCCTGATATGCATGTTCAAGAATGTGATAAGGCCATTCATTGCATTCCTTGTATAATTACAGTTCGCCCCTCAGAACCGTCATGGCAGGCAGCTCGAACTTTGTTACCAATAGGCAAGTAAATCAAGCCGAGGAACACTGTTTTCCTTGATCGGGTAATCAGCCTCTGACAGCAGCAGTGCACTGATCTGAGATGCCCGAGGTGAACTGCCACCTTGGCACCTCCTTCTCTTCAGAGGTCCAGATGTGACGTTTTATGGTCAAAACGGTTCTCACTTGTATACTGTTTTTGGTGCACTAAGAGGCAGACACCTGGATTTGCCACTGACACTAATCCAAGGAGCAACCCCCTTACAATTCAGCATTGCAAATGTAACAGGTAAACTCTGATTCTTAGTGCACTGGGAGGAAACTGTTTGGATACACTACTTACACAGAGCATAGTGATAAACACATTGCGCAGTATGATTTCTGGAAGCATTTCTCTTTGTAGTGAAAGTGTAAAATAAATCTGCAGTGCATTGACAAATCAGTTTCTCTTGAGCTCTTTAAATTAATAAAGATATTCTTCATTTTGATTTACAGTATGACCGAGTGTATCGAGAGCTCAAGGAATTCTCCAAGAATGGGGAGGCCTTCTGTAAACAACTCATGTCTGTTCTCCAGCAAAGGTATGTGGTCATTTATTGTCTTTCGATTACACTTCACCTTTATGAGTCTGAGCGCACGTGATATTTCAGTACACAGATTCTAACCCAAGTCCGATGAATTTGCCTAAAACGATTTAAGCTCACTTGTGTTTTTATTTCAACGCCGCTGTTTGAGACGGATGGCTTATGGCTTGTTTGGAGGTGCAAAAAGAATCCTTTATGGGTTTTCTAATATAAGTTTCAAAAGGCATTTTTTCGTAGCATCATCTCTCCTACAGATTTTAAACAGCTTCACCAGGAGCTGGGTCATTTCGCAAAGAATCCTAAAGCGTTCCAGTGCCCAGTGACAGTGCTAGATTTTTATAAAGTTGACTCCCGCATAATCTGACCTACTCTTAAACCCCACAACATTGATAACTCCTTCTAAGTAAACATGAAACTGCCATTTTAACAGAATTTATAAACCATGCTATATAATCATGTGTTTGGCCTGACATTTAAAAAAAAAATTAAACAACGCATATTTGTATTCAGCAACTATGTCCTTATGCCTGGTGGTATATATGCCTTACACAAGTGTAATTGTGAAACGGTTCATGTGAGCAGGAGATAATATAACATGCTTTGGCAAAGCCAACAGTTTGGTCTTTTGTGTAGACAACAGGAGCCAGATTAAATAAATTTTGCACCATCGCAAGTGCAAAATTGCACGATATTAGCACTAGGGCAAAGTTTGCCCGATTTTTTAAAATATTTGCACACAGAAAACTATTGCACCGTGAAAAGTGAGGCTGAGGCTTGACTATACGCAAGTCAAAACTGCTGGCTTTGCCAATGATTGTTTTAAACGGGTCTTTAATGCGAGGAAAGGTGTACTGCTTATAAACCAAATGGCTGAATGTACATTTTTTAAGACAGGTTTTTTTGCACCAGTAACACATTTACAACCTTAATCAAGCCATTAACTCTGAGGACACTGTTTATAAAGAACACTTGCAGGCGAGAGTTTGATGTAACAGCTTGATTAATCTAGCTCTAAGAGATCGTAGGAGGATGTGTTGTGGGCGGGGAGAGGCCAATGCAGGGTGAGAATGGATGTAGGTATGATGTGATATGATATGGCATTTGCAACGTGCATATTCACGAGGCAAGGAAGGGAGAACAGAGGGTGGACAGAGACAACGATCTTACTAGGCCAAGTGCAGGGGAGGAGGGAAGGGAAAAGTGCCAGGGGAAAGGGGAGAGGGCAGTGCTGTACATGGGATCAAAACAATAACAAGAAGTGTGACCAGCAGGTGGCAGGTGGAAGGGTAAGTGCAGACAGCAGGTGTCCAAATGTGCAGGTAGGGGACTGTAGGGTTAAAGATACAGACCCAAGTGCAAGGGTTGCCAGGAGGCAGTGCGGGTATGCAACTGGTCGGGCAGGAACCTGGTCCCAAAATCAGAGGGTAGCCAGGTGACCAGTGCAGTATCAGACAGGAAATCAGCAGTGGAGAAGAAGAGAGAAGGCAGAAGCAAAGACGAAAGTATTGATATGCTTTCGGGACTGGAGATGGTTCTCCATAAGTTTCGGAGAGGCAAGGAGGCTGTTCCAGAGGGAGGCCCCAGCCAAAGAAAGAGATCTACCACCAACTCATTACTTGGAGAAGCGACTGACCCTGAAAGAGTTGGAGGCGGAGGAGCGAAGAACTCGAGTATGAATGTATTTACATAGGGAGATTTGGAGGTTTTGAGGACCCAGGCCCCGGAAGGCCTTGTGTACAATGCAGAGGGTCTTGAACTTAATTCTTGCAGTGACTGGGAGCCAATGCAGAGATTTCGGTGCTGGAGAGATACAATCGTGAGGTTGAAGCCAAGTACAATTCTCACAGTCCTGTTCTGGATGAGTTTCAGAGGGCAGAGAGTAGAAGCAGGAAGATTTAGAAAGAGGCTATTGCAGTAGTCCAGCCTAGAGAGAACCAGAGCTCTAGAGGCAGTGAGCTTATGGGGGAATGAGAGGAAAGGAAGAATACTTTTGAGGAGGTGCATTTGGTAGTTTGACTTCTTAGAGACGTCAGAGATGTGAGGAGAAAAGGAGTGTGTTGAGTCTATAATGACCCTGAGGTTCTTCGCCTCACAGGTGGGAGCAGGAAGAGGGCCAAGGGAGGCCGGCCAGAGATTGACAGGAAAGGAGGGTGCAGGTGTGCCTTATTCACCAGCCCCAAGGACCTTTTTGCTTTTAACAAAACACCAAGGTATCTAAATTCAGTAACCTCCTCCATTCTGGTTCAATTTATATATCACACAAAATTAGGCCTACCTGAAAAGAATCATACATCAATTCATAACGAGCATCATTGACTTGGGCACATTTATGTCCAAGCCCAAGTCCCCAAAGTAATCAGCCACAGTATTTAATGACCTTTGGAGGCCCATTACAGTACAATCCATAAGAAGGAGATTGTCCACATATAGAAGGTAATTCAGCTTCAGGGAGATGAGTCTAGAGGTATTAACCACAATACGAGCTAGAGCTGCCCCTATACCGAGGATATATAGATTGCATAAAATTGGGGCTAACACACATCCCTGCCGTAAGCCCTGTCGACAAGGATCCAGCCATCCCCCTTGAACTAGCCTGACTTCGAGCCTAATGTCTGAATGTAGGTGTTGCAGAATATTAACCAAGGGTTCTGGACAGCCCCACTCTGTCATCATCTTCGACAGCCTAGAGCGATCGACACAGTTGAAAGTCGTTGAAATGTCCAAAAAAAGCCAATACAGGCTACATTTGGTTTGCACTGCCTGGTTTGACAAACACTTTACCAACAAGCAATTCAAAGAAGTGACTGTGCCCTTGTAGAAGCCTGACTGGTTTAGGTCATATCTGCAAGATTCCTCAGCCCAACGTTCAAGGCCCTGCAATATAAAGCGTGAGAAGAATTTGTAGGAGGCATCAAGAAGGGAGGTTGGGCGTTAGTTCGCAGGTTCTGACCTATCTCCCTTCTTGAAGATCACAACAACTATCGCCTCCTTCCATGTCTGAGGAAACTGATGAGTAGCCAGGACTTTGTGAAATAGCAATAAATGAATGGCTGACACAATTGAGGAGCAGATTTCAAGGTTACATTTGATAGGTCATCCGGCCCGATGCATTAGTGGACTTTGCCCTTTTAATGGCTACCATGATACACTCAATATCTATTTCCAACATCTCCCAAGATTGTATCGTATTAAGGGTAGCTCTGCCCTCCACCAGCCTGGTAGCCACCAAAGGCTGAGCAGCATACACATTTCTAAAGTAGGTCTCCCAATAGCAGCCCGAGATGGGCTGTAATTGCAAAGAAATTTGAACATGGCCCCCTCTTATTTGTTTCCAAAAGTGTGAGGAATCTCTATTAGCGAGTGCGGACAACCTGTGTTCTGCATCTCTTTGGAACAGTACATGTTTATAGCCCCTCAGCCAATTTCTATAAACTTGTTTTTTTCTCCTTATGATTGAATTTGTGATATCACCCAGCATCCTTGCTTTCCTAATCTCTCTTCTTAGTTGTTTCTTCTTCGCACTCACCATTGTATTATATGTGTGTCCAAGGGCCAGTCCTCTCTAAGACCCACTTAGGCTTTTTGGAGAGGTTAGCCCTTGCAGAAGAACCTGTATATTAGTACCAAAGGACTGGGAGGCATTAAGGAAAAGGCACCCTCTAACAGTTTCTGGGAGAACTTGGTGTTAAAGCGCAAAGCTACATTTGGGTGCCATAAAATAGCATGTTCTCTAGGTCTGACTTCAATTGGACCTGGTACATATGCCACTGGGGTGGGAATACAGGACCCCTTTAAGCAGAAAATCAACTGAGAATGGTCACTACACAAATTGTCCACAACCTCAAGGAAGTCAAAACTAGAGAATAAAGCACTAGAACAGAATGCATAGTCCAGAGCTGATCTATAAAGGCCATTTGTCCATGTGTAGTTTAGAGGCGTATCACCTTTGATGTCACCATTAAAGAGTTTTAGGCCACATGTGTCCAGGAGAGACCAAAACTGTAGTCCTCTGAGCTAGAGTGCTGACGGGTAGAGCCCCAGTCATACTAATGACCATCTATGCACTCTGCGTTGAAGTCTCACATAATAATAATACGCAAATTGTTAAACACATTATTGGAGGCAATAACATTAGTAATAACAAGCAAGAAGTCCACCAAAGATGGCACTGCAGGATTAAAGTAAATATTCAACACTATTACAAACCCCCAGGAGTGTTCACCGAAATCCCACCATGAGAAACCTATATACCCAAGATGTCAAAGCGGCCGAAGAACAGATTTTCAACATTAGACCCTGGAAAGACCCGCCAGGAACTAATAAGACCCCTTAATTCCCTTCCTTTTGGGTGTTTCTTTGCAGGCTCATGCATGATTGAGAAGCCATTTACAAGATGAGTATCTAACATAAAGGTTTCATTTTGGCATATCCGGTGCGCTGATTCCCAGGTGGCATCATTACTACTAAGGTGGTTGAATCGCATGTATTCCATGAGTGGAATCTAATGGAATGAGTTCATATTTTTCTATTTCTGCTTAAGGAGAAGGATTTTATAATTATTAGACTTCAGCAAGCCCATGTCATAATGTGTGCATGGCCTCCCCGAACGGTGTTGTTTGTGTGAACTAAGGCTGCATCATAAAATGTTGGGCCTAGTCCACACAGTTACCCCTGGTGCCATTTCCTATCTTTGTGAGACAAGTCGAGACTCTAATCTGTCTGAAGAGTGGTTAAAGTTAATTATGGAACTATTTTAATATAGATATTGACACTGACATTCACCTGAAACTTTGTTCATAAGTAGGAGTTGTGTGAATCTGTGATGGTTTACTCATTAAGGGCTCCTAGAGAATTTTCAGATGAGGAGCAAGTCTAGAGTGCCACGCTGATTTTTTTATATTTTGGGTGAAGTGTGAAAGTATTATGCTAATTTAGGGACACACTTGTACATGTCTAAATGTAAGGCAACCACTTATTTATCGCTGGTTCTGACGACAAAATCACTGCACCACTTGTTTGAAACAGTACTACCACCATATGCAACACATTTTCTTTTAAAATGTTACTAAGGCAGATTTGTTGAGATCTAATCACCTTACTGCTGTAATTTGAGTCAATTACAGGGGCAACCAAATAATCACATCCAGCCTGCTGATGCTGCTCATGTGGAAATACCTTAATTATACCCACAGGTAGACCGGCTGCACAGGTTCACAGAGTATTGCCCAGCACAGAGCTGTTTGTCTCAGTTTGGAGGTTGCCAACTCTCCCACTGATTTTGCTTTCTAAAGGTCAGAGGCTAAGAAATCATGCCACCATGATACCCTGTAATTCAGCATAAATTACTTTTTTAACGACTGCTGGATTTTTGACTGCCACGTTTTGTTTTTCTTTTTGGTAAAGCGCCCAGGAACAACTCAATTTCAACCATCAAAGTGTTAGCTTCACAATCAAGAATGCCAGTGTCACGATATTAGTATGGAACCCTGCATGAAACAGCTGAAGGCCCTACGTACCCCCTTGTGTTCAGGCCAAAGCATGTGTAAGATATATGTGGGGCACAATTGCATATCAGGGGACCTTAGTCAAGTAGAGTGATGGTGTAAGACTCCAATCGAGCATTTCCCACGTATATGTAAACAACCAATACAAGTTGACGCATGCGCCGGTGTGGATTTTGATCATTTTTACTTTTTATGATGGAATGTAAATGGATCGGGAGTAAAACATATGCCATTGACTGGCATGAGTTCATCCAATGAGCACATGTTCTCTGTTTTCACGAAACATTGTCCTTTGAGCTACATTCTAAAGGGGAATCTGCAAATATTCACATGCCTCCTGGAACGGGATTGAAAGGAAGCCCCAGAGGGGCTCCTGTGCTGGGTAATGAAGTAGGTTCTAATGAGGCTCAGCATATTGAGATTTGTATCAATTCACCAGAGTTTCTGTGTTGAAATTTGTTTGTAGAACCAAATGTTTGTTTGTATATGGTGATCTTCAAGTGGAGTAAGTTGAGATTGCCATTTTAGTTTCAATGCTGGATCATTTCGAAATGCTTACCATGGCTCATTGTTGTTTACTTGCTAATTTTGACATCCAGTGTGAGCCGTAGATAGCTTGTAATTAAATCCAGTGTGAAGAAAATGAGGCCTAGGGCATCCCAGGATTAGTGGCTAGATATACACCTTGTATCCATATTAATGCCCTTCACATAGATGTGAATTTTAATTATGCAGACTTAATGCCTTTTAATTGTAGATTTACTGAGTATAGACCCGCACAGCCAAATTTTAGAACTTCCACAAAGCAATATCTAGCCATGCGAGTCCCGCTATGCGAGTCCCCCTTTCAGACTCTAGCACCCAGAACTTCGAAGGTGGGCCGATAATCGATCTCGAGGGGCCTACCCTTGAGGGAGGTCAAGTGCCCCCTCTCAGGGGCCTTACGACAAAAAATGCGAAGGACTCAGCAGTTAAGGTTAATGGATCGATCTACAACGACCAGATCTCAATCTTACCAGACAGTGAGCTTGCACATTGCTCTAACAGAAAAGACAGTGCACCTGTAACAAAAGGCCCTCCCATAAAGCAAAAGCAAACGATAAGCAAGCTCTTCACTGCAAAAACGAACAGCAGTAAACAGGGGCCTGCAAACGAGAAGGTGGAATTACACATATTGACCGACAAATCTGGGGGCAGAAAAATTCAAAGACAAGAAGATAAAGTGAACTATCTAACAAAGGATAAAGACGACATCACATCTGGCAGTCTAACAGTCTCAAAGGAGGACAATCAAGAAATAGACGAGGACATCTTAAATCTCAGTGTTTACACGCTGTCAGATGATCAAGAGGAGACCCGAAACATGAACTGTACGATGGAGGACAACTCGCCTTTTCAAACTTTGGAGAGTCGCTGCAAGAAGCTGCAAAATAAATCTAGTTGGGGGCCGTGCACACGGAAGAGCGTGCCACAAGAAAGTCACCATGCACAGTCCCAAGACAATGACCTATATGAGGCTACTCTTTCCAACGTCTCTCAGAGATAGAGGTCCCAAAAAAAAATGACTCTGCTCCTAGAAAGAGCTCTCCCCAAAAGAGCAGATGTGTGCACGCGACACGGACCAAAGATGTCCCAAAATCAAGAAAGTATGCAGAAGCAATTCTAAAAGATACGCGGAGCCAGCACAATCCGAGATTCAGTCCAAGGAAAGTGGCAAGGTCTGGAGCGCAGGCCCCCAAAACTAAACGCAATTTTTTGATTGAACAATTACCGGACAACAACAAATATGTGATACTAAATAGAGGATTCTTGTTACAACTTCTCAAATGTGTGCCGTCGCTTCGAAATGTCGAAACAAAGGATTTAGCTAGAGTGGAACCATTCCACCAAGGTAAAACGGCGAGTGCCTACCTCCACGTTCATACTAACTGGGCGAAAATCAGAATAGCAGAGGCAGCTAAATTCCTTCTAAAGCTGGGATTCGATCTGTTTGAACTCGAAGAAGGGGCATCCTCTGCTGTACGTGGTGAATCAGTCGAACAGCGGGGACAAATTAAATCTCCACACTCTGAAAATTCTAGCACCAAACTGAAATTTATGAAAAGAGTTTTGGAGGAGAGAGGTTCTGAGCGACAGGTTCGCTTTATCGAACTTACCTCTGAGGATCAAATTGCAGATGTTCCGCAGACCAAACCGCCGCGAAACTACTAGTCATCAACCTTCGGAGGAAGCAATAAGAGAGGAAGCTGTTTTCCAGGACCCGCTGAAAATAGGAAGACACCCTTGTGGCCCTATGGCTAAAAAACAACGGACAATAACTCAACCTGCCGGTGAGGAGGGCCTTAGTACGAAGGACCCCCCCAAACAGGCCCCTTTGTCACAACTTTGGGCATGGCTGCCAAAGGCACTCACGCAGAATAAGACCAAATAGAAACTCGCCAGTCATTTCTCTGCACCCCTCTCCATAAAACAAACACCGGGAAAAGAATTTCTGTCCCTGGGGTCATGGAACACATGTGGTTTCCAGCATCTGATGGAAAAGGGAGATGTAAACTTGGAGAGACTTGGACGATGGAACGTCCATCCATTGACGGTTATGACTTGTTTTGTGCTCCAGCGATAAAAGGGACCTTTGGACGCCCTTCATTGGGCCTTATCATGGCCATTCGGTGCGGCTCAGGACTACAACTAAAGAAAACTCTAAGTTCTTCTACTTACCTGTTGGCCACGGAAGTCAGCTGGATGACTTGCAAGGAGGAAAAGGGCAAATTCAAGAAACATCCCTTAATTATCATTAACGTCTATTGGAATCCGGCAGCTCTGAGTGACGTTTCCTTCATTGCCCTGACCAGCGAAACAATCAATGAAGCCCTGGTGAATAATCCAGAGGCATTACTAGTCATTTGTGGAGACTTAAATGCTACCTGGATGCCGCTTGAGGCAGCAGGGCACCCCCAGCCTCTTGGTTCATCTCTTAGAAACAAACGTGGAGAAAAGTGGTTAGCTCTAATGTCAACTTGTGATCTGCTGTGTGCAGAGGACCTTTTCTCTAGACAAGGGTGGCCACCTACCTAGGAAAGAGGCAACTCACATGTGGTTTTTGACCACATTTTCATCAGTAGGTATCTGGCCAATTTCACTACATCGTTTGAAGAATTAAAGTCTGTGGCGAGTGATCATAACTTGTTGGTGTTGTAGTGGAAGACGAGTTCAACGCATAACCTAATTACACCTGCTCCTGTTGAGGCGAACAATCAACAAACCCGTTTAAAACTGTCAGCAGCTGCCATTTCTACAATAAAGTTGCAGTACGCAAGTACAGGCAAAGAACCGAACCGACAGAAGGTTCTGCAATTACCAGATTATCAACCACTTTTATTACCTTTCAGATCAAAGCACAATGGCCCGGGATGGCACAACAAAATCGCCTCACACGAGTACAATAAAGAACTGGTCCTAAAAAGGCGTCAATTGAAACAAGCAAAAAGAAAGCTGAGAGCATTTCCGACGTTAGAAAACCAGGCGACATTCACACAGGTGCAGAGAACCTATAAAACATGGATTAGACAACATCGGAGCAACCTTTACCAACACGATGCGGAAGCCATGTTGAAACTGGTTTGTGGTCATCACCCCAGAGAGTTCTGGTCATTGATCAGATCTAAGCTCTCTCCTCCCGGCGATTCGCTAACAAACCCGATTTTTGAAGCTGACTGGATAAAATATTATTCCAATCTTTTTCAGACGCCTACACACTCGGGGACATCGCTGCCAAGTACAAAATTGGAACCGTGGGCTGATCTGAGCAACGAAACAGAGATCACTAAAATGCTTCTCAGGCTTAAATCATCGAGAGCCCCTGGACCGGATGGCATCACAAATCTTGATCTAAAACAATTCCCAAAGGAATGGTCTGCACTGATTAGTGAGATCTTCAAACGATGCAAACAGGCCAGACAAATTCCGCTTTCATGGACAACATCAATAGTGGTGCCTATTTTCAAAAAAGGACGTAAAGAAGATCCCAAGAACTATCGTCCTACAGCCCTTCTGGACACGGTTGGAAAGGTGTTCGGGTCCCTATTACTCCAGCAATTCCACCGATGGTTCAAAGATACAGATCGTGCTGACCCTTTTCAAACGGGATTTACCAAGAACAACGGTACGTCCATAAACATCATGTTTCTCAGTGCGTTAAAAAGCAAGGTGCTAGCAGGAGGCCCAAGAGTGTTCTTGGCCTTCATTGACTTGGCGCAAGCCTTTGACCAAGTTAATAGAGCTAATTTGTGGAGGAAACTGTCCCTGTGGAACTATCCAGCAGAACTACTTCAACCAATCCAGGCACTACATACGGACACTAAGCTCCGCGTGAGGTTAAACCAAGCAGGCTTGCTATCGTCAGAAATTTCAGTCGGCAGAGGAGTAAAGCAGGGATGTCCACTAGCTCCTGCACTTTTTATCACCTACCTCAGTGACTTCAAGGACTCCGAACAATCTATTCGCTCCTTTCCGCTGTCATTGGGAAACTGCAAAACCACAAGGTTACTTTATGCAGATAACTTAATCCTAATGGATATGACCCCAATTGGCCTTCAGCGTCAGCTTGAAAATCTGGCTGTTCACGTTCGTGGAAACAACTTAACCATCAACGTCTCTAAGACCAAGATTTTGACGATGGAAAAATCCAAACGGGCACAAGAGAAATTCTCCTGGTATCTGGAAGGTGTGGCGCTCGATAAAGTATCAAGTATTAAATACCTAGGAGTAACTTTGGACAGCTCTAGTGTAAACGCAACCTTCCAGACTTGCTTGGTCGACATAGTAAAAAAATTAGCTGCACAGGCTCGTGCACTGGACAAGAAGTATGGACACTTTTCCTTGCTGCCAGCGATCAAATTCTACCGTACAAAGGTGGTTCCATCACTCACCTATGCCGCGGATGCTCTTCCTCACACGCCCCCTCAGCTGTGGCTGAAGCTAGAGGGGTACTTTTGGCGCACGGTTTTGGGTCTGCCAAAATCAACATCGGCGCCTTTAATTAGAAGGGAATTGGGTCTACTCTCACTGCAAGGGACTGTGGAGACCAAATTCATGATGCTCTACAGAAAAATGCTACTTCCTGACTGTCCTTGCGTGCTAGCCACGATTCGCACCGAAGTCCAAGCAGCACGCTGTCCGGTGCTAAAATCCTGGGAAACAGCACAAAAAGTTACATTAGTGGAAATTCATTCCTCGGAAGAAGAGCTTATCCGGAACCCTCTAAAAATAAAAAGGAAAATAGCCGAGTATGACTGGATAAAGACTTTGGATTATGCAGAAAAAGCAAAATCAGTCAATCACCTTCCTCCCTACCAAAGTAGACTTAACATTGTTCCCAACTATCTGAGCAAGTTTCCTAGCAAAGCAGCTAGAAACCTGTTCCTGAAAGCACGCTTAAACTTACTGCAGACCAACGAGATTCTGAAACGAAGAGGACTGAGTGACTCAGATACATGTCATTTCTGTAAGGACTCCACAAAAGTTGAAACTATATGCCACCTGCTTCTAAATTGTCCAGGTACACAAGAAATTGGCGAAAAATACCTGCAGCAACATCTTTTGGCATCTTACACCAGGGAACAAGAATTCTGGTGGAATTGCTTAATGAGCGGAGATACCTGGACAATTGCGACCACTCAAACTCTAAAGGCTATTTTGTCTTTATGAACTCTTCTTTTTTTTTTGGAACTCATGTTTCTTCTACAATGTTTCTTCATTTCTTCATTTCTATCGTTCTTCTTCAACTATGTTTTGTAAAAATCATTAATTTGATTAAATCAAGGAAATAAATAAAATAAAAATATCTAGCCATTTAGATCATTCTGGTAGATCTGACATCCTGGCCTGTAATGAAAATGTTGGATGTGGTAACCCAGCCAGACAGGGGCCATGATCCCTTTTACCTGGACACTAGTACACCAGGTGGCAAAAGGGCTCACAGAAGGTTTGAGGCTATGTGACAACTTAGCAGTAGATGCTGCAATCGACTGGTTGCCTAGGTGGGGTAGCTTATACACTGTGTCAGTGGAATGTTCGTGGTCTTCTTGGAATGTGGAATGTGGAGGGTGGATGTCAGTTGGAGGGAGAGGATTGCTGCTGTTGGCAAGGAAGCTGTGCAGCAGGGTCTTCACTTCAATTTGATGTTGAGGATGGCTCCCTGTTGAAGGACTGCAGAGCGAACATTTTTGCAGACAGAAGCCTAGACCCTGCCTCAAGCAGAGTGCTCTCTGGGCGGCCCTGAGTTGACAGAGCTGCGTGGTCCCAATCTTTGTGTGGCATTAGGAGAAACAGAGAAACCTCACGTGTCACCATTAAGGAAGAAGGCGAGTGGGGCTGAAAGGGAGAGCCAATGCGTTTTCTGGTAAGAGGAAAGAAGCCACGAGCATCAAGGAGCATCGAGTGGCCATCTTGATTGTCATAGCAACATCATGCTACGTTGCTGCTTTGTACCAGAGTGCCTAGGACTGCATCCATAAAACTGACATGCTTGCGGCCTAATACAAAGGCACCACAAGCGTTGTATTGGATGTAGAGAACAATTTGGTAGCTGGAGTTACGCAATCATAACAAGCAGTACAGAGAGGAAATCATCATAATTCTACACTGCTCATCTCATGGCAGTGAATTACATTCCCTCAAATTTTTCCTTACTGTTACCCTGCACTAGATTCCAGGTGCTGGGTGGAGAGAAGGGGGAATCAATTAGTACAAAAGAGTTGTGGCAGAAGAGCCAGTTGAGGTGACATTAAAGAGTCAATCAGCACAAGGAATCGTGGTGGAGGCATCAGGAGAGGGGACATTAAGCTGACTGAAGCCTGGGAGTTGCATTGTTTTGGAGTTGGGGAAATGTCAGTGACTGTACATCGCACTGAGATCTTCCTGCTGAGCCCTGGTATGCCCAACATACCGTGGAATGAGTGGAAGGAGTATTGGATGTATTGGATTATTGGATGAACTACTTGGGTGCTGTCGATTAAAAGGGGATGACTCCTGTCAAAAGGAAAATTTTGCTATTGCATTCTTTGCCGCAAGAAGGGCAAAAGAAGTACAGAGACTTGCTGCTTGTGACAGATGCCCAGGAGGTGGTGATTTGGATGAATATCAAAAGGCTTTCTTGCAATTGGATATATTTGTTCTCATCCAAGACCAATATATAGTATATTTCTACACTAGGAAGCAGCAGGAGCATGAATCTGTGTAGGAGTATGTTAGTGCACTTGTTAGTTTACGGCAATGATAGGCACTGATGAGTTGCTAAAAGATCAAATCATTCACACAAACAATGCAATCATCCAAGAATGCCTATGGATGTTTGGAAATCCCACTGTTGAAGAGGGCATCATGATTTCCAAAAAGGTGGAGCACACCATGTTGTGTTCCCGTACCATAAAGGAGAAGAAGAGTGACTTGTCAGAGACGAGAAAATGTGATTTGGCAAAAGAACTGAACCAAGTGAACATTATTACCAAGAGAAGTAAAACGGGAACTCAAACGGGAAAGTGAACCCGAGAATGAGAAGAAGGGTTAGCCACCTTCTGTGCTGGAAAAGGGAAGTGTTTTAATTGTGGCAGCGTTGGACATTTCGCCAATTCAAAATTGTGTCCAGAATAAATCAAAAATGCACAAATTATGGGCTCAAGGGGCATTTTGCAGTAACTTGCAGAAGAAAACAAAGTTTCCTGTGTTGAGGAAGAAGACGAAGTATATAGCTTGGATGAGGAGGAGTGAATGGTGGTAGTGCAGGAGAATAAAGAAGATTATTCTCAAATGAAGTGCCCGAGCAGTAAGATCAGGATAGACGGGTTCCAGGTCAATCTAATGGTGGACGGTTGTTCAAAGTACACAATATTGTCAGAAACCAAATGGGAAAAACTCAGTGACACATGATTAAGTGGAGTGCTCAAGAGATCTCACATTAGGGATCCTGGTAGGTTTGAAGGTTCTAGTATCACCATGAAGGGGATGTTCCAATCTGTGGTGGAGTACAACGGAAAGTTGGCAGAGGTCAATTTATATGTTGCAAGGAAGGTTCTGTACCTCTTGGGTTTGCGAGACCAATCGTGTTGGGCATCAGGCTGGACCCTAGGAGTTATGTTTGTGCACAACACTGCAAGTGAAGAGGAGTGTTTCCCGGAGGTGTTCACCAGCAATGTGGGATGTCTGTGTGGGTTCGCTCACAAGACTATTTTGAAGTCGAATGTAAAAGCAGTTGCATTCACGTTAAGACATATTCCTCTCTCCATCAGGGGAGAGGTGGAGAAAGAACTTGAAGGGCTTCTGGAGGGAGGTATCATTAAAGGAGTGGAGGCGGCGGAGTGGGTTAGCCCCATTGTGGTGGCGAGGAAGAAGATTGAGAAGATTAGGATGTGTGTGGACCTTAGGGATATCAATAAGAACATTCTTGTAGACATGTATCCATTCCCAGTGATCACAGAAATGTTGAGCAATGTGGGAGAAGCAGCAGTGTTTACGAGTTTAGATTTATCACCAGTGTATCACCAGATTCCGTTCACAGAGGAATGTCAATGTTTGACAACATTTACCACACCTTTTGGTTTGTTTTGTTTCCGTATAATGCGAAATTAGTGTCTGCAGCAGCAGTATTTCAAAGGGTGATGAGTAAGATACTCAAGGGGATTGAAGGTACATTAGTGTACCAGGATGACATTTTGATACATGGGAAAACTTCTTAGGAACATGACAAGAGAGTGTTTCAAGTATTGAGTAGGCACAGAGATAGAAGTTTGCCGATAGAGTGGAGTAAGTGTTGTTTCAGATTGAAAGAAGTTGAATATCTGGTACATGTGGTGAGTGGGAAGGGTTATCGGCCCAAGGAGTATGCCATGAGGGCAGTAAGAGAAGCATTGGTACCTAAGAACAAGGATGAATTTAGTTTTTTTTTTGTCACTTGCTGAATTTTAGAACAAACTTATCAAGAATTTTGCTGTAGTATCAGAACCCATTCAGAGACTTTTGAGGAAGGGGGTGGAATTTGTTTGGGAGAAGGAGTGTCAAAAGGCTTTAGAGGTTATAAAAGATTAGCTGTGAGATGCACAGAATTCGGGAGGGTTCAGGTTGGAGGATGAGTGTACTATAATGATAGATGCCAGTGTGAAGGGGTTAGGTGCGGTCTTGTCCCAAGGTGTTGGGAGAGAGCGGAGAACCATTTGCCATGCTTCTAGAGCGGTTACGGAATGTGAAAGTTGGATATTCAGTCATTGAGAGGGAGTTGCTGGCATGCATGTGGGGGATTGAACCTTTCAGGAATTATGTGTGGGGTAAAGGGTTTTCATTAGAACAGATCATAAGCCTTTGGTTGAGGTATTATCTGTGAAGGGAAAGATGAGGGCTACCCCCAGAATAGCAAGGTTGTGCATGAGAATTCAGGAATAAAATCTTAAAGTAGAATATGTATCTCGTGTTTTGAACAGGGTTGCTGATTTTCTGTCAAGGGCGCCTGTGGAAGGTACAGGGAAGTTAGAAGTTGAGCAGGAAGAGGAGGGACTCATCGTGGTGTTCCTTGAGGAGGTTTTTGTGGATGAATATGTGGTAATCAAGAAAGAGGAGTGGAAGGAAGGTTTACCAGTGGATCCTGTTCTAGGTAAAGTGATGTTGTGGATTGAAACAAGATTAGACATTTAAAAGGGAATTTTCTGATGATTTGAAGGTGTACTGGGAAATTCGAGATCAGTTGACATTGGAAGGTGAAGTATTGTTGAGAGGAGGGGTTTTGGTAGTACCGATGTGTTTCCGAGAGAAACACATCAGCAAAGCGCATGAAGGGCATTCTCTTGGGACTTCCACCAAAAGGAAGCTGGGGAGAGGTATTGGTGGCCAGAAATGGATGTGATAGTGGAGAGAGTGGTTAGGAAATGTAGCATGTGTCACAATTTTGATAAGGCCTTGAAGACTCACAAGCAACAATTGTTGCTGTAGTTGCCCGAAGGGGCATGGACGAGTGTGG
This sequence comes from Ambystoma mexicanum, assembly GCF_040938575.1. Classification (NCBI taxonomy): domain Eukaryota; kingdom Metazoa; phylum Chordata; class Amphibia; order Caudata; family Ambystomatidae; genus Ambystoma; species Ambystoma mexicanum. The sequence goes on along the minus strand of NC_090931.1, from coordinate 1,005,101,465 downwards.
CCATTGATATTCTGGGTCCGTAGGAAATGTTTGGCAAAGTGCATATGCTTTTATGTTTTTGATTGTTCTTGTAAATCATTTTTCAAGGTGACCAGAGGTGAAGTGGGTGAAAAGTATTCCCAGTGGTAAGATAATAAAGTTCCTGGAACAAGTGTTCAGGAGAGAAGGTTTTCCAGTGGAAATGTGGAGTGGCAATGGTACTCAGTTTAAAAGTGTGGAGATGGCAGAGTATGTGAGGAAGACGGGATTCAAATGGAAGTTCACATCTTTGTATAGGCTTCAATCCAACGGTGTGGTCGAGCAGTTTAACAAGGTGTTGGTTGGAGTGATCGAACAGGCAGTGAGGAATGGAATGGAGGTGAAAGAGGCAGTTCAGAGATTTGTGTGGAATTTGAGGGTGTCTCCTAATGGGGTCACTCGGGTATCACTGTTTAGGATCATGAGAGGTAGAGAGGCCAACACAGGTCAAAATCCAGCGTGGGTGAACAGAATGATGGAAGGTGGCAATGGGGCAAGGAGTGCCCACGAAGATGCACAGTTTGAAAGGATGAAGGAGGCCAAATTGATAAACAAGGAGTACTATGATGCAAAGTTGGGGCGCAAGACTAAGGTGAGGGCTGTGGTGACGATTGGGTCATGGGTGCGGGTGAAGAAGGGTGTGCATGCTACAAAAGGAAAGCCTACATTTTCAGAGCCCAGGAAAGTTCTTGAGTGTTTAGGGAATGTTTCTATGGTGGATGATGTGTCCATCTGGAATCTGGAAACAGTGGCAGCAGTGGAAGGTGTAAATAAAGTAGTGGTGTGTAGGGAGAAGCATGTAGGGTTGGAGAATGTGTTAGGCGATGATTGTGGTATAGGGGTTGGAAGTGATGGCAGTGGAGATGGGTCAGATGGGATGAATGGTAGTGTGATGGATTTGTTTGGGGTTGGTGGTGGCAGTGATTGTGTTGGTGTTACTGGAAGAGGGGTGTCGAGAAGAAGGGAGCCAGTGTAGATGAAGGACTATATTAGGTGATTTTGTATGTTGTTGGAGATTCTTGACTTGTGGTTTTCTCATGTAGTTCAGTGATTCGTTTTTAGCTTTAATATCAGCAGTTTTCACTGTTTTCTTGTGTTTGTGTTTCCTTGGTTTTGGGGATGGGAAGGAGGGTGGGGTTATTATCACTCAGACATGTAGTTCTCACAGCAAGTTTTGATGTTCAAATTTTGAATGCGCCTGTTCATTTTTTATTGTAATCAATCCTCCTGTAGCTTATTCCTGCTCCGCATGAGTGTTATCTTCAAGTATTGTATGATATTTCTGGCGGGGAAGATATGTGGTAGTGTATACATTGTGTCTCTGGCCTTGCTGGGGGGTCTTCATCAATAAAACATACTGTTTGAACGGAATCATCACTGCGTGCTGGCTCACTTCACTTGGCTTAGTGGGGCTAGATGTTGCCAAAGAGTGCGCAACTATTAGACCTGGGAATGGTAGGGGAAAAGGTATGTTTTGATGGAGATTGTAGGACACAACAGATATCTAATTAAGTGCCCTATTGGAAAGTTGTTAAGACATGTCTAAAACTAAAAATCAGGAATCCCATGAGCAAAAATGGTGAGTTGTAAAAAAAAAAAGAAAAAGCTATTAAAAGAAAGACCGATTATTCTTTTTGGGGATTGAAGCTATAGGTTCTGTTGCAGACACCAGTCCACATAATAATAACATTACTGATAGGGTTAACCCATTTTAGCTCATTTTATGCTCCTTATAAAAATACAAAGTGGCTCAGCATCCTATCAGGTCCCAGAATAAAGTCTACGACCCACAATTGGAGTGAATTAGTGTTTTCTCACAGTGACATTGCCTGTATACTTAACATTCAGAGATCAGATACGGCTGACAGCCCTGATCTTCTCAATGTGGAGCTTTTTAAACAGGAACCGGGTGTATCGGTTGCTTTAATTACTGTGTTTTTTAATTGCCAGAATACACATTTTTTTTTCCCCTTAAATGATAAGGGTGTGTAAATGTAGTTATTTTCAAAAAAAGGAAACGGGGTGATCCTACCAATTATCACCCATTTCATTGCTTGATTCTGTAGAGGAGCAGGTGGACGCATGTTCCCTAACTCACCGTCATCATACTGGAACAGCAGGAGAAGGGATCTGTTTGAGACTCCATGTGTTATGCATATACCTTATTGTGTGTATGAGAGATGATAAGCACTCAGACAACTGTACCGAATATATGCTAGCATGGAAAGTGTGGAAGGATGCCATATGGAAAGATGACAGCACACACTATTGGATATCATGGAACGCTGAGTGAAATCTGATGTGAACAGCAGATAACACTAAGGCACACCCATATTAAAGGTTCTTTTGATTAAATACCTGCAAGGGTATTGTTGAAGACATTCTATAATGTTTATATGGAGTTTTGAGGTGCGGGGGGCAAAGGCTCAACCTTGGCATCTAGGTTGGATATGTAAGAACAAAAAAGGGGTTGTTCCTAAAGAATCCTTTAGCAACTCCCGTCCCCTGCACACTTTCTAATGTCTGAAGATCAGACCAAACATTCAAGTAGGTAATCAATAGTTCATATTAACCATTTGGTATAATTGACAATTTGATATATGAAACTCTCTTTTTCAATATTTCGGTAAAACACAATATTTTATTATACAAATAAAGGAGCCCAACGCGTTTCGAGTCACAAACTCTTCTTTAGGATTCTTTAGGAACAACCACTTTTCTGATGTGGACAGAGTTATGTCATAAAGAAGATGTACACAGCAATGCTGAAACGATATGAAAATACTTAAGAGTGACGATGTAACTGAATTAACAAGAGAAACATGTACAAAACGATAAAGTAATCATGAATACAGAAAAAGATAAAATGACTTCCTGACCAATAAGTGTAAATACACAGTAACGCAAGGTAGAAAAGATACATAGATGCTTACTATAGAGGAATATATAACGTGGCAAAGACGGCCATTATTGGAAAATGGACGCCGGCGCATGTAAATATTCAATTCAACTACCTCAGAAGCTGATCAGTGTTGGAGAGTCAGGAGATGCTGGAAGAACAGCTTTGTGTGCAAAACAAAGAGGAGTCAATGTTGGCTTGGGATCAAGAAGGCTATGTTTATGTTTATTTGGTTTATATAGCGCTTTGATCCAAAGCGCTTTACAATATAACAACAAGGTACAATAAAGAAAGAAGCATATATACAAACATGAAGCAAACCAGTGAGACAGTATGTAGAACAATTTACTGAGGTGGAGGGGGAGAGGGAAGGGAGAAGGGAGAGGGAGAGGAGGTAGGTAGGAGGTTACAAATAACTGAATTGAGACCAATGGGTGAGAGGAGAAGGGGAGGGAGGGAAAGGAGATGGTAAGGGAACAGGGGAGTTGGAGAGGGGAGAAGGTAGGGAAGGAGAGTCAGGGGGGAGTGGAGAAGCAGGGCTTTCAAGGAGGTGCGGATGGATGAATAGGTGGGAATGGAGCGAATAGAAAGAGGTAAGGGGTTCCAATGTAGGGGGGCCAAGAGCTGAAAAGAACGGAAGCACGAGGAGGTGCATGGGGGACGGGATAAAGTGAGTAAGAAGAGGTCAGCAGAGCGGAGTGAGCGGGAAGGAGTGCAAAATGAGAAGAGAGAAGAGATACGGGAGTGTGAGTTCATGTAGGGATTTGAAGACTAGACAGAGGAATTAAAATTTTGGTTGTGAGAAGAAGGGGAGCCAGCTAAACTGAGAGAGTGAGGTGGAGATAGAATCACGGGGACTGAGGAGACAGAGTACAGATAGAGGAGTAGTAGATGGATTTTAGGGAGGCCAGGTGAGAGACAGGGAGTCCAAAGAGGAGAGAAGAGCAGTAGAAGAGGTGAGAGAAGATAAGGGAGGAGATTAAGAGTTTGGTAGTGTGGAAGGTGAGGGAGGAGCGGATCTTACGGATGTTGAAGAGATGGTGCCGACAGGCATGAGAGGTGAGAGAGATGTGGTTAGAGAAGGAGAGGGAAGAGTCAATGTGGAGACCAATGTTGAGAGCAAGGGTGGAGATGGGGAGATTGGAAGGGGGAAAGTGCATGAAAGGAGGGGGATAGGGGAAAGCGAGTTGGGAGGAAAGAAAAGGACTTCAGTCTTGTCAGTGTTGAGGGAAAGAAAATGTGTTTAAGAAACAGCTGCAAAGCAAAAATAGAGGCAGACGGATGAGTCATGCACATGAGACCTATTTCTCTTAGATTAAAGAAGAAAACATTTGCAAGAGCCAAGTATTAGACAATTAAAAGCGTATAAAGTCTATGCAAGGTAGAGTGAGCAAGTCTCTTGAGGCTAACAGGAGCAATCAAATAGCAGTAAATAAGAGGCTGAAATTGAAACATTTGTGGTCTCTTCACACGTGATTCAGAAGTCAAAAACAAGTGTTATTCATTAAGCCTCGAATGAAGATAGTGATGTGCTTCCACTCCTTCGAATGTCCAAGAACAGAGAACAGGACACAAGGTCAACTACAGACAGGAAACTTTGGCTCATGGCCGGACTGATGAGAGAGGATGGACTAAATGGGAAAGTGGAGAGTAATCTGACGTGATTCAAGCACCTGGGTTTTGGTTTCCATATGTGCGGCGACCCGAGCCAAAAGTCCTGCTATACAATGTTGCAAAGACCAATCCGCTGCCATTTTGTATGCCATAATGAGTATTATACTTATGTAGAGGTAGTTTACATAAGATAAGAGATAAGTGACAGCCAATTAAGTACTAACCCGTATACCTTCTATAAGTAGATATGTCCCCCTAATCCAATCGCTCCCGCTAATAGTTTTTATGGTTTGCCACGTAAGATGACATCATAGATGACGCATATTGGGGTATAAGACCGCTGTGTAATCAAGTTTGTGTGCGAGTGTGCAAGAATCAGTCTGATGTCTGCCAGATGACCTTGCTTTATTAAATTAATAATAAAGTAGTACTTCAGCATATTCCTTGAGTCTGTCCAGCTATCACAAGAGACGCTTCAAGGTGCTAGAGCACATGTTGGTAACGGGATGTTTCAGGTCTAATCGACCTAGGCTCAGATCCAGATTCTTGGAATTTTGGCTGCTCCTCCTATTAGCCAGAAGACCGCAGTGCTTCCTTTGGAGAACAGCGCGCAATAAATCATGTGAACAAAGATACGGTTGGCAGGTTCCTGTCCAGCCCTGCAGGTGCCCCTTGGACGTAAGGCAAACTGGTCAGTTGAGGAAGAGTCGATGCTGAGGGACTCGAGCTGAGCCATAGATGTAAGTAGAACATCGAAGGTGTCAAAAATAAGGGGGAGGGACAGTGTTGTAAATATATATATAAATAAAGGTAACACTTTTTTTGGGGATTATAAAGAAGAGAAGTAGATGCCTCAATTCCCAGTTCCAAGGGGATGGAAGGGAACACACTAAAAAGACTCCAAATAGGAGTGTTAAGGATGCCAAGTAAATAAGAAGAGTGCATATAAAGCGCCAAAATGGGGCAAAAATGAGATGAGATACCTTTACTAAAGAGAGTAAAGGAAGGTGTGCGCAGAGGAAAAAGTATTGAAGTGAACAGGTGTGGGGTTATCAATATGTCAATGTAAAGCTTTTGTTGTGTTTAAACTAGTGGATATAAAACAATAGTCCAAAATTGAGGTGATTTTGTAGATTTTTTGTTCAAGAGAAGACGTCAATCAGAAAGATAACAATCCAAAGCAACTAATATATAAATAAAGAAGATATTTTCAAAATATAAATGGTAGAACAATGAGATATTAAAGATTTATAGAAAGTGTAAACGAAGGAACAAAAAGAACATTATGTGGAATTTTAAAAAGCAGATACAATATTTTGATTTTCAGGTAAATTAAACAGCAATTGATGGTGCTTGCTCAAAATGATCAGTGTGGTATTTGATAATATAAAGAGAAGAATACAAAATCGGGCAAATACGAACAGTTGAGATTGACCTGTCATCATTGAGACACTCCTCTTCTACACTTATGCAGGACATTGCTGAGATACACAGCTAAGATAAAGAAATATCACTCGGAATGGGTCTGAGGCACAACTAATAAGACACTTATGCCATTGGCCTTAGTAGGGTTTGTTGTCAAAAACAGAATTGCGACATACGACAACGTATTTGCATGCTACATATAAGGGAAAGAAGTTACAGAAAAGCTTGGCTGTTTTAGAGTTATGGAAGATATATCAGAGTGAGAAAGAAGATACAGCAGAGAAGTAGTAGATGCTTAATCAGCATAATGGGGAGGATAAAATGCCTTTGGCCTCCCTTTCCCCACCTGAAAACAAGAGTGTAAACACAGATGAGAAGGTATTTTATCCCTTAAAAGAACTGAAAGCAGAAGCGGGGTAAGTTAATTTGACATATGAATCCCCTGCTTATAACAGTGAGGACAATGTGGAAGAGAGCAGAAGCAGAGAACGCAAATATATCTCGACACGCAATTAAAGCAAACAGCGTGATGAGAGAAAGGACAGACAAGATAAACAGAAGTAGATAGAGCAGGAAGCAAAGAAGCAGAAAGAAATAAAGGGCAGAGTTAAGGGAATAACAATAGTAAAGAATGAATGGATAGGAGGGCAGATATTACTCCAGCTGGATGATAAGGGCAATGATGGGGTTTGAGAAAGAAGAAAGAGAAGAGCAGGAAAAGAAAGAGGAGAGGGCATATAAAGAACAGAAAGAAAGAGAATGCAACCAAAGGGAAGAACAAAGGAGAGATTCAAAGAGAAGGGACCAGAAGAGGGAGAAGCGCAACGAATGGAAGAACGTTGGTTGCGACGAATGTGAGGGGAAGGTGAATTAAAGGAGATAGAAGGGAAAAAGAAATGAACAGGAGTATGGCACTAAAAGTTGATGAAATAGATTATCTATGTCATTGAAGCATAGTGCCGATAGACGCACAAGAATGACTTGAGGAAGAGAGAGGGTCAAAAGAGCCCTGCAGGGTGCTGCAAGTGGTACCACGAATACCATCATCGGCTGATATGTGAGATACAGAGGGCATAGAGAAACAACTTGTGGATTTATATAGGCAAATGGGGGATAAAGTAGGGTATACAACCCAAGAGAATGTAGAAGGATCTCAAAAGGAAATAGAGGTAGGTCAGATGATGTCATAACAGACGAGCATGGAACGCTGTCCTTAAGTAGACTCGACCTTGATGATGCAGAAAGGGATAATAGTCATACAAGCAGGGGCATAATAATGTCAGATGAAGAAAGGGAAGAAAACAAGAGAGAGCAAAGGGAGAGCACATGCAGATTTTCAAAAGAATCAAGTTTATAGGGGTAAAATGGTCAGATTTAGAGGACCACAAAGAAAGAACACCAAAGACAACACCATACACTGAGCGACCACAAGCACGATTGTGCAGTACAGGGGATGTATCCCTGCCTCATGTAAGCAGATTAAGGGTACTACCAGGATGAAAACAAGAGGGCGAGGCTAGCCCAGTCTGGAATACGAGAAGTGTAGGCAGGTATGATTATGGAGCAGGGCTTTCACAATTCCCAATATTATAGAAAGGGGGAGGACAAACACAATATATACCGTGGCCACAAATGGATAAGGATAATTTAAGATGTAAATTACCGAGTTTAACTTCCAGTGTGGGAAAATGTATTTATGAGCTAGAGAGAATGTCTTGAATGACATTGGATATAAGTTATATGAAAGCCTTACTAGCAGCGATTATAGGGGAGAGAGCTGAAAACATTTCGAAACAAGCAGGATACTCAGGTCGACTGCACAAAATATGACACACAATGGAGTGCCATTTAATAATTGCGGAGCAGATGTGTGGCGGGTGCTCAGAGTACAATGCCCCGACACATCAGACAAGGTTGAAATTATGACTAAGAAAATGGGGGAGGACAAAGACCCTGTTGCTTATATTCAATTTTACCACATTTTGTGTCATGGACTGCCCGATCCAGTGCAAAGGCAATGGAAGAAACAGGTGGGAATGCAAGCAAAGCCATGGCCACAAATACAATTAACGATTGTACATCACTGCTGATTAATGCAGGGGAAGGATAAGAAGAAAGCCTAGAATAGAAAGCAGTAGGAAGCGAAGTTAGTTCAGAAGAAGCTGTCAAAAATAGCCATAGATGGAGCGGTATTGACGAGTAATGAAGGAGGGGCGACACAAGAGATACAGTAAGTGCAGCAAAACAACGTAGGGTATCCCACAGATCAGAGTGGGTACAAATTCTGCACAAGGAGAAGAGGAAATGGACCTAGAGGAGTAGAACAAGGTGGATTTAAAACCCTGAGGGAAGAGGAGGATTTCATGGTGGACAGCCGCAACAATATTACGAATATATACGAATAGGACATATGCAGAAGCAGAGGAGGCATGCAGCAAAATTGGCAAGCTCCAAGAGGGTGGATGGGTAATGCTCCACAATATAATACAGAACCACAGGAATATTATGCCCAAGATCACACGCTGGTTCAAGCATATGCGCCGCAAACACAGCAAATTCATCACGCGCCATTACAAATGCAATTGCCAGAAGGGCAACCACAGCAAGTACACATGCAAGCACAGCAGGTACAAACTCAGCAAGCACTGATACAACAGGCCATGGTGACACAATGGAATATGACTACAGGAGCCCAGCAAGCACCTGAACCCAAATTAGGTAGTGTGACTGTGGTAGGAGAAAATCCTTTTACAGGTACAGGGATGAATTAATATCCACAACAGGACAGCCCGCAGGGTGCCCTGATGTGTTCAGTACTATCAGTGACCACCCCCCGTAGATCTTATACTACCTTGTATTACTGGTTGGAGTTTCAAAAGGAAAATCTGCCACGTTTTGTATACACCGCAGACGGGGAGGGGTACACATTGTTAGCCATATCCGAAATCATGTTATTTTGTTTGTGAACAGATTGGAGGCAAAAGCGCTTCCCTGCAATAAAGAAAAATATGTGGTTAAATGGGGGCAGGGGAGGGCATGATAAGGTGGGTATCTCTTATGTTTTATTAAAGCATTTGTTAAGCGCAACATTTACCAGCAAGGGCATCAAGGTGCTAGCCAAAAAAAAAAAACAGTCCACAAAGGGCAGGAAGAAGAAAGGAAAACACAGATGAATTAATACATTGGAAAAAGTAGAGTCTTCAGCTGGCATCGAAAGGCAAGATGGTCCAGAACCTGATGCAAAGAGAGGAGAAGGAGATTCCACAACGCAGCAGCACAGACCGAGAATGAGCAGCCACTGAAACAAATACGGGGGACAAAAATACAGCAGGAGATGGAGGAGCAAAGAGAACAAGATGGTGTATAATGTGGAAATTTGGCTTGAAGATAGAGAGGACCCTTCTTATAGTACGCATGGTGGACAGTGCACAAATACTTAAAATCCACCCTGGCAGCAATGGGTAACCAGTGCAGAGTATTCAGGGCAGCAGAGGCCGACGGGAGTCACGGGACCCCCAGAGCCAACTGAGCCACAGAATTCTGTAGAATGTGGAAATGATGGAATAGATATTTAGGTTGAGCCAGATACAGGGAATAACAGTAATCCAAAGTACCAGAAATAAGAGAAGACACAACCGTAGAATGATGGAAGACCTGGAGAAAGGAAGAACTTTACGAAGAACACATAGTTTGAAATGAACAGCCTGGAAAACTGCACTCACCTGGGGAAAAAGTTAAAGGGTGGAGGAGAGTTTGACCCCCAGATTTTGCACGACTCTGGAGGGACCCAGTTCAGGAGGCCAAAAAGCCACAGACCAGAGGGAGGCATCCAGCTGGGGACTGACCAGAAGCACCTCGGTCTTGTCCACATTGAGACATAGCCAGTTGCAGACCATCTAGCAGTGGATTGCGGACAGGCAGGACCGGCAGCGAGAAGCAGTATTAGCTAAGGAAATGTCCATCACATCAGGATCTGTGTATCATCTGCATAGGAATAACAGCAGAAGCCCAAGGACTGAATGAGAAGAATAAGTGGGTGGATATTGACATTAAAGAGAAGAGGAGAGAGTGCCGAGCCTTGAGGGACTCCACAAAGAAGAGGAAGTGCAGAAGAGGTTAAAGGGAACAGAAACAGAGAATGAGAGTGATCCATAAGAAAAGAAACAAAGCACTGCAGAACCGAACAGGGATGCCTAATAGAGAATGCCTCTGAACAAGGATGGCATGGCCAATGGTGTCGAACGCGACTGAGAGGTCCAGGAGGAGGAGGGCACCCACCCCCCCAGTCAGCAACCCTAGCGAGATCGTCCACCATCGACACTAGAACAGATTCAGTACCCTGGCTCGGACGGAAGCCAGATTTAAGGGTGTCAAGGGCACCCACATTTTCCAAAAAGGATGAGAGCAGGGGCATAATATAAGATTCAAGCAGTTTCATAGGATAGGAAAGAAACGAGACAGGCCAGAAATTAGCAGGAAGGGCTTTTTAAGAAGAGGAATAACCAGTGCATGATTATGAGAGGTAGGAACAACACCGGAAGAAAAAGAGAGATTAACCGAGGAGGATACAACTCCGGCAATCTGGGGAATAATTTCCTTAATGACCCCAAGAGGGATTGGATCGGCCGGAGAGGCAGATTTAAGACGTAGTGTGGCTGCAATAACGTCTGCCTCCGAGAACACAGGGAACACTGGGACAGAGAGTAAGGGGACGAGTAACCTGGGAAGTGCAAGATGGCAAAGGATCCAAGCACTGAGCAGCATGGATCCTCTGACGGACACAAGAGGGATTTATCCTAAAGGAGAGCAGCACAGAGCCAATGAATGCCGAATGGAATTGTCAGAAGGAAGAGTGAACAAGGCCTGAACCGATTTCAACAGAGTTTTTGGGGCATTGGCAGCTGCCTCGGCAGAGGTAAGGTAAGCATGCTTAGCCTCAAAGATGGCCACTTCATAGCTGGCCGTAGCACCATGGAAAGCAGTCAAGGCAGAGGAGGAGAAGTCAGTTCTCCATCTGCATTCGGCTTTGCGTTTAAGAGAACACAGATCAACAAGGGAGGCTGAGAACCAAGGTTGGGAAGGGCGAGCAAGAGATTGGGACGGTGCAAGGTCAGCAGCAGCAGTAAATGCAGAGGGGAGAGAGGAGAAATCCAAGGGAGCGGACGAGGGCAAAAGATCATTAATATTGCAAATGATAGCTGGCGGGAGACAGTGTTCCAGCGACGGGCATGAGGGTGAGTCAAAGGAGACACGTGAGGTGCCGGAAGAGCCTTAAAAAGGGAATGACTAGATGATCGGACCAAGTGACAGGGAGGTCTGTATGGACAGTAGTCAGGTCCGAAGGAGAAAAGATCAAATCAAGCGTATTCCCAGAGCAGTGAGTGGGGCCCACAACGTGCTAACCTAGTTCAAAGTCAGCAAGTGTGGACACAAAGCTCAAGCTAAGAAGATCAGAGGGGTCATTAGGGTGAACATTAAAATTGCCAAGAATGGTAAGAGATTGAAAATGCAGCCTTAAATAATATACAATTCTGAGAAATCCCAGAATAAAAGCAGCATCACGGACAGTAAACCAACAAAAAATGGAGAATGCAGGTGGGGGAAATAACCACGCCAATCAAACATGCTTCCATACGCAGCCCATGAGAAAATGGTAAAATAGAACACTGAAAGGCAGCATTAAAAAACATGGCGATCCCACCACCTTGACGGCTGGCAGGACTGTCAAATCTAAGAACAGCATAATTGGAGGGCAGTGCCTGACTAATAACTGGGTCAGAGGAATCCTGGAACCAGGTTTCCATGAAGAAAGCGAAATCAAGTAACGTATCCTGAAGCAGGTCAAGAAAATCGGAGGCATGAGCCACAAGGGAGCTCGCATTTAGAAGAAATGCAGAAAGACCCGACGAAATGGGTACATATGTAGGCGAAGGGCATGAGCGCCAATTGGCAGGAAAAATGCTGTCAACAGGAGGGAGATGGACTAGCTCCGCACGGGAGTACCCGAGAGCTGTGAACACAGTTTGCGGCACCCAGAGCCTGGCTGAGGCATGGATGGGCACAGATGGGCAAGGCTTATGCAGGAGTTTGGAGAAGATGAGACGCTCACCCTGCGCACAACCGCTGCAAAATTCACTTACACAATCCTGACTGTTGCGTAATTTCTTCTGGTTCCTTTTCTTGAGCATTTTCTTTTTTAATTTTCTTCCTGTATAGTATAATTTTCCTCCAACCATCCTATGTAGTTTTCCATTGTACTGTGATAGAAACAAATACTGCTTGTCACGTCACATATTAGAATTAGAAATGGAGGAAGATTACATGAGGAGAGAAGGTGGAATTTCTTGTATTTACTTTCTAATTGGTTGTTTATTGTTTGTGTGGTGGGTAGCTGCCAATAGGATGTCAAGCATCTCAGATGCTATTCAACTGTTGAACCTATAAAATAATGTAATTTCTTTGATTTTTTCTATATATGTATATATACTGGTAAAAGAACCCAAAGGCTTGTTTAAGGACCACCCAAAGAACTTTTTAAGTATATTGGAAAAGGAAAATACCTTGGATGCCTTTTTTTAAATAGCCGCGGTTACGACAGCAGCCAATGAAACACTGTCAGAGGGGCGATAGCCGCGGGTACCACTAAACCAATGGGACGTCGGGTATTTTCTGCTGGTGCCATGGAAAGGAAGACAAGACCCTTTTCCCTTTCTATGGCAGCCACGTGCTGAAGAAATACTGAGGGACATGGTAGCAACCAGTGAATTGCCAGGCTGCCAAAGACACAGCGAGGGCCAATCAGATAATTTGTAACAATTTTGATTGTCCCTCGCCGGGTACTAATTGTATTTTAAAATGTCTACTTAATTAATATTAGGAAAATTAACACATTCAAGATTTAGTGCAAAAGGAAAACTGTTACATACAATGGGGGTCATTACGACCCTGGAGGTAGCCATGCCGCTATTTGCAGCATGGCTATCCCCATTCCGGGTACCGGGTCTGGGTTCCTGGAATGGGGAAATACCATGCCGGGCCTTTCCGACTTTGGAGGGCCCAGTACTTCCCCAATCCAGGAAGCCATCCCCATTCCCATTCGAGCCCCCATAGGGCTCAATGTGAATGGGGAGCATGCTAACAACGGGCCTGATAATGACGGGCCCGTTGTTAGCATGCTGGTCTGCTCGCGGGACGCGCTAAGGACTCCTGGTAAAACCAGGAATTCTTACCGGGTCCCGCGAGCAAACCTCATAATGTAGCAGTAAGGGGATAACGGGGCAGGTAACTCTACCGGCCCCGTTAGCCCCCTACTGCCAGGGTCTTAATGACCCCCAATGTAATTACTGCTGTCACCAGTGATGGATTGAGTGATGTGATCTGTGACATTGAACTGATAGAACATGTAATTAGTGATGTCATCTGTGATGTCATATTGTGGTCATAAGCATGTGATATGCATGACATGTGATTGGGCCATTTGTTGACATGGAAAAGAGTCATGTGGAGGTGTGCAGCGGGAGCCTGTGATCCGATAGGCTGTCAAAAACAGGTCCAAAGCCATGTAGACCCGTCAACGCAGCTTTCAAAGTGATTAGGCCATTCCTTGACGTGGCTACCGCCACGTGCAAGAGTGTCTTCTCATTGACTCAGGCGATTGGTCAATAATTTAGGTGCAAACATGTCATTGCGCTTTGGTGAACCTGCATGCACGGAAAAAAATTCTGGTTGGCTATATCGTGTACCAATGTTACACCACTCTACCAAGCACCTCTTTCCTGTTTTCTGTCATTGCTTTTTATCTCTTGGTGGGTGAACTTCTTTGTAAGGCTTTTGCGGAGGAGACCTTCACACACGCTGTCACAAAGTTTGGCAACATCAACATTAATTCAACATCTTGTATGCGTACATTGGACGAATCGCATAGGGGGGCTCATGTGAAACATAAGGTCAAAGGGCATGGAGCAAGATCTGCAAGCTCTCTCTAAACTTGAGAGAATTATTAGACGTGAAATTTCTCAAAAGTTGCACTCTTCCACTTTAGTCGAGTATTACAAGTCCCAACGGATTCTAAGAGGCCTTAGAGTTTATTTAAGACCCACTCTGTGTAGGGAAAATAAAGATTTCATTGCTAACTGAGATCAGATACTGAATAAGTGCTTGTTGGATCGTATTCTTTTGACAATCCAGGAATTATCCAAGTCATTAGATGTCATAGATAAAGAAATTGTTGATCTAACGGCACAATTGAGTAAACTTAAATCTGCACAAGACCTTCAATCAATTTTAGACGATATTAATCAAAAACTCTTATCTTATAAACAAGATATTGAACAACGTAAGTTATGCAAATTCAGACGTGACACTTTTTTATGCTCAAATAAATCAGAGTAGATTTCCAAAGCCTTGACCAACTTACTCTGACTCAGAAAACACTAGTGAGGGAAGTATAGGTGACCCTATACCAGGTAAACAAGTTTCAACTGTCATGCATGCTGGACGCTACGCTCGTAGAACAGCTAGACCGTTCTATTCCAAATGGAGGTTATTCGATACGTTACCGGGAAAACGACGTTTGCACTTTTCACGTCGCTAACTTCACGTGACTTTTGCTTCGTCACGTGAACTACGGTATTACGTATTTAAGCAGCGTAGAAACTTCACTCGCTGCTTCTGATCGAATCTATTGGCGTTGTGTAGCTGAACCTCTGATCTGCATCCTGGCGTATTCCTACAGCTACTTTTGGGCCTTCAATAGCGTGTGTTCCGCCACACGCTGATTCCTGGAGCTATTCCTTCGCGTGATAATTCACACGCGTTTTCTGTCTTCAAGCGTGGCTGGTCCGGACTGCGGGAATCCTGCCCGCGTGTACATCCACACGTACACTCTGTCTTCATATGCGGCTGGCCCGGACTGCGAAAATCCTGCCCGCGTGTAATTCCACACGCGCACGTTGTCTTGAAACGCGGCTGTTCCGGACTGCGGGAACACCGCCCGCGTGTAATTCCACACGCGCTCTCTGTCTTCAAGCGCGCCTGGCCAAGGCTGCGTAAATCCTGCCCGCGTATAATATCCACACGCGCTCTCTGTCTTCAAGTGCGGCTGGCCAAGGCTGCGTAAATCCTGCCCGCGTGTAAAATCCACACGCGCACGTTATCTTCACTCGCGGCTGGCCCAGACTGCGTGAATCCTGCCCGCGTGTAAAATCCACACGCGCACGTTGTCTTCACTCGCGGCTGGCCCAGACTGCGTGAATCCTGCCCGCGTGTAATATCCACACGCGCTCTCTGTCTTCAAGTGCGGCTGGCCAAGACTGCGTAAATCCTGTCCGCGTGTAAAATCCACACGCGCACGTTGTCTTCACACGCGGCTGGCCCAGACTGCGCGAATCCTGCCCGCGTGTAAAATCCACACGCGCACGTTGTCTTCAAACGTTATTTTCTTCGCGGCTGTTTATAACCGCGTGTACTTTGTTTTTCCTTAAAAAGAGCGCTAATTCTAACTCCTGCATCTGTGGAATTAACAGAAGGATTGATCCCTATAGTGGGAAGGAAGCTTTTCAAGGATTATTGGAAGGTGACATTGAACTGAACTTTTGGACGCTATCCTGTGGTGAATTCAACCCGTATCTAGCGTGAGCCTCGTTCCGTTCGGGATAAGTCTCCCTTACTAATTTTCCCTTCCTTGTCGTTTGTTCTTCATTCAAATCCATCAAGAGACTTCTGGATTATTCTACCCTAAACTAAAGGTCAGTGTGAACATTCCTGTCATTATCTAATTCATCATACTCAGGTTGGAGCAGTTATTCATGATACTTTAATTTGTCCTAGGCTGGCTTTCTATACCTTACCCACGCCCTTTCCAGTGATCCATCGCTCTGTCTGTTTTATCAGCCAGAGGGTTGTATCATTTGGAAGGTCTTCAATTGACTTCACAACTATCAAATCGTGTGAACAGGGATCCGGAAGACCCTACCTCCTGTATCCTTTTGAGTATTGTATCCTTTTCAAGTAATACTTTGGTACATTCTGACAGAATCAGAAGCCATGGAGGGTACGGATCCTTTAGCTTTTTTGACACAGTTGATCAGCGATTTGAGAAATGAAATGGTTACAGCACAGGACATGTTACGGCACCGTATGGACGTTATGCAAGACGCCCTACATGGTAGTCCTCAGGGAGCACAGGTGCCAATGGCTACTGCATCTGGATCTGGGACTACGGCACCCCCACAGGAAACTATTAATGTGGTTATGCCCACTCAGTTTCCCTTGGCCCCTCCGGAACGGTTCACGGGTGATCCCAAAACCTATAGAACCTTTGTAAATCAGTGCCGACTCCATTTTCTTTGCCGTCCTACATCTTTTCCTGATCTAACCACAAAAGCAGCCTTCGTGCTTTCCCATTTAGGGGGCACAGCTGCTGCTTGGGCTAACCCTTTGTTGGAAACAAATAGCCCTTTGTTGTACGATTGTGACGATCTCTTGACTGCTATGAGTAAAGTCTTTGACATGCGTTACTCTACTCAAGCCACAGATTTAGAGTTGCTTAACCTACAACAAGGCAGCCAACCCCTTATGTCTTACGTGGCCCGGTTCAATCAACTGACGGCGGAAACCCAATGGCCTGACAGCTGTATTCTACAAGGGTCTTTCTGAAGAACTGAAAGATACCTTATCTACAGTTCCTGTGGTTCCTACGGGTTTTCCAGATTTGCTCGATTTGGTTCTACAAATCGACGCCCGAAGGAATGCTCGAAAGGGAGAGAAAAAGCCCTTCATGTCAGTCTCGGGGCGGTCAGAGACACCAGCAGTCATCTCTAACGACCCTGAACCCATGCAGATTGGCGCCGTGAGAGGCCGATTGTCCAATGCAGAACGGGAGAACTGAAGAAAAAACCACTTATGTATGTACTGTGGTTCTTCCGAGCATTTATTGGCAACATGTCCTAAAAAACCCATCAAGCGTTCGGGAAACGCCAAAACTCGACAATAGCAGGAGTCCCTATGTCGAGTGTTTCATCGGACTCCAGTACCATTCCTAAACATGCACCTGTAATAGTTCAGGTGACGTTACGTTGTGATGAGCGAGAAGTGGTTTCCAAGGCCATGGTTGATTCTGGAGCCACCAGAAATTACATAGACATCACTTATGCCAAGAACTGTTCCTTACCCCTTGTAAACAAAAAAAGACCTGAAACGGTGAACACCGTGGACGGATCTGTTTTGACTTCTGGTATGGTAACCCAGGAGACGGTACCTGTTCAGATGACGTTATCGAATAATCATTCAGAAGAAATCATCTTCGATGTTATTGCTGCTCCACAGTACGAGATCATACTTGGTCTTGCATGGTTAACCCTTCACAATCCTGCTGTTGACTGGGTTTCGGGATCGCTCCAATATCCTTCGATTCATTGCAATGAACATTGCTTTACCAGTCAGGAGGTGTCAAATAAACAACACATATTGGCCTCTATGGTGGAGGATTCAACTATCAGCGTTGTACATCAATGCGACAATATCATACCATGCGAATACGCTGATTATGCTGATGTCTTTGATAAAGGCCAGGCAGAACAATTACCTCCTCATCGACAGTACGACTGTCCTATCGAATTGATTCCTGGTGCCAAAATTCCTACAGGTCGCGTTTATTCACTAACACCTAAAGAAGATGTTGTGTTAAAAGAATACATTGATAAAGCGCTAGCAATGGGCTTTATACGGCCCTTACAATCACCTGCTGCATCTCCTCTATTCTTTGTTCCTAAGAAAGAGGGAGATCTCAGACCTTGCATTGATTACAGGGCACTTAATGATATCACCATCAAAAACCAATACCCCTTACCACTAATAAACGTTCTATTGGATCAATTAGGCACTTCCAGTTATTTCACCAAATTGGACTTGCGAGGTGCATACAATTTGGTTCGCATTCGTGAAGGCGACGAATGGAAGACCGCTTTTAAGACACGATATGGTCTTTACGAATATTTGGTGATGCCTTTTGGTCTGTGCAACGCTCCCGCCACATTTCAATTCTTCATGAATGATATATTCAGAGACATAATGGACCAATTTGTGGTTATCTATCTGGATGACATTCTGATCTACTCATCATCTTTATCGGAACACGTCAAACATGTTTCTACAGTCCTACAAAGACTCAGGGAGAACCATCTTTATGTGAAAGCCGAAAAATGTGTCTTTCATTCACAGGAAGTGGAATTCCTTGGTTACGACATTACCAATCTAGGTGCTCGAATGAGTCGTTCCAAGGTAAAGGCCGTCTTGAATTGGCCGATTCCGCATAATGTCAAGTCGCTACAGTCTTTCTTAGGCTTTGCGAATTTCTATCGCAGATTTATCCATTCCTTTTCCAAAACAGTAGCTCCTTTGACGGCTTTAACTAGTTCTAAAGTTCCTTTCTGTTGGAACCAACATGCCCAAGCAGCATTCGAAAAGCTGAAAGAAGCATTTACCACTGCACCCGTGCTTCAACATCCGGATCCTGATCGCCAGTTTGTCGTTGAAGCGGATGCATCCAGTGTCGCTATTGGTGCAGTACTCTCACAGGTTTGCACAGAAACCAAGGAGGAACACCCAGTGGCTTTCTTCTCTCGCAAACTCACCTCATATGAACGGAACTACACCGTCACTGAGCGGGAACTACTGGCTATCAAAGATGCTTTCCGAGAATGGCGTCATCATCTTCTTGGGGCCAAACAACAGGTGTTGGTGTACTCTGACCATAGAAATCTCCAAGCATTCAAATCCATGAAATGCCTTACGGCCCGTCAGGCCAGATGGCATGTCTTTTTTGCCCAATACGATTTCCAGGTCACCTATCGTCCTGCCCGAGAACATGTTAAGTCGGACGCTTTGTCCCGTATGAGTGAAGAGGCGCAGGAAGAAAAACAAGTACAGATTCAGCTGTTGGCAGATCATGTAATATGTAGTTGTTCGGTTCAACCATCCCTAAAAACCGAAGTACAAGAGTGGGTAAAAAATCATCCACAAGTAGTCCAGGATATGAATCTGGACGTACATAACGGTTTACCATTCACACAAGGAGTACTTTATCTACCAACTCCTTCAATGCGGAATAAAGCCCTCAAATGGAATCATGATTCCTTGATTGCAGCCCATCCTGGACGGAAGAAAACACTGGAGCTGCTCAAAAGGTGGTGCTGGTGGCCATCCATGGCAAAAGATGTTATAGACTATGTATCTTCTTGTTCTGTATGCATCCAATGTAAAAATACTCCAGGTAAACCAGTGGGCTTACTCCAGTCCCTACCTGTACCTAACAAACCATGGGACATGATATCTATGGACTTTGTGGTAGAACTCCCCCCAAATCAGGGATATGATACCATATGGGTCGTAGTGGATTATTTCACTAAATTGGCTCTTTTTATTCCCTGTATTGGTTTACCGACTGCTGCTGTTTTGGCTGAACTATTCATCCAACATATATTTCGTTTCTTTGGTCTACCATCAATAATCATTACAGACAGGGGCTCACAGTTTGCGTCACGCTTTTGGAGAGCTTTAACATCTGCATTACTGATTGATGATAGAATGTCCAGTGCTTATCATCCTCAAACTGACGGACAGACTGAAAGGGTCAATTGTACTATGGATCAATATCTGCGGTGTCTGTGTTTGCAATACCAATCGGATTGGCTCACGGTACTGCCGGCGGCTGAATTCGCCTATAACAACTCTTATCATAGTGCCATAGGCACTTCACCATTCTATGCTCTCTATGGACAACACCCCCGATCAATACCTCTGGATTCCGGTCTATCCTTGGACACGCCTGCCGCAGGCCGTACTTTTCGTGATCTGAAGAGATTACAGAGAAAAGTGAAGCAGCAATTGGAGCAGGCTAAACGACGTGACAAGTTCTATGCCGATGCTCATAGAGTACCCGCACCTGTCTATAAGGCTGGTATGAAAGTCTGGCTGTCCACTAAGAACTTAAGAATTCCAGGCAAAAAGAAATTGTTGCCTAAATACATCGGTCCGTATGTAGTGCTCCAAGTTCTTAATCCTGCTGCTGTACGTCTGGCTTTGCCACAACGATGGCGAGTGCATCCTGTATTCCACGTGTCACTCATTAAGCCATTTTCTGAAGCTACTAGACTGCCTGTACGGCCTGTTGCTATTTCTGTGCGGGATTCAGATGAATACGAGGTACAAGACATACTGGATATGAAACTACGTTCTGGTAGACCATATTATCTGGTGGATTGGAAGGGCTATGGTCCCGAAGATAGGTCCTGGGAACCTCTTTCTAATATTCACGCTCCTGCTTTATTGAAGCGCTTTCACACAAGAAGGGGAGAGGTTGTTCCTTTGGGGGATGGCACTGTCATGCATGCTGGACGCTACGCTCGTAGAACAGCTAGACCGTTCTATTCCAAATGGAGGTTATTCGATACGTTACCGGGAAAACGACGTTTGCACTTTTCACGTCGCTAACTTCACGTGACTTTTGCTTCGTCACGTGAACTACGGTATTACGTATTTAAGCAGCGTAGAAACTTCACTCGCTGCTTCTGATCGAATCTATTGGCGTTGTGTAGCTGAACCTCTGATCTGCATCCTGGCATATTCCTACAGCTACTTTTGGGCCTTCAATAGCGTGTGTTCCGCCACACGCTGATTCCTGGAGCTATTCCTTCGCGTGATAATTCACACGCGTTTTCTGTCTTCAAGCGTGGCTGGTCCGGACTGCGGGAATCCTGCCCGCGTGTACATCCACACGTACACTCCGTCTTCATACGCGGCTGGCCCGGACTGCGAAAATCCTGCCCGCGTGTAATTCCACACGCGCACGTTGTCTTGAAACGCGGCTGTTCCGGACTGCGGGAACACCGCCCGCGTGTAATTCCACACGCGCTCTCTGTCTTCAAGCGCGCCTGGCCAAGGCTGCGTAAATCCTGCCCGCGTGTAATATCCACACGCGCTCTCTGTCTTCAAGTGCGGCTGGCCAAGGCTGCGTAAATCCTGCCCGCGTGTAAAATCCACACGCGCACGTTATCTTCACTCGCGGCTGGCCCAGACTGCGTGAATCCTGCCCGCGTGTAAAATCCACACGCGCACGTTGTCTTCACTCGCGGCTGGCCCAGACTGCGTGAATCCTGCCCGCGTTTAATATCCACACGCGCTCTCTGTCTTCAAGTGCGGCTGGCCAAGACTGCGTAAATCCTGCCCGCGTGTAAAATCCACACGCGCACGTTGTCTTCACACGCGGCTGGCCCAGACTGCGCGAATCCTGCCCGCGTGTAAAATCCACACGCGCACGTTGTCTTCAAACGTTATTTTCTTCGCGGCTGTTTATAACCGCGTGTACTTTGTTTTTCCTTAAAAAGAGCGCTAATTCTAACTCCTGCATCTGTGGAATTAACAGAAGGATTGATCCCTATAGTGGGAAGGAAGCTTTTCAAGGATTATTGGAAGGTGACATTGAACTGAACTTTTGGACGCTATCCTGTGGTGAATTCAACCCGTATCTAGCGTGAGCCTCGTTCCGTTCGGGATAAGTCTCCCTTACTAATTTTCCCTTCCTTGTCGTTTGTTCTTCATTCAAATCCATCAAGAGACTTCTGGATTATTCTACCCTAAACTAAAGGTCAGTGTGAACATTCCTGTCATTATCTAATTCATCATACTCAGGTTGGAGCAGTTATTCATGATACTTTAATTTGTCCTAGGCTGGCTTTCTATACCTTACCCACGCCCTTTCCAGTGATCCATCGCTTTGTCTGTTTTATCAGCCAGAGGGTTGTATCATTTGGAAGGTCTTCAATTGACTTCACAACTATCAAATCGTGTGAACAGGGATCCGGAAGACCATACCTCCTGTATCCTTTTGAGTATTGTATCCTTTTCAGTTAATACTTTGGTACATTCTGACAGAATCAGAAGCCATGGAGGGTACGGATCCTTTAGCTGTTTTGACACAGTTGATCAGCGATTTGAGAAATGAAATGGTTACAGCACAGGACATGTTACGGCACCGTATGGACGTTATGCAAGACGCCCTACATGGTAGTCCTCAGGGAGCACAGGTGCCAATGGCTACTGCATCTGGATCTGGGACTACGGCACCCCCACAGGAAACTATTAATGTGGTTATGCCCACTCAGTTTCCCTTGGCCCCTCCGGAACGGTTCACGGGTGATCCCAAAACCTATAGAACCTTTGTAAATCAGTGCCGACTCCATTTTCTTTGCCGTCCTACATCTTTTCCTGATCTAACCACAAAAGCAGCCTTCGTGCTTTCCCATTTAAGGGGCACAGCTGCTGCTTGGGCTAACCCTTTGTTGGAAACAAATAGCCCTTTGTTGTACGATTGTGACGATCTCTTGACTGCTATGAGTAAAGTCTTTGACATGCATTACTCTACTCAAGCCACAGATTTAGAGTTGCTTAACCTACAACAAGGCAGCCAACCCCTTATGTCTTACGTTGCCCGGTTCAATCAACTGACGGCGGAAACCCAATGGCCTGACAGCAAGAAAACGGCTGTATTCTACAAGGGTCTTTCTGAAGAACTGAAAGATACCTTATCTACAGTTCCTGTGGTTCCTACGGGTTTTCCAGAGTTGCTCGATTTGGTTCTACAAATCGACGCCCGAAGGAATGCTCGAAAGGGAGAGAAAAAGCCCTTCATGCCAGTCTCGGGGCGGTCAGAGACACCAGCAGTCATCTCTAACGACCCTGAACCCATGCAGATTGGCGCCGTGAGAGGCCGATTGTCCAATGCAGAACGGGAGAACTGAAGAAAAAACCACTTATGTATGTACTGTGGTTCTTCCGAGCATTTATTGGCAACATGTCCTAAAAAACCCATCAAGCGTTCGGGAAACGCCAAAACTCGACAATAGCAGGAGTCCCTATGTCGAGTGTTTCATCGGACTCCAGTACCATTCCTAAACATGCACCTGTAATAGTTCAGGTGACGTTACGTTGTGATGAGCGAGAAGTGGTTTCCAAGGCCATGGTTGATTCTGGAGCCACCAGCAATTACATAGACATCACTTATGCCAAGAACTGTTCCTTACCCCTTGTAAACAAAAAAAGACCTGAAACGGTGAACACCGTGGACGGATCTGTTTTGACTTCTGGTATGGTAACCCAGGAGACGGTACCTGTTCAGATGACGTTATCGAATAATCATTCAGAAGAAATCATCTTCGATGTTATTGCTGCTCCACAGTACGAGATCATACTTGGTCTTGCATGGTTAACCCTTCACAATCCTGCTGTTGACTGGGTTTCGGGATCGCTCCAATATCCTTCGATTCATTGCAATGAACATTGCTTTACCAGTCAGGAGGTGTCAAATAAACAACACATATTGGCCTCTATGGTGGAGGATTCAACTATCAGCGTTGTACATCAATGCAACAATATCATACCATGCGAATACGCTGATTATGCTGATGTCTTTGATAAAGGCCAGGCAGAACAATTACCTCCTCATCGACAGTACGACTGTCCTATCGAATTGATTCCTGGTGCCAAAATTCCTACAGGTCGCGTTTATTCACTAACACCTAAAGAAGATGTTGTGTTAAAAGAATACATTGATAAAGCGCTAGCAATGGGCTTTATACGGCCCTTACAATCACCTGCTGCATCTCCTCTATTCTTTGTTCCTAAGAAAGAGGGAGATCTCAGATCTTGCATTGATTACAGGGCACTTAATGATATCACCATCAAAAACCAATACCCCTTACCACTAATAAACGTTCTATTGGATCAATTAGGCACTTCCAGTTATTTCACCAAATTGGACTTGCGAGGTGCATACAATTTGGTTCGCATTCGTGAAGGCGACGAATGGAAGACCGCTTTTAAGACACGATATGGTCTTTACGAATATTTGGTGATGCCTTTTGGTCTGTGCAACGCTCCCGCCACATTTCAATTCTTCATGAATGATATATTCAGAGACATAATGGACCAATTTGTGGTTATCTATCTGGATGACATTCTGATCTACTCATCATCTTTATCGGAACACGTCAAACATGTTTCTACAGTCCTACAAAGACTCAGGGAGAACCATCTTTATGTGAAAGCCGAAAAATGTGTCTTTCATTCACAGGAAGTGGAATTCCTTGGTTACGACATTACCAATCTAGGTGCTCGAATGAGTCGTTCCAAGGTAAAGGCCGTCTTGAATTGGCCGATTCCGCATAATGTCAAGTCGCTACAGTCTTTCTTAGGCTTTGCGAATTTCTATCGCAGATTTATCCATTCCTTTTCCAAAACAGTAGCTCCTTTGACGCCTTTAACTAGTTCTAAAGTTCCTTTCTGTTGGAACCAACATGCCCAAGCAGCATTCGAAAAGCTGAAAGAAGCATTTACCACTGCACCCGTGCTTCAACATCCGGATCCTGATCGCCAGTTTGTCGTTGAAGCGGATGCATCCAGTGTCGCTATTGGTGCAGTACTCTCACAGGTTTGCACAGAAACCAAGGAGGAACACCCAGTGGCTTTCTTCTCTCGCAAACTCACCTCATATGAACGGAACTACACCGTCACTGAGCGGGAACTACTGGCTATCAAAGATGCTTTCCGAGAATGGCGTCATCATCTTCTTGGGGCCAAACAACAGGTGTTGGTGTACTCTGACCATAGAAATCTCCAAGCATTCAAATCCATGAAATGCCTTACGGCCCGTCAGGCCAGATGGCATGTCTTTTTTGCCCAATACGATTTCCAGGTCACCTATCATCCTGCCCGAGAACATGTTAAGTCGGACGCTTTGTCCCGTATGAGTGAAGAGGCGCAGGAAGAAAAACAAGTACAGATTCAGCTGTTGGCAGATCATGTAATATGTAGTTGTTCGGTTCAACCATCCCTAAAAACCGAAGTACAAGAGTGGGTAAAAAATCATCCACAAGTAGTCCAGGATATGAATCTGGACGTACATAACGGTTTACCATTCACACAAGGAGTACTTTATCTACCAACTCCTTCAATGCGGAATAAAGCCCTCAAATGGAATCATGATTCCTTGATTGCAGCCCATCCTGGACGGAAGAAAACACTGGAGCTGCTCAAAAGGTGGTGCTGGTGGCCATCCATGGCAAAAGATGTTATAGACTATGTATCTTCTTGTTCTGTATGCATCCAATGTAAAAATACTCCAGGTAAACCAATGGGCTTACTCCAGTCCCTACCTGTCCCTAACAAACCATGGGACATGATATCTATGGACTTTGTGGTAGAACTCCCCCCAAATCAGGGATATGATACCATATGGGTCGTAGTGGATTATTTCACTAAATTGGCTCTTTTTATTCCCTGTATTGGTTTACCGACTGCTGCTGTTTTGGCTGAACTATTCATCCAACATATATTTCGTTACTTTGGTCTACCATCAATAATCATTACAGACAGGGGCTCACAGTTTGCGTCACGCTTTTGGAGAGCTTTAACATCTGCATTACTGATTGATGATAGAATGTCCAGTGCTTATCATCCTCAAACTGACGGACAGACTGAAAGGGTTAATTGTACTATGGAACAATATCTGCGGTGTCTGTGTTTGCAATACCAATCGGATTGGCTCACGGTACTGCCGGCGGCTGAATTCGCCTATAACAACTCTTATCATAGTGCCATAGGCACTTCACCGTTCTATGCTCTCTATGGACAACACCCCCGATCAATACCTCTGGATTCCGGTCTATCCTTGGACACGCCTGCCGCAGGCCGTACTTTTCGTGATCTGAAGAGATTACAGAGAAAAGTGAAGCAGCAATTGGAGCAGGCTAAACGACGTGACAAGTTCTATGCCGATGCTCATAGAGTACCCGCACCTGTCTATAAGGCTGGTATGAAAGTCTGGCTGTCCACTAAGAACTTAAGAATTCCAGGCAAAAAGAAATTGTTGCCTAAATACATCGGTCCGTATGTAGTGCTCCAAGTTCTTAATCCTGCTGCTGTACGTCTGGCTTTGCCACAACGATGGCGAGTGCATCCTGTATTCCACGTGTCACTCATTAAGCCATTTTCTGAAGCTACTAGACTGCCTGTACGGCCTGTTGCTATTTCTGTGCGGGATTCAGATGAATACGAGGTACAAGACATACTGGATATGAAACTACGTTCTGGTAGACCATATTATCTGGTGGATTGGAAGGGCTATGGTCCCGAAGTTAGGTCCTGGGAACCTCTTTCTAATATTCATGCTCCTGTTTTATTGAAGCGCTTTCACACAAGAAGGGGAGAGGTTGTTCCTTTGGGGGATGGCACTGTCATGCATGCTGGACGCTACGCTCGTAGAACAGCTAGACCGTTCTATTCCAAATGGAGGTTATTCGATACGTTACCGGGAAAACGACGTTTGCACTTTTCACGTCGCTAACTTCACGTGACTTTTGCTTCGTCACGTGAACTACGGTATTACGTATTTAAGCAGCGTAGAAACTTCACTCGCTGCTTCTGATCGAATCTATTGGCGTTGTGTAGCTGAACCTCTGATCTGCATCCTGGCATATTCCTACAGCTACTTTTGGGCCTTCAATAGCGTGTGTTCCGCCACACGCTGATTCCTGGAGCTATTCCTTCGCGTGATAATTCACACGCGTTTTCTGTCTTCAAGCGTGGCTGGTCCGGACTGCGGGAATCCTGCCCGCGTGTACATCCACACGTACACTCCGTCTTCATACGCGGCTGGCCCGGACTGCGAAAATCCTGCCCGCGTGTAATTCCACACGCGCACGTTGTCTTGAAACGCGGCTGTTCCGGACTGCGGGAACACCGCCCGCGTGTAATTCCACACGCGCTCTCTGTCTTCAAGCGCGCCTGGCCAAGGCTGCGTAAATCCTGCCCGCGTGTAATATCCACACGCGCTCTCTGTCTTCAAGTGCGGCTGGCCAAGGCTGCGTAAATCCTGCCCGCGTGTAAAATCCACACGCGCACGTTATCTTCACTCGCGGCTGGCCCAGACTGCGTGAATCCTGCCCGCGTGTAAAATCCACACGCGCACGTTGTCTTCACTCGCGGCTGGCCCAGACTGCGTGAATCCTGCCCGCGTGTAATATCCACACGCGCTCTCTGTCTTCAAGTGCGGCTGGCCAAGACTGCGTAAATCCTGCCCGCGTGTAAAATCCACACGCGCACGTTGTCTTCACACGCGGCTGGCCCAGACTGCGCGAATCCTGCCCGCGTGTAAAATCCACACGCGCACGTTGTCTTCAAACGTTATTTTCTTCGCGGCTGTTTATAACCGCGTGTACTTTGTTTTTCCTTAAAAAGAGCGCTAATTCTAACTCCTGCATCTGTGGAATTAACAGAAGGATTGATCCCTATAGTGGGAAGGAAGCTTTTCAAGGATTATTGGAAGGTGACATTGAACTGAACTTCTGGACGCTATCCTGTGGTGAATTCAACCCGTATCTAGCGTGAGCCTCGTTCCGTTCGGGATAAGTCTCCCTTACTAATTTTCCCTTCCTTGTCGTTTGTTCTTCATTCAAATCCATCAAGAGACTTCTGGATTATTCTACCCTAAACTAAAGGTCAGTGTGAACATTCCTGTCATTATCTAATTCATCATACTCAGGTTGGAGCAGTTATTCATGATACTTTAATTTGTCCTAGGCTGGCTTTCTATACCTTACCCACGCCCTTTCCAGTGATCCATCGCTCTGTCTGTTTTATCAGCCAGAGGGTTGTATCATTTGGAAGGTCTTCAATTGACTTCACAACTATCAAATCGTGTGAACAGGGATCCGGAAGACCCTACCTCCTGTATCCTTTTGAGTATTGTATCCTT
Organism: Ambystoma mexicanum; assembly: GCF_040938575.1. Lineage (NCBI taxonomy): Eukaryota > Metazoa > Chordata > Amphibia > Caudata > Ambystomatidae > Ambystoma > Ambystoma mexicanum. The sequence continues at coordinate 1,005,073,701 of NC_090931.1, read as the reverse complement.
TTCAGTTAATACTTTGGTACATTCTGACATCAACACATCAACTACCTGTACCTCCTCAAAATTTGGAAATTGGTGGGTCAGCACCAAATACCTCAGGTATCTCTACAGGCCTTCCTTTTTTAGAAAAAAGACCTGACGTGGGCACAAGATCAAAAAAGAAAAACAAATAATGGAATAGATTGTCGTGAATATTTCTAGTAAAGTTCTAACTGAGAGTCAATTGGATGTCCTGAATAAGGGGCTTTTGTTTGTTCCAAACTCTAACTCAACTCTATTTGATGAAAAAGTTCATCTTCACTTACTACTCCGTAAAATTAAATTGAAATTATTTTTTGCATCTTAATCTGAGGAGTCAGAATGGGAAGATATAGATGATATAGATGATCAACTTGAGATGAAACCAAAAAGTACATTTGATCCGCCGATTGACAGTCCTGTACTTAACATGTTCAAATTGAAGGATGAGGATGATTTCAAGAAGATTAATTTCCATTCCAGAGCCCCGGTTAATCTGAAAGATTGTCTATTGAAAGAGTTGGAATCTCTGGCTAGCGATTTAGACCTTACAATAAAACCAGCACCAGCAATTAAGGGTGGGGCTGTGGTAGTAATGGATTCCACCTTCTATCACGCTTAATGTACATCTATGTTGGCTGATACTTCTACATAGTTAAGGTTAAATGGATACCCAACACATCAAATTAGGGGGATTATTGAAAGTTGTGTCAATGAGGCTTTTGACAATGATTGGATTAACATTAAAACTAGGTCTTTACTTTTGAAGAAATATCTAATAATGCCGGTCTTATATGGCCTTCCTAGACAGGATTTTACAACCACTGGTTTTCAATCAATTCCAACGTATTTGAGAGATACCACAGATTTTCTGCTGAATGTGAAAGAATTTACCTGCTTGTCATCTGAATGCATACTGTTCTCAATGGATGTGTGCAGCCTGTACACCTCGATCCCCCATCAGGAGGGCAATGAGGCTGTAAAATGGTTACTATTACAAACTAATACCGTGAAATGTGATCCACAGCTAATTTTCCAATTCATTACTTACTATCATTTTACACAACTGTTTCTTTAGATATCAGCAAGAGTATTATTCACAAATATCCGGCACAGCGATGGGGTCGGCAATGGCCCCAGCCTATGCCAATATATATACATATGTATTGGTTTGAGAAGCGGTTTGTGTTGGACAATATGGAATGGTCATCAAAGATTATAATGTGGAAACGGTACATTGATGATATTTTTGGTGTGTGGTGTGGCTCCAAAAAAGAATTGGAAGAATTCCTTAGTTATCTTAACTCTGTTCACACACGGATTAAGTTCACCTTGGAAAAGGGAGAACCTACACTTCACTTCCTAGATGTGCAGTTAGAGATTGTTGATAATCAAATTAGAACATCCTTATATCACAAGGCCACAGATGTGAACAGTCTATTACATTATGCGAGTTTCCATCCTAAGTCAATGTTGGCTAGTTTACCTTATAGCCAAATGTTACGTTTGAAGAGGATTATTATAGATAGTGATGTCCTACAAGATGAGTGCAATTTTTTGTCTAAGAGGTTTACCTCGAGAGGGTATCCAACGCAAACAATTGAAGAAGCACATGGAAGGGCTCTTCCCATTACAAGAGAACAACTACTGACACCTAAATCTAAAAAAGAGAATGCAGTCTTTCTTCATATTTCAAAATTCTCCAGAAATCATTTCACATTAAACAAATTATTCAAAAACATTGGTCCATCCTACACTATGACCCCACTTTACTTGAATTGTTTCCTGATCCACCAATGATGGTGTATAGAAGAGGCACTAACATTCGAGATAAGGTAGTGAAGGCAGAACGAGCACCTAAGGAAACACAACTAACGTTGGCTACTAAGAAAAAAGGTACATTTCCATGTCTGACTTGTAGTCATTGCAACAATGTGTCCAAGGGGGATTACAGCACACACCCCCACACAGGGAAAAAAATCAAATTGAGAAACTTTGCAACGTGCCGATCAACTGGGGTCATTTACAGCATTAAGTGCCTGTGTGTTCTGATGTATATCGGACAGACTGCTAGGTCTGCCCGAGAGAGATGGACTGAGCATAAATCAAACATTTGTTGCAATAAGATTAAATCTCCAGTTGTGAGGCATTTTGCAGTGGCACGCCATACTATAGCTCAGATCAGGTTCACTGTTTTGGAGGTTGTCAGACGTCCAATTAGGGGAGGGGACTTTATGAGGACCCTTGCTCAAAGGGAGATGTTTTGGATAGATACCCTGGAGACCATTTCACCGAAAGGTCTGAATGAAGAATTTTCTCTGAATTGCTTTGTTTTAATCCGATTTGATTTGGGTACTTGGTAAAACACTCGAGTTGGACTATATCCATGTGGACTAGTCATTTTCACCGCATTTGTTTGACTCCTTGATTTAGTGACTTTTGTTATATTTATTGTATTCAGTGCATTAGGTTCTTTATTTTATTCTTCTCTGTCATAGATTACCTGCTTGACATTGACTAGCCATGGGCAGAAGTATTCCATCACCGTATTGAACTCATGTGGTTCACTATATTTTAGTTCATTAATTTGTTTGTTTTGTTTTTTTCATTTTTTATTTAGTGTCAGTTATTCCGCCTAAGGGCGGGACTCAGTTTTAGTTTGACTTTCCATTCCAATTAATACTGTTGGCTTACTACACCATTCCCAACTCATTCTAATATGGGGTTGGCAGCCTCCTTTTTACACGTTGGATCTCCGATGTGCAATACTATGTGTATTCACTTCGTGTTTACTTCAGTATTATTAACGTTGCCGGCATCATGGCGTTGATGTTTGCTTTCTCTTTAACACGTTACTTTTTCAACGTTCCAGATCACGTGCCTTTAGCACAAGATCATTATCCGGGTATAAACAGAGCGTCTGCTGCTGCAGTACGCCTAACCAGTTTGAGTCGTCACATCCGTGAGAGGTTTTGTGTATACTCCGGTGAGTTGAATTGAAGGAAGTGTTCTTTCCATGTATTTTTTGTAATGAATTTTGGTTCACTTTTTTTGTATTTCTTTATGTTGTTAGTTTTTGTTAGGCTAGTGATTAATACTGTTTGACCTCTACTTTAAGAGTCTATATTTCATGTAAAAAAAAAGGTTCTGCTGTTTGGCCATCCGTTTTGGCCACATGCAGTGGCTCCTCCCCAATTGGAGCTGTTTATCAGTTAGATGGTTTCCATACATGGTTTGACTTTTTAAGTCTCCATGCTACATGAATAGATTCACTTTGGTCGCATGCAGTGGCGAGTTCTGATTTGGTGTTGTGTGAACTTAAAGTGTCTTGATGCACTGTTTCGACTTTTCTTAAGTCTCTATACCAGATGAACAGATTGATTTTAGGATGTCTTCTTCTCCGGTTGCTGGTTAGATACAGTGCCTTAGCTGCCCAGACCTATCTGGCCTTTGACATTCTTTGGGCGCTTCAGAAGTGAAAGGGGACCTCCTTGGGAATTTGTTGACTATTTATTGACTGGTCCTTGTTGGACCCCGGAATTGTTCTTTAATTGTTTCATTGGTAAGCATGGTATTCAATCAATTTTAGTATCCTTTAATTTCGTTACTCCTAGGTTATTTGCATAACATCATTTGTTTATTCCTATTTACTCTCACTTTACAGGGTATTGACTATCCATTTGGAATTAGCCAACATGTATCCTAGCTTGAATTCGATCCGTATTTCCATTAGATCTTCAGTATCTTTTGTTGCTGTGAATTTATCAATCTTTTACAGGTAACATTTTCTTTCGATTTATTATAAAATCCTAGTGCCCATTTGAGGCCTTATTACTTTTCTTTCTTGGAGTCACACCTATGAGATGGTGGATGGTTATGTCAAGAAATATTTTCCCTGATTGTAAATGTACTATTGTGACTACATATATGTGGATTGTCTCATTGTCTAAAAATTATATTTTATATATATCTTCTTTTTCTGGATTTCTCCAATTGTGTGTACATTGTAAATATGATATTGACACTGATGCCTCTTTAATGTATATAATTACAGACTATCCTGCTCCTGAAGAAGGGGTTGTTCCCTGAAACGCGTAGAGCTCCTCAGCACATCACAAGAATCACATTTTTTGTTATTGTTTGCTTAACTTTATAACAAATGTTCTATTTCTGTTGTTTTCAAGATCATTCTCCTTTATGATGGCCTTATTTGAATATGTGTGTGTATATATTTTAACTCCCACCAGAAGTGTTCTGGTCAACATATTGTGAAACCTGTTTGTTTTGCCTAAATATTTACTCACCTTTTTGAAGTAAAAATTCTAATTACATTTGACTGACTGTGTATCAGTTCCAAAGGTGTGCAGGGGACGGGAGTGTCTTTAGATTTAGACACTTTTTTCTGTTTCACAGCAGTATTTATCTACCAACCACCACCCAACCTCAGTCCATCCTGCCTGCACCTGATCTTTCAAACTTTGTGGTGATGTGCAAAACTTGTAATAACTTGATTGAGGTGGGAGATGGCACTGTAGACACTTTGGGCAAGGCTCTTTCGGAACATACAGCCAATTGCCGACCCTAGGAATATTTTTAAGTGTGCATTTGTTAACCACATTCTTTAGAAAAAAAAACACAAAAAATGTGCAAACTTTTCTATTATAAAAATAGACAATAAAAACACATACTGTATATATGGATCAAAGACCTTTAATTGATCCTTTCAATACATTGTGCATTAAAAATAATGACATACCCTTGTG